>NC_092287.1:11872796-11900296 GCF_036320965.1 Panulirus ornatus
AACGAGGTAGAAATAAAATAAAAATCATCACTAAATACACTTAGTATTGGCCAAGCGATGCTTTTATTATCCGGACGTGGAGGTGAGGTCAGTTGGGCTCGTCTGATTCGCTGACCTTCGTAAACCAAGACCGGGTTGGTCAGAACCGGGTTTCTGATGCCCAGAAACGGCGGAATCTGTAGCTTTTGGTGGGTAAATGACGTGCCCCATCCATCCTAAAACGATATTAGGTTTACGTCCTATAGGCGGGCCATCAAAGAGCTGTGTGGCAGTGGTCATATTTGTCTGGATGTTGATGGCATGTGCTTTCTCTCAAGAGTGAATTCCTTTTAATATCTGTAGTCTCCTCCAGTCATTGCAACTAGTAATGATTTCGGTGCTAGTCACTACAATCTCCCTCGTTAGTCTCGTTCCATGCTTTTGTTCATGATGTTTGATTCCACTTTCTTGTAAGTGGAGCGAGAGGCGGCGGATTAGAGTGTAGGTTGTACGTCCAATGTATCCTATGTAGTGAGGTTGACAGTCTCCAATATTGCATCGGTACTCAGGTACCACATCGGTACTATTCAGTCTTCCAGAACGACCAATCATATTGTAATTCATTACGAGCGAACATGTTATCGGATTGTTGTAGTATATTATCAGACTGATATCCTTGTCTTCATCAATCGCTTTGCAGTTTCTGGCCACAGCATCTCGCACGACCTTCTCGTCCTTCCGATATGCTATCGTAAATGTGTTCCTGTAGTAAACTCTGATGCTGTCACGTGACGGTGTGCAGTTTCATCAATGGAAGGATGGAAGTACAGTCTCGTCCTTGAAGACCTAACTCAAAATGAAGGCATCACTTTCTTGCCTCTGAGGGGAGTGCAGACTAGAAGGTGCAGGAGTCCAATAAAAGGGAGCTTGGATTGGTATACGTTTTATCGAACGTGAAACGCCATTGCCTCATCAGCAGAACTATGATGTCGTGAAACGGGCTAAACCAAAAGAATGTACTTGCATCTACCATTGCCAAATGATAATTCAGAAACGGGATAAGAGGCTGAGGTTCCCTCGAGCGTAGAGCTCCATTCCTCAATTAATAACAAGTGGGTGACAATACATTTTCTTTCAGTATGTAATTTTCAGACTGATGCAGACTTTTAATCTTCAGTTTTCCTCTGTGTTGTCAACTGGTGGTATAACAAGTAACTAGTTCCAAGGTTCGTTAACTACGTACTACCTCTTCCTGATTTCATGTAGCTGAGATTTTTGGTAAACTGAAATGTACTGTATGAGCTGCAAGGGCTGACAAGCTCCTGATATATTATCCCCCGTGAAGTGCTTGCTTGCCGTTCCTGCAGGAACTCTTTGCAAGTCCTCCGCCTTCAACTTTCGCTCAACACATACATATGACTCGCGCTTTTAGCAAAACCTCGCACGTTCTCAAGCCTTACAAACACGTTATTCATTTTGCTCGACGCCTTCCTCTCTCTCTCTCTCTCTCTCTCTCTCTCTCTCTCTCTCTCTCTCTCTCTCTCTCTCTCTCTCTCTCTCTCGCACGACAGAGGAGTAACTTCTCTACTCGAGGTTAGACTGCTGAACATACCATATCCTCTCATGTCAGGTTCACTTGCAACTACTTCTTCTTCATTCGTCTTGAACTACTGATGAAGGACGTTGGAACTTGTCCCTGAAAATGGGGTTTCTCCATCCTTGTTTACAGTACCGTGTGTTGAAAGCCTTACCATCGTTCCTGTTTTCAATTTGCAACACGGCAAACATTCCTCCCAGTCCAGCCCATGTCACCAACAACTGTTCGGTTGTATTTCAACAAGTTACTCTTAAAAATATAAAGTCATTTGCTCTAAACTGATGGTAGAGTATATATGTTTCAAACGTAGGACACTGTTTTACGAGGAGATATTAAAATTTACTGTCAGCCATAACCAAGAGGAATGTGTTTGAAACCACAGCTAATGAGTACTAAACGGTTACTGTAATCGTGTCGACCTCGTTCGAACCCTCAAATAACATTTGCCTGTTTACCACTGCTTTTACCAACGATTTTATTTTCCTTACTAATGTGCAGTGTGATGTGGGTGTGGCTGTGTGGCAGGACAGTTGGGTAATGCTGAACCTATATACAACTCGGCCAGCGGGTGCCACACCCCCAGCCATACCACACAGTACCACATTCCATCAGAAGTGGTTGTGCCACACCCCATCCACACCATTCACCATCACATCCATCAGCAGCTGCAATACTCCACCCCTACCCTGCGACCTACCACCACACTCCATCAGGAGTAGCCGCACCCCATCCCTGCCACACGTCACCGTTAGACCATCAACAACGGCTGCACCGTTGCCCTACCACACACCACCAAATGACGTCAACAGTGACTGCACTCTTACCCTGCCACACACCACCATTACCACATTCTGTCACCGGCAGTCGCACCCTCGCCCGCCCACACACCACCTCAGCACTTCAGCCCTGACACAGTTTGCCACACATCTCGCCCCTCTCTTTCCTTCACCACATACAAACGTTTGCTCTTAGTGTTTCCCCCACTTATATCTGCCGTTGAGTATGCTACGAACGAGTCAAATCTTAACCGCTCGTTGCCTGTGATATTCGTAGCTAGAATACAACAAAGATATTCTCGCCTACCACTCCACACAACGAACGACCCCTCGAGCGAAAGTCACGGGACTAAATATTGACGCGACGGGAAAAGTACATAGAACGTAAAATGCATCGTAGCTCGTTAGGCTGTAAAACGCTCGAGCATTGTACTTCTCTACAAAGGGAAAAGTAGCCCTCTGATAATGGACCAGCGTAAGTGGTATGCGCGGGATTAGCTGGAAATTTATTTGCTCTCTGGGATTAGCCTACGGGTCCGGAAGGCTCGTAAAGTCTGTGTTATCCCTACTGCACTCATTATGCTCAGAGGTGATACACGGCATCATCCCCTACACCGGGTATGTAGGGTGAGAGAGATCACGCTTTTTCAGAAGTACACGTAAGGGTTGTTGGCTCAATGCACCTGACACTGCTCCAGGGAATCTGATTTCACTTCAGCATTTTGTCACAATTTTTCACAATCTCTTCAACAATAATTAAACTTCCAGTTTCAAAATTAGATTATATATATATATATATATATATATATATATATATATATATATATATATATATATATATATATTTTTTTTTTTTTTTTTTATACTTTGTCGCTGTCTCCCGCGTTTGCGAGGTAGCGCAAGGAAACAGACGAAAGAAATGGCCCAACCCCCCCCATACACATGTATATAGATACGTCCACACACGCAAATATACATACCTACACAGCTTTCCATGGTTTACCCCAGACGCTTCACATGCCTTGATTCAATCCACTGACAGCACGTCAACCCCGGTATACCACATCGCTCCAATTCACTCTATTCCTTGCCCTCCTTTCACCTTCCTGCATGTTCAGGCCCCGATCACAAAAAATCTTTTTCACTCCATCTTTCCACCTCCAATTTGGTCTCCCTCTTCTCCTCGTTCCCTCCACCTCCGACACATATATCCTCTTGGTCAATCTTTCCTCACTCATTCTCTCCATGTGCCCAAACCACTTCAAAACACCCTCTTCTGCTCTCTCAACCACGCTCTTTTTATTTCCACACATCTCTCTTACCCTTACGTTACTCACTCGATCAAACCACCTCACACCACATATTGTCCTCAAACATCTCATTTCCAGCACATCCATCCTCCTGCGCACAACTCTATCCATAGCCCACGCCTCGCAACCATACAACATTGTTGGAACCACTATTCCTTCAAACATACCCATTTTTGCTTTCCGAGATAATGTTCTCGACTTCCACACATTCTTCAAGGCCCCCAGAATTTTCGCCCCCTCCCCCACCCTATGATCCACTTCCGCTTCCATGGTTCCATCCGCTGCCAGATCCACTCCCAGATATCTAAAACACTTCACTTCCTCCAGTTTTTCTCCATTCAAACTCACCTCCCAATTGACTTGACCCTCAACCCTACTGTACCTAATAACCTTGCTCTTATTCACATTTACTCTTAACTTTCTTCTTCCACACACTTTACCAAACTCAGTCACCAGCTTCTGCAGTTTCTCACATGAATCAGCCACCAGCGCTGTATCATCAGCGAACAACAACTGACTCACTTCCCAAGCTCTCTCATCCCTAACAGACTTCATACTTGCCCCTCTTTCCAAAACTCTTGCATTTACCTCCCTAACAACCCCATCCATAAACAAATTAAACAACCATGGAGACATCACACACCCCTGCCGCAAACCTACATTCACTGAGAACCAATCACTTTCCTCTCTTCCTACACGTACACATGCCTTAGATCCTCGATAAAAACTTTTCACTGCTTCTAACAACTTTCCTCCCACACCATATATTCTTAATACCTTCCACAGAGCATCTCTATCAACTCTATCATATGCCTTCTCCAGATCCATAAATGCTACATACAAATCCATTTGCTTTTCTAAGTATTTCTCACATACATTCTTCAAAGCAAACACCTGATCCACACATCCTCTACCACTTCTGAAACCACACTGCTCTTCCCCAATCTGATGCTCTGTACATGCCTTCACCCTCTCAATCAATACCCTCCCATATAATTTACCAGGAATACTCAACAAACTTATACCTCTGTAATTTGAGCACTCACTCTTATCTCCTTTGCCTTTGTACAATGGCACTATGCACGCATTCCGCCAATCCTCAGGCACCTCACCATGAGTCATACATACATTAGATAACCTTACCAACCAGTCAACAATACAGTCACCCCCTTTTTTAATAAATTCCACTGCAATACCATCCAAACCTGCTGCCTTGCCGGCTTTCATCTTCCGCAAAGCTTTCACTACCTCTTCTCTGTTTACCAAATCATATATATATATATATATATATATATATATATATATATATATATATATATAAATATATATATATATATATATATATATATATATATATATATATATATATATATATATATATATATATATATATATATATATATATATATATATTTTTTTTTTTTTTTTTCTTTTTTTTATACTTTGTCGCTGTCTCCCGCGTTTGCGAGGTAGCGCAAGGAAACAGACGAAAGAAATGACCCAACCCCCCCCCATACACATGTATATACATACGTCCACACACGCAAATATACATACCTACACAGCTTTCCATGGTTTACCCCAGACGCTTCACATGCCTTGATTCAATCCACTGACAGCACGTCAACCCCGGTATACCACATCGCTCCAATTCACTCTATTCCTTGCCCTCCTTTCACCCTCCTGCATGTTCAGGCCCCGATCACACAAAATCTTTTTCGCTCCATCTTTCCACCTCCAATTTGGTCTCCCTCTTCTCCTTGCTCCCTCCACCTCCGACACATATATCCTCTTGGTCAATCTTTCCTCACTCATCCTCTCCATGTGCCCAAACCACTTCAAAACACCCTCTTCTGCTCTCTCAACCACGCTCTTTTTATTTCCACACATCTCTCTTACCCTTACGTTACTCACTCGATCAAACCACCTCACACCACACATTGTCCTCAAACATCTCATTTCCAGCACATCCATCCTCCTGCGCACAACTCTATCCATAGCCCACGCCTCGCAACCATACAACATTGTTGGAACCACTATTCCTTCAAACATACCCATTTTTGCTTTCCGAGATAATGTTCTCGACTTCCACACATTCTTCAAGGCCCCCAGAATTTTCGCCCCCTCCCCCACCCTATGATCCACTTCCGCTTCCATGGTTCCATCCGCTGCCAGATCCACTCCCAGATATCTAAAACACTTCACTTCCTCCAGTTTTTCTCCATTCAAACTCACCTCCCAATTGACTTGACCCTCAACCCTACTGTACCTAATAACCTTGCTCTTATTCACATTTACTCTTAACTTTCTTCTTCCACACACTTTACCAAACTCAGTCACCAGCTTCTGCAGTTTCTCACATGAATCAGCCACCAGCGCTGTATCATCAGCGAACAACAACTGACTCACTTCCCAAGCTCTCTCATCCCCAACAGACTTCATACTTGCCCCTCTTTCCAAAACTCTTGCATTTACCTCCCTAACAACCCCATCCATAAACAAATTAAACAACCATGGAGACATCACACACCCCTGCCGCAAACCTACATTCACTGAGAACCAATCACTTTCCTCTCTTCCTACACGTACACATGCCTTACATCCTCGATAAAAACTTTTCACTGCTTCTAACAACTTGCCTCCCACACCATATATTCTTAATACCTTCCACAGAGCATCTCTATCAACTCTATCATATGCCTTCTCCAGATCCATAAATGCTACATACAAATCCATTTGCTTTTCTAAGTATTTCTCACATACATTCTTCAAAGCAAACACCTGATCCACACATCCTCTACCACTTCTGAAACCACACTGCTCTTCCCCAATCTGATGCTCTGTACATGCCTTCACCCTCTCAATCAATACCCTCCCATATAATTTACCAGGAATACTCAACAAACTTATACCTCTGTAATTTGAGCACTCACTCTTATCTCCTTTGCCTTTGTACAATGGCACTATGCACGCATTCCGCCAATCCTCAGGCACCTCACCATGAGTCATACATACATTAAATAACCTTACCAACCAGTCAACAATACAGTCACCCCCTTTTTTAATAAATTCCACTGCAATACCATCCAAACCTGCTGCCTTGCCGGCTTTCATCTTCCGCAAAGCTTTCACTACCTCTTCTCTGTTTACCAAATCATTATATATATATATATATATATATATATATATATATATATATATATATAAATATATATATATATATATATATATATATATATATATATATATATATATATATATATATATATATATATATATATATATATATATATATATTTTTTTTTTTTTTTTTCTTTTTTTTTATACTTTGTCGCTGTCTCCCGCGTTTGCGAGGTAGCGCAAGGAAACAGACGAAAGAAATGACCCAACCCCCCCCATACACATGTATATACATACGTCCACCCACGCAAATATACATACCTACACAGCTTTCCATGGTTTACCCCAGACGCTTCACATGCCTTGATTCAATCCACTGACAGCACGTCAACCCCGGTATACCACATCGCTCCAATTCACTCTATTCCTTGGCCTCCTTTCACCCTCCTGCATGTTCAGGCCCCGATCACACAAAATCTTTTTCGCTCCATCTTTCCACCTCCAATTTGGTCTCCCTCTTCTCCTTGCTCCCTCCACCTCCGACACATATATCCTCTTGGTCAATCTTTCCTCACTCATCCTCTCCATGTGCCCAAACCACTTCAAAACACCCTCTTCTGCTCTCTCAACCACGCTCTTTTTATTTCCACACATCTCTCTTACCCTTACGTTACTCACTCGATCAAACCACCTCACACCACACATTGTCCTTAAACATCTCATTTCCAGCACATCCATCCTCCTGCGCACAACTCTATCCATAGCCCACGCCTCACAACCATACAACATTGTTGGAACCACTATTCCTTCAAACATACCCATTTTTTCTTTCCGAGATAATGTTCTCGACTTCCACACATTCTTCAAGACCCCCAGAATTTTCGCCCCCTCCCCCACCCTATGATCCACTTCCGCTTCCATGGTTCCATCCGCTGCCAGATCCACTCCCAGATATCTAAAACACTTCACTTCCTCCAGTTTTTCTCCATTCAAACTCACCTCCCAATTGACTTGACCCTCATCCCTACTGTACCTAATAACCTTGCTCTTATTCACATTTACTCTTAACTTTCTTCTTCCACACACTTTACCAAACTCAGTCACCAGCTTCTGCAGTTTCTCACATGAATCAGCCACCAGCGCTGTATCATCAGCGAACAACAACTGACTCACTTCCCAAGCTCTCTCATCCCCAACAGACTTCATACTTGCCCCTCTTTCCAAAACTCTTGCATTTACCTCCCTAACAACCCCATCCATAAACAAATTAAACAACCATGGAGACATCACACACCCCTGCCGCAAACCTACATTCACTGAGAACCAATCACTTTCCTCTCTTCCTACACGTACACATGCCTTACATCCTCGATAAAAACTTTTCACTGCTTCTAACAACTTGCCTCCCACACCATATATTCTTAATACCTTCCACAGAGCATCTCTATCAACTCTATCATATGCCTTCTCCAGATCCATAAATACTACATACAAATCCATTTGCTTTTCTAAGTATTTCTCACATACATTCTTCAAAGCAAACACCTGATCCACACATCCTCTACCACTTCTGAAACCACACTGCTCTTCCCCAATCTGATGCTCTGTACATGCCTTCACCCTCTCAATCAATACCCTCCCATATAATTTACCAGGAATACTCAACAAACTTATACCTCTGTAATTTGAGCACTCACTCTTATCCCCTTTGCCTTTGTACAATGGCACTATGCACGCATTCCGCCAATCCTCAGGCACCTCACCATGAGTCATACATACATTAAATAACCTTACCAACCAGTCAACAATACAGTCACCCCCTTTTTTAATAAATTCCACTGCAATACCATCCAAACCTGCTGCCTTGCCGGCTTTCATCTTCCGCAAAGCTTTCACTACCTCTTCTCTGTTTACCAAATCATTTTCCCTAACCCTCTCACTTTGCACACCACCTCGACCAAAACACCCTATATCTGCCACTCTATCATCAAACACATTCAACAAACCTTCAAAATACTCACTCCATCTCCTTCTCACATCACCACTACTTGTTATCACCTCCCCATTTGCGCCCTTCACTGAAGTTCCCATTTGCTCCCTTGTCTTACGCACTTTATTTACCTCCTTCCAGAACATCTTTTTATTCTCCCTAAAATTTAATGATACTCTCTCACCCCAACTCTCATTTGCCCTTTTTTTCACCTCTTGCACCTTTCTCTTGACCTCCTGTCTCTTTCTTTTATACATCTCCCACTCAATTGCATTTTTTCCCTGCAAAAATCGTCCAAATGCCTCTTTCTTCTCTTTCACTAATACTCTTACTTCTTCATCCCACCACTCACTACCCTTTCTAATCAACCCACCTCCCACTCTTCTCATGCCACAAGCATCTTTTGCGCAATCCATCACTGATTCCCTAAATACATCCCATTCCTCCCCCACTCCCCTTGCTTCCATTGTTCTCACCTTTTTCCATTCTGCACTCAGTCTCTCTTGGTACTTCCTCACACAGGTCTCCTTCTCAAGCTCACTTACTCTCACCACCCTCTTCACCCCAACATTCACTCTTCTTTTCTGAAAACCCATACAAATCTTCACCTTAGCCTCCACAAGATAATGGTCAGACATCCCTCCAGTTGCACCTCTCAGCACATTAACATCCAAAAGTCTCTCTTTCGCACGCCTGTCAATTAACACGTAATCCAATAACGCTCTCTGGCCATCTCTCCTACTTACATAAGTATACTTATGTATATCTCGCTTTTTAAACCAGGTATTCCCAATCATCAGTCCTTTTTCAGCACATAAATCTACAAGCTCTTCACCATTTCCATTTACAACACTGAACACCCCATGTATACCAATTATTCCCTCAACTGCCACATTACTCACCTTTGCATTCAAATCACCCATCACTATAACCCGGTCTCGTGCATCAAAACCACTAACACACTCACTCAGCTGCTCCCAAAACACTTGCCTCTCTTGATCTTTCTTCTCATGCCCAGGTGCATATGCACCAATAATCACCCACCTCTCTCCATCAACTTTTCTTTCATACTATTCGCCATTTCCCGCGAGAGCGAGGTAGCGTTAAGAACAGAGGACTGGGCCTTTGAGGGAATATCCTCACCTGGCCCCGTTCTTTGTTCCTTCTTTTGGAAAATTAAAAAGAAAGAGAAAAAAAACGAGAGGGGAGGATTTCCAGCCACCCGCTCCCTTCCCTTTTAGTCGCCTTCTACGACACGTAGGGAATACGTGGGAAGTATTCTTTCTCCCCTATCCCCAGGGATAATATATATATATATATATATATATGTATATATATATATATATATATATATATATATATATATATATATATATATATATATATATATATATATATATATATATATATATATATATATATATATATATATATATGTATATATATATATATATATATATATATATATATATATATATATATATATATATATATATATATATATATATATATATATATATATATATCTTCTTTCATTATTATACGTTTTATTATACTTTGTCGTTGTCTCCCGCGTTAGCGAGGTAGCGCAAGGAACCAGACGAAAGAATGGCCCAACCCACCCAAATAAACATGTATATACATACACGTCCACACACGCACCTATACATTATAACGTATACGTATATATATATATATATATATATATATATATATATATATATATATATATATATATATATATATATATATATATATATATACAGACATATACGTATACGCGCATGTACATAATCCGTACTTGCTGTCTCTATTCATTCCCGTCGCCACCCGCCACACATGAAGTGACAACCCCCTCCCACTGCGCGTGCGCGAGGTAGCGCTAGGAAAAGACAACAAAGGCCACATTCGTTCACACTGTCTCCAGCTGTCACGTATAAGGCATCGAAACTACAGCTCCCCTTCTACATTTAGGCCACACAAAACTTTCCTTGGTCTACCCCAGTCTCTTCATATGCCCTGGTTCAATCCATTGACAGCACGTCGACCCTGGTATACCACAACGTTCCAATTCAATCTATTCCTTGCACGCCTTTCACCCTCCTGCGTGTTCAGGCCCCGATCGCTCAAAATCTTTTTCACTCCATTCTTCCACCTCCAATATGGTCTCCCACTTCTCATTCCCTCCTCCTTTGACACACACATCCTCTTTATCAATCTTTCCTCACTCATTCCCTCCATGTGGCCAAGCAATTTCAAAACACCCTCTTCTGCTCTCTCAACCACACTCTTTTTACTACCACATATCTTTCTTACCCTTCCATTACTTACTCGATCACACCGCCTCACACCACACACTATCCTCAAACATCTCATTTCCAACACGTCCACCCTCCCTCGCACAACCCTATCCATAGCCCTCACCTCGCAACTATATAACATTTTTGGGACCACCATTCCTTCAAACACGCCCATTTTTGCTTTCCAAGATAACGTTTTCGCCTTCCACATATCTTTCAATGCTCCCACAACCTTCGCCTCCTCCCCCACCCTGTGACTCACTTCTTTCATGGTTCCATCCGCTGCCAAATCCACTCCCAGATATCTAAAACACTTCACTTCTCCCAGTTTTTCTCTATTCAAACCCACCTCCCAACCTAATTGTCCCCCAACCCCACCGTACCCAATAACCCTGCTCTTATTCATATTTACTCTCAGCTTTCTTTTTTCACACATTTTACCAAACTCAGTCACCAGCTTCTGCAGTTTCTTACCCGTATCAGCCAATAGCGCTGTATCATCAGCAAACAACAGCTGACTCACTTCCCAAGCCCTCTAATCCACAACAGACCGCATACTTGCCCCTCTCTCCAAAACTTTTGCATTCACCTCCCTAACGATCCCATCCATAAACAAATCAAACAACCATGGAGACATCACGCACCCCTGCCACAAACCGACATTCACTGAGAACCAATCAATTTCCTCTCTTCCTACTCGTGCATATGCCTTACATCCTTGATAAAAACTTTTCATTGCTTCTAGCAACTTGCCTCCTACACCACATATTCCTAACACCTTCCACAGAGCATCTACAACACTGAACACACCATGAACACCAAATATTCCCTGAACTGCAACATTACCTCAACTGCCACATCAAATTACCTATCACCATAACCCGGTCTCGTGCATCAAAACTGCTGACACACTCACTCAGCTGTTCCCAAAACACTTGCCTCTCATGATCTTTCTTCTCATGCCCAGGTGTATAGGCACCAATAATCAACCATCTCTCTCCATCCACTTTCAGTTTGATCCATATCAATCTCGAATTTACTTTCTCACACTCTATCACATACTCCCACAACTCCTGTTTCAGGAGTAGTGCTACTCCTTTCTTTGCTCTTGTCCTCTCACCAACCCCTGGCATGAGAAAGGTGGGAGGTGGGCAGATTAGAAAGGGTAGTGAGTGGTGGGATGAAGAAGTAATGTTCTTAGTGAAAGATGAAATAGAGACGTTTGGATGATACTTGCAAGGAAGAAGTGCAAATGACGAAAATGTATAAAAAAAGCGCCAGGAGGTCAAGAAGTTATAAGGTTTGAAAAGAGGGCAAATGAGAGACGAGTTGAAAGAGTATCATTCAACTTCAGGGGGAATAGAATGCTTTGGAAGGAGGTAAATAACGTGCGTAAGACAAGAGAATAGATTGGAACACTGGTGAAGGGGCAAGGGGTGAACTTATAACAGGTAATGATGAGGTGAAAATTTGACGGAGTGAGTATTTTGAAGGTTTGTTGAATGTGTTTGATGATAGAGTAGCAGATATAGAGTATTTCTCTCTTGTGTCTCCCCTGATGAAGTGATTAGTACACGAAAGTGAACCTGGGAATTTATCGTGAATATATATATATATATATATATATATATATATATATATATATATATATATATATATATATATATATATATATATATATATATATATATATATATATATATATATATAATGTGTGTATACTAGAATAGTCAAAATCTTTCATGGTTTAGATCCACCATCATGAGCATGTCCTTCTGCCGCACTAAGAACGGCTTTACGAATGATAGTCGAGAAAGTCCTGCGAGCAAAAGCGGATAGAATGCCTGCCATCCTGCTTGGTCAATCACCTGAGGATAGGGGAGAAAGAATACTTCCCACGTATTCCCCGCATGTCGTAGAAGGCGACTAAAGGGGGCGGGAGCAAGGGCCAGAAACCCTTCCGTCCTTGTATTTTAACTTTCTAAAAGGGGAAACATAAGGAGTCATGTGGGGAGTCCTCATCCTCCTCGAAGGCTCAAAGTGGGGTGTCTAAATGTGTGTGGATGTAACCAAGATGAGAAAAAGGGAGAGATAGGTAGTATGTTTGAGGAAAGGAACCTCGATATTTTTACTCTGAGTGAAGCGCAGCTCAAGGTTAAAGAGGAAGAGTGGGTTGGGAATGTCTTGGGAGTAAAGTCAAGGGTTAGTGAGAGGACAAGAGAAAGTGAAGGAGTAGCACTACTCCTGAAGCAGTTGTGGGAGTATGTGATAGAGTGTAAAACTGAAAGTGGATGGAGAGAGATGGGTGATTATTGGTGCCTATGCACCTGGTCGTGAGAATTTAGATCATGAGAGACAAGTGTTTTAAATGGAAATACTGAAGCGCTTGTAGATTTGTGTGCTGAGAAAGGACTGGTGATTGGGAATACCTAGTAAAAAAAGAGATATACATAGGTGTACGTGTGTAAATAGGAGAGATGATCAGAGAGCGTTACTGAATTACGTGTTAGTTGATAGGACGTGAAAGAGAGACTTTTGGATGTGCTAAGAGGGGTAATTGGAGGGATGTCAGGTCATTATCTTGCGGAGGCGAAGGTGAAGGTTTCTGGACGTTTTCAGAAAAAAAGAGAGAATGTTCGGGTGAAGAGAGTGGTGAAAGTAAGTGAGCTTGGAGAGGAGACTTGTGTGAGGAAGTAACAGGAGAGATTGAGTGCAGAATGGAAAATGTGAGAGCAAATGACGTAAGGGGAGTGGGGGAGGAATGGGATGTATTTAGGGAAACAGTGATGGCTTGTGCAAAATATGCTTGTGGCATGAGAAAGGTGGGAGGTGGGCAGATTAGAAAGGGTAGCGGGTGGTGGGATGAAGAACTGCGATTGTTAGTGAAAGAGAAGAGAGACGCGTTTGCATGATTTTTGAGGGAAAGTTGCGCAAATGACTAAGAGATGTATTAAAGAAAGCGGCAGGAGGTCAAGAGAAAGGTGCAAGAGGTGAAAAAGAGTTGGGGTGAGAGAGCATCATTAGATTTTAGGGAGAATAGAAAGATGTTGTGGAAGGAGGTAAATGAAGTGGGTAAGACAAAAGAAGAAATGAGAACATCGGTGAAGGGGTCAAATGGGGAGGTAATAACAAATAGTGGTAAAGCGAGAGGGAGATGGTGTGAGTTTTTTGAATATTTATTGAATGTGTTGGACGATAGAGTAGAGTGTTTTGGTCGAGGTTGTGTGCAATGTGAGAGGGTCAGGTAGAATGGTTTGGTAAACAGAGAAGAGGTAGTGAAAGCTTTGAGGAAGATGAAAGCTGGCAAGGCGGCGGGTTTGGATGGTGCTGCAGTGGAATTTATTAAAAAAGGGGTGATTATCTCGTTGACTGGTTGGTAACGATATTCAATGTATGTGTGGTTCATGGGGAAGTGCCTGAGGATTGGCGTAATGCATGCATATTGCCATTGTATAAAGGCAAAGGGGATAAAGGTGAGTGTTCAAATTAAAGAGGTACAAGTTTGATGAGTATTCCTGGGAAATTATATGGGAGGATATTGATTGAGAGGGTAAAGGCATGGACAGAGCATCAAATTCGGGAAGAGCAGTGTGGTTTCAAAAGTAGGAGAGGATGTGTGGATCAGATGTTTGCATTGAAGAATATATGTGAAACATACTTAGAAAAGCAGATTGATTTCTATGTATCATTCATGGATCTGGAGAAGGCATATGATGGGGTTGATAGGGATGCTTTGTTGAAGATGTTAAATGTATGTGGTGTGGGATGTAAGTTGCTAGAAGCAGTGAAAAGTTTTTACCAAGGATGTAAGGCATGTGTACGAGTAGGAAGAGAGGAAAGTGATTGGTTCCCAGTGAATGTCGATTTGCGGCAGGGGTGAGTGATGTCTCCATGGTTGTTTAATTTGTTTATGAATGGGGTTATTAAGGAGGTGAATGTAAGTGTTTTGGATAGAAGGGCAAGTATGCAGTCTGTTGTGGATGAGAGGGCTTGGGAAGTGAATGAGTTAATGTTCGCTGATGATAGGGCGCTGGTGGCTGATTCAAGTGAGAAACTGCAAAAGTTGGTGACTAAGTTTGGTAAAGTGTGTGAAGCAAGATAGATTGAGAGTAAATGTGAATAAGAGCAAGGTTGTTAGGTTCAGTAGGGTTGAGGGGGAAGTTAATTGGGAGGTATGTTTGAATGGAGTTGAACTGGAGGAAGTGAAATGTTTCAGGTATCTAGGAGTGGATTTGGCAGCGAATGGAACTATGGAAGAGGAAGTGTGTCGCAGGGAGGGGGAAGGGGCGAAGGCTTTGGGAGTGTTAAATGATGTGTGAAAGGCGAGAACGTTATCTCGGAGAGCAAAAATGGGTATGTTTGAAGGAATAGTGGTTCCAACAATGTTATATGGTTACGAGGCATGGGTTATAGATAGGGTTGTGGGGAGGAGGGTGGATGTGTTGAAAATGAAATATTTGAGGCCAATATGTGGTGTCAGGTGGTTTGATCGAGTAAGTAATGAAAGGATAAGGGAGATGAGTGGTAATAAAAAGAGTGTGGTTGAGAGAGCAGAAAAGGGTGTATTGAAATGGTTTGGTCACATGGAGAGAATGAGTGAGAAAAGATTGACAAAAAGGATTTATGTGTCTGAGGTAGCGGGAACGAGGATTAGCGGGAAACCAAATTGGAGGTGGAGGGGTGGAGTGTAAAAGATTTTGAGCGATAGGGGCCTGAACATACAGGAGAGTTAAACGCATGCAGGGAATAGAGTGAATTGGAACGATGTGGTGTACCGGGGTCGACGTGCTGTCAGTGGACTGATCCAGGGCATGTGAAGCGTTTGGGGTAGGCCATAGAAAGTTTTGTGGGAGCTGGATGTGGAAAGGGAGCTGTGGTTTCGGTGCCTTATATATGACAGCTAGAGACTGAGTGTGAACGAGGGTGGCCTTTGTTGTCTTTTCTTAGCACTACCTCGCGCGCGCGCTGGGTGATGGGGGCGCTATTTCATGTGTGGCGGGGTGGCGACGAGATTGGATGAAGACAGCAAGTATGAATATGTACATGTGTATATATGTATATGTCTGTGTATGTATATGTATGTATACGTTGAAATGTGCGTGTGTGGGCGTTTATGTATATTCATGTATATGTGGGAGGGGTTGGGCAATTCTTTCGTCTGTTTCCTTTTCATACCTCGCTAACGCGGGAGACAGCGACTACTCATGATAAGAAAAGATATATATATATATATATATATATATATATATATATATATATATATATATATATATATATATATATATATATATATATATATATATATATATATATATATATATTTATATATATATATATATATATATTATATTTTTTATTTTTTTTTTATTATACTTTGTCGCTGTCTCCCGCGTTTGCGAGGTAGCGCAAGGAAACAGACGAAAGAAATGGCCCAACCCCCCCCCCCATACACATGTATATACATACGACCACACACGCAAATATACATACCTACACAGCTTTCCATGGTTTACCCCAGACGCTTCACATGCCTTGATTCAATCCACTGACAGCACGTCAACCCCGGTATACCACATCGCTCCAATTCACTCTATTCCTTGCCCTCCTTTCACCCTCCTGCATGTTCAGGCCACGATCACACAAAATCTTTTCCACTCCATCTTTCCACCTCCAATTTGGTCTCCCTCTTCTCCTCGTTCCCTCCACCTCCGACGCATATATCCTCTTGGTCAATCTTTCCTCACTCATTCTCTCCATGTGCCCAAACCACTTCAAAACACCCTCTTCTGCTCTCTCAACCACGCTCTTTTTATTTCCACACATCTCTCTTACCCTTACGTTACTCACTCGATCAAACCACCTCACACCACACATTGTCCTCAAACATCTCATTTCCAGCACATCCATCCTCCTGCGCACAACTCTATCCATAGCCCACGCCTCGCAACCATACAACATTGTTGGAACCACTATTCCTTCAAACATACCCATTTTTGCTTTCCGAGATAATGTTCTCGACTTCCATACATTCTTCAAGGCCCCCAGAATTTTCGCCCCCTCCCCCACCCTATGATCCACTTCCGCTTCCATGGTTCCATCCGCTGCCAGATCCACTCCCAGATATCTAAAACACTTCACTTCCTCCAGTTTTTCTCCATTCAAACTCACCTCCCAATTGACTTGACCCTCAACCCTACTGTACCTAATAACCTTGCTCTTATTCACATTTACTCTTAACTTTCTTCTTCCACACACTTTACCAAACTCAGTCACCAGCTTCTGCAGTTTCTCACATGAATCAGCCACCAGCGCTGTATCATCAGCGAACAACAACTGACTCACTTCCCAAGCTCTCTCATCCCCAACAGACTTCATACTTGACCCTCTTTCCAAAACTCTTGCATTTACCTCCCTAACAACCCCATCCATAAACAAATTAAACAACCATGGAGACATCACACACCCCTGCCGCAAACCTACATTCACTGAGAACCAATCACTTTCCTCTCTTCCTACACGTACACATGCCTTACATCCTCGATAAAAACTTTTCACTGCTTCTAACAACTTTCCTACCACACCATATATTCTTAATACCTTCCACAGAGCATCTCTATCAACTCTATCATATGCCTTCTCCAGATCCATAAATGCTACATACAAATCCATTTGCTTTTCTAAGTATTTCTCACATACATTCTTCAAAGCAAACACCTGATCCACACATCCTCTCCCACTTCTGAAACCACACTGCTCTTCCCCAATCTGATGCTCTGTTCATGCCTTCACCCTCTCAATCAATACCCTCCCATATAATTTACCAGGAATACTCAACAAACTTATACCTCTGTAATTTGAGCACTCACTCTTATCCCCTTTGCCTTTGTACAATGGCACTATGCACGCATTCCGCCAATCCTCAGGCACCTCACCATGAGTCATACATACATTAAATAACCTTACCAAACAGTCAACAATACAGTCACCCCCTTTTTTAATAAGTTCCACTGCAATTCCATCCAAACCTGCTGCCTTGCCGGCTTTCATCTTCCGCAAAGCTTTCACTACCTCTTCACTGTTTACCAAATCATTTTCCCTAACCCTCTCACTTTGCACACCACCTCGACCAAAACACCCTACATCTGCCACTTTATCATCAAACACATTCAACAAACCTTCAAAATACTCACTCCATCTCCTTCTCACATCACCACTACTTGTTATCACCTCCCCATTTGCGCCCTTCACTGACGTTCCCATTTGCTCCCTTGTCTTACGCACTTTATTTACCTCCTTCCAGAACATCTTTTTATTCTACCTAAAATTTAATGATACTCTCTCACCCCAACTCTCATTTGCCCTTTTTTTCACCTCTTGCACCTTTCTCTTGACCTCCTGTCTCTTTCTTTTATACATCTCCCACTCAATTGCATTTTTTCCCGGCAAAAATCGTCCAAATGCCTCTCTCTTCTCTTTCACTAATACACTTACTTCTTCATCCCACCACTCACTACCCTTTCTAATCAACCCACCTCCCACTCTTCTCATGCCACAAGCATCTTTTGCGCAATCCATCACTGATTCCCTAAATACATCCCATTCCTCCCCCACTCCCCTTACTTCCATTGTTCTCACCTTTTTCCATTCTGTATTCAGTCTCTCCTGGTACTTCCTCACACAGGTCTCCTTCCCAAGCTCACTTACTCTCACCACCCTCTTCACCCCAACATTCACTCTTCTTTTCTGAAAACCCATACAAATCTTCACCTTAGCCTCCCCAAGATAATGATCAGACATCCCTCCAGTTGCACCTCTCAGCACATTAACATCCAAAAGTCTCTCTTTCGCACGCCTGTCAATTAACACGTAATCCAATAACGCTCTCTGGCCATCTCTCCTACTTACATACTTATATTTATGTATATCTCGCTTTTTAAACCAGGTATTCCCAATCATCAGTCCTTTTTCAGCACATGAATCTACAAGCTCTTCACCATTTCCATTTACAACACTGAACACCCCATGTACACCAATTATTCCCTCAACTGCCACATTACTCACCTTTGCATTCAAATCACCCATCACTATAACCCGGTCTCGTGCATCAAAACCACTAACACACTCATTCAGCTGCTCCCAAAACACTTGCCTCTCATGAACTTTCTTCTCATGCTCAGGTGCATATGCACCAATAATCACCCACCTCTCTCCATCAACTTTCAGTTTTACCCATATTAATCGACAATTTACTTTCTTGCATTCTATCACATACTCCCACAACTCCTGTTTCAGGAGTATTGCTACTTCCCTTGCTCTTGTCCTCTCACTAACCCCTGACTTTACTCCCCAGACATTCCCAAACCACTCTTCCCCTTTACCCTTGAGCTTCGTTTCACTCAGAGCCAAAACATCCAGGTTCCTTTCCTCAATAAACTTGGTATCCCTTTACACACACACACACACACACACACACACACACACATATATATATATATATATATATATATATATATATATATATATATATATATATATATATATATATATATATATATATATATATATATATATATATATATATATATATATATATATATTGTCCCTGGGGATAGGGGATTAAGAATACTTCCCACTGTATTCCCTGCGTGTCGTAGAAGGCGACTAAAAGGGGAGGGAGCGGGCGGCTGGAAATCCTCCCCTCTCTTTTTTTTTTTTTTTTTTTTTTTTATTTTCCAAAAGAAGGAACAGAGTGGGGCCAGGTGAGGATATTCCAAAAAAGGCCCATCCTCCGTTCTTAACGCTACCTCGCTAACGCGGGAAATGGCGAATACTTTAAAAGAAAGATTTATATATATATATATATATATATATATATATATATATATATATATATATATATATGTGTGTGTGTGTGTGTGTGTAAAGGGATACCAAGTTTACGCGTAACCCGAAAGTTTAGATGCAATTTTCTTTCGCAATTAATTAACTATGAACTTCTTGTGCAAGGCACGATCCATTGCAACGGATAAGAATTATTTGAAGCATTAAGTTTGTGTCTCATGATATTCATTTTTTCATGTCATATGCAATCAGCAGATAAATAACGCCTAAAATCACTTATTACAGAAATGAAATGTTATGATTTTGCTCTTTACTATTCACTGTTTACAGTCGTCTTTCCCTTAATCATATTTCTTTTGTCTCAGAGACAAGACGGTTCGTATATTATAACACGGGCCGTCATCATCACACGAAGCGTATCACTGTACAAGTTGCTTGCATATACCTTAAACGATACACTCCCTAAGTCCTCTCTCAGCTTCATTCGCTTCACTCCCTAAGTCCCCTCATGATGAAGCCACTCTGCCTAAGGATGACATTACCTTGTGAAGCGCTCGGTTAACTGGCCGAGAGACACTTGCAGGTATCATACAAGACAACCATTTTTGTTAAGTTTGTCAGATGGCAGCCATTCTAGTGAAGGGATTTGCAATCAAACGAAGATGCAAGCTTCAGCTTCGAAGCATCACAGCATCGCTGGCTCTGTGCCTACGACTGCGGAAAACTTGTTGACACATGGAACAAGAACCTAGGATGATCATCATGAGGTGACCAGGTCTTTAACGAGAGTAAGGCACTGGTGGGCGGGTCGGTGGCTCCACCACACCACGCCGGAGTAATGTAACCTGCACGGGTGAGTGCAGGTTGCCGTTCTGGTTCCCTCTTCCACCACGCGACACTAGCCAACAGCACGGCTGCTGGTCCGGATCGTGCCATTCTCCCCCACCCACACACAGCTCGAGGAAAGCCTCACCATGGACCATCCGCCATGCACGGAGTCAAATAAATCAGAGGGAGACGGTCCGCAATCCCCATCCAAAAAGATGGCCAGGGTGTTATATTCTTCCGCTGACAATGTGGATGATTTATTACGTTCGACCAAAGGACTGAAACAGTATTTCATGGTAGGACGCTACTTTCCCACGAGTAAATTGCCTCTCCTAAAGCAACACAACAGTCCTCTTCACCTGAAGTTTATAACTACAATTATCGTGAACGGTATGCTATATACGAGCTAAGTCATTTCATATGGCAAATTTTGAACGTTCTGCCTGATCAACAAAGTAGAAATCTTACGATTAGAAGTTTGGACTGTAAGAAGTTAATAAGTCGACCGCAGCATAACAGTCTCAATCGTATTCGTAATTTACAGGATTAAGATGGTCAAAGACCACCATAGGTTTATGACAGGAAGACCGAGATTGTTCTGCGCTAGGGGGATGGTCTCATCCTCTGCCACCACTACCAATACCGCCAGCGACACTATCCAACATTTACCACCAACCATCATCACCACTGCCCAACATTACCACCATCCTACACAGCACCAGCAGCGTCACCTCAACTACGACTAACTCAAACACCACTATCCCCTAACACCACCATCCAACGCCACCACCATCCAATGCCAACAACAGCACTACCACCATCCAACGCCACGACCATCCAATGCCAACAACAGCACCACCACCATCCAACGCCACCACTATCCAATGCCAACAGCAGCACCACTACCATCCAACGCCACCACCATCCAATGCCAACAACAGCACCACTACCATCCAACGCCACCACCACCGAGCACGAGCAACACAGGTCAAAGAGTCGTCGCAGCTGGCATCCTTCTCTTGTTAACGAGCTGAATGATCAGTTCAAAAAACAATAACAAAGAATGAAGCCTTCAAATGCTTCACACCTTCGTGACAATTCCCTGCTGTTGAAAACTGATTTCTTGATAAATATAACACCACTGATATTCTTCCTCGCTTTTTCAAAAATTTTCTGCACATTTTTTTACCTTGTGATTCAGGTTGATCGGCCTGAGATTCATCTTCATTAATTTTATACGACTCTGGTAAACAAAGTGGTGCAGAGCCGCCTACCTGATTGGATGTACCATCATCTGTCGTGTTCTCCATGACTCTTAACTGCTTTGAGAAGGCGTGGGAATCGCACGTGTTCTCCCTGACTCTACCTGCTTTGAAAAGGCATAGAATCCTTTCAAGCTGTCTGGCTGTCTAGGCTCTTGTTTAGCTTTGGACCTTTACGTCTGGCATGCGTATCATTATATGCCTCTTCTTGTGTGTCATTATGAGAGGCCACAGCCGTTAAGATGTAGTGATGAAAAGGATGGCCACAGTTACCAAGCGAGTGAGTTATAATGAAGAATCCCATCCTCTAAGTCGAGACAAAGCCTTTCATTATTTTCAGACGTCCTTAGGTTGTGTGCACTACAAGTCCAACATCAAAGCACAGAATGATATTCAATTTACGTTAAACACACTTACCTGAACAGTAAGGTTGATGAACCTTCTTCTGCAGTGAAGAAAAGAAGGTCAGGGAATTCACAAACTGGCATTATAACTGGAATATTGTGTGTGCAGTTTTTACACCAGCACACCAGAGGTGGCCTTGGAGACTTGCTTTATGTGTTCAGACTGAGGGGAAGTTGGAAGTATCTTTGGCTCAGTCCAGCAAAGTTTTGTGATACTCACTCTCTAAGTGTAAACAGCTGCATGTGAAACGTTACAGCAGTTTAGACCAGTCTTTTGGTAAGTAGCAATTGTTATTTATGTGAATGCTACATTGGACTTTCGGTAACTAGCAGTCGTCGCTCAAGAAACTGATGAAAAAGTCTTTTGTTAACTGAAAATTATAATTGATCTGAATGCTAAAAAGTCATCTGGTAACTGCCAGTTGTCATTTATCTGTTAAAGATGTCCTTTGGAAACTGTCATTTGCCATTTGTATCTAAAGGCTAAAGACGTCCGTTGGTAACTGCTATTTGCCATTTATGTAAGGGCTGCAAACATCCTTTGGTAAAGCCATTTGCCATTTATCTATGGGTTGAAAAAAATTTCAAGTGTGGTGGAATGGACCACTATGTAAGATATAGCATAAGCTACGAAATGGTGGCAGTATGCAAGTTGAACCTTAATGCATGCACTTGGCCTTGATGATGTGCACGGTTATGTACTGCACTCCTTGTACATCAAGACATACTTGTAACAGCAGCCCTATGAGTACAAGTGTGTCCACTTACTGACTACATGCGTAGAGGAAATTTTTAACATAACTACTTGTGATAAATGCGATTTCGCATATCCCTTCATAATTAAAGCCTTTAGTCCACAGATACTGATATGAATACGAAACACCTGGCTTAAATGTTATAGTTATATCACAGAAAATGATATACTAACAATAGTATAAAATTATGTTTGTGTAAAAAAGTTCTGAAAAAGACAGAAGCTGATCTAAAACCTTTTCAAAAGCTTGACCCGTAGCGTTTCCACCGGGCTGGATATCAGTGTTTTCAGTCCTCTCTTTTACGTTATGAAGAAAAAAAAAAATAAAGAAAAATCATCGAAAGAATATTTGAAAAAAAAGAAAAAGATAGACTCACTCATTCTGACTATAGTCACAATCACAGCTCGCTTTCTAAAATGTAGACAGTTGCTTCAAGTGGAACAAACATTTATGATTTTCATCTTGTCTCATTTATATAAACATTTCTACATTTGAATAAAACATTTATTGTCTTTCCTCTCCTTGATCATAATCGATGTCTAAGAAATTTATGAGCACCATTTGCATCACGGAGGTATATCGATGATTTCGTTTTGCATAAGCATATGTTATTTTTACATTAAAATGAGAAGGTGAAGCGGTGATTATTTCTTATATCAGCTTGAGACGATAGACAGAGTGGCAGATGTAGGGTGCTTTGGTCAATGTGGTGTACGAAGTGAGAGGGTCAGGGTGAATAGTTTGTTAAACAGAGAAGAGGCAGTGAAAGCTTTGTGGAAGATAAAAGCCGGTAACAGGGGGTGACTGTGATGTTCATTGGTTGGTGAAGATATTCACTGTATGTATGGTTCATGGGGAAGTGCCTGAGGATTGGCAGAATGCATGCATAGTGCCATTGTACAAAGGTAAAGGGGATAAAGGTTAGTGTTCAGATTAAAAGGTATATGTTTGTTGGGGATTCGTGGGAAATTATATGGGTGATTCAGGAAGGTGAAGGCATGTACAGAGCATCAGATTGGGGAAGATCAGTGTGGTTTCAGAAGTGGTAGAGGATGTGTGGATCAGGTCTTTGCTTTGAGGAATGTATGTGAGAAATACTTAGAAAAACAAATGGATTTGTGTGTGGCATTTATGGATTCTGGAGAAGGCATATGATAAAGTTGATAGAGATGCTCTGTGGAAGGTATTAAGAGTATGGTGTGGGAGGTAAGTTGCTAGAAACAATGAAAAGTTTTTATCAAGGATGTAAGGCATGTGTACGAGTCGGAAGAGAGGAAAGTGATTGGTTCTCAGTGAATATCAGTTTGCGGCAGGGGTTCGTGATGTCTCCATGGTTGTTTGATTTGTTTATGGATGGGGTTGTTAGGGAAATGAGTGCAAGAGTTTTGGAGCGAGGGGCAAGTATGCAGTCTGTTGCGGATGAAAGGGCTTGGGAAGTGAGTCAGTTGTTGTTCGCTGATGATACAGCGCTGTTGGTTGACTCATGTGAGAAACTGCAGAAACTGATGACTGAGTTTGGTAAAGTGTGTGAAGGAAGAAAGCTGAGAGTAAATGTGAGTAAGAGCAAGGTTATTAGGTACAGTAGGGTTGAGGGACAAATCAATTGGGAGGTAAGTTTGAATGGAGAGAACTGGAGGAAGTGAGGTGTTTTAGATATCTGGGAGTGGATTTGGCAACGGATGGGACCATGGAAGCGGAAGTGGATCATAGGGTGGGGGAGGGGGCGAAAGTTCTGGGAGCGTTGAAGAATGTGTGCAAAGCAAAAATGGATATGTTTGAAGGAATAGTGGTTCCAACAATGTTATATGGTTGCGAGGCATGGGCTATACATAGGGTTGTGCGGAGGAGGGTGGATGTGTTAGAAATGAGATGTTTGAGGACAATATGTGGAGAGAGGTGGTTTGATCGAGTAAACAATGAAAGGGTAAGAGAGACGTGTGGTAATAAAACGAGTGTGGTTGAGAGAGATAAGAGGGTGCATTAAAATGGTTTGGTAACATGGAGAAATGAGTGAGGAAAGATTGACTAAGAGGTTTTATATGTCAGAGGTGAAGAGAATGGGAAGAAGTGGGAGACCAAATTAGAGGTGAAATAATGGAGTGAAAAAGATTTGAGCGATCGGAGCCTGAACATGCAGGAGGCTGAAAGTCGTAAAAGGAACAGAGTGATTTGGAACGATGTGGTATACTGGGGTCGACGTGCTGTCAATGGATTGAACCAGGGCATGTGAAGCGTCTGGGGTAAACCATGGAAAGTTTTGTGGGGCCTGGATGTGGGAAGAGAGGTATGGTTTCGGTGCATTATACATGACAGGTAGAGACTGAGTGTGAAAGAATGTGACCTTTGTTGTCTTTTCCTAACGCTACCTAGCGCGTGTGCAGGGGAAAGGAATTGTCATTTCATGTGTGGCTTAGTGGCGACAGGAAATGAAGAAAGGCAGTAAGTATGAATTATGTACATGTGTATATATGTATATGTCTGTGTATTTATATATATATGTATACGTTGAAATGTATAGGTATGTATATATGCGTGTGTGACGTCTATGTATGTACATGTGTATGTGAGGGGTTGGGTCATTCTTTCGTCTGTTCCTTGCGCTACGTCGCCAAGGCGGGACATATATATATATATATATATATATATATATATATATATATATATATATATATATATATATATATATATATATATATATATATCGGTCATTTCCCAACAGGCGCACATAGCCAGCAAACAGCATTTTACCAAACGCAACTGTACAACGCGGAGGTATATGAATACGAAGAAAGTGCATAGGAACGCGCACCTTCATAGAACATACAAACCTCCAACAGACAGGATCGAACCCAGGACCCCTATGTAACAGGGGGAATGCATTCTCGCCTGTTTCAAAAGTGGTAGAGGATGTGTGGATCAGGTGCATGCTTTGAAGAATGTATGTGAAAAATACTTAGAAAAGCAGATGGATTTGTATGTGGCATGTATGGATCTGGAGAAGGCATATGAGCATATGATAAAGTTGATAGAGATGCTCTGTGGAAGGTACTAAGAATATATGGTATGGGAGGCAAGTTGTTAGAAGCAGTGAAATGTTTTTATCTAGGATGTAAGGCATGTGTAACTGTAGGAAGAGAGCAAAATGATTGGTTCTCAGTAAATGTTGGTTTTCGGCAGGGGTGCGTTGTGTGTCTCATCTGTTGTGGATGAGAGAGCTTGGGAAGTGAGTCAGTTGTTGTTCTCTGTTGATACAGTGCTGGTGGCTGATTCGGGTGAGAAACTGCAGAAGCTGGTGACTGAGTTTGGTAAAGTGTGTGAAAGAAGAAAGCTGAGAGTAAATGTGAATAAGAACCAGATTATTAGGTACAGTAGGGTTGAAAGACAAGTCAATTGGGAGGTAAGTTTAAATGGAGAAGAACTGGAGGAAGTGAAGTGTTTTAGATATCTGGGAGTAGATTTGGCAGCAGATGGAACCATGGAAGCGGAAGTGAATCATTGGGTGGGGGAGGGGGCGAAAGTTCTGGGAGCGTTGAAGAATGTGTGGAAGTCGAGAACGTTATCTTGGAAAGCAAAGATGGGTATGTCTGAAGGAACAGTGGTTCCAACAATGATATACGGTTGAAGGCGTGGGCTATGGATAGAGTTTTGCGGCAGGAGGGTGGATGTGCTGGAAATGAGATGTTTGAGGGACAATATGTGGTGTGAGGTGGTTTGATCGAGTAAGTAATGAAAGGGTAAGAGAGATGTGTGGTAATATAAAGAGTGTGGTTGAGAGCGCAGAAGAGGGTGCTTTGAAATGGTTTGGTCACATGGAGAGAATGAGTGAGGAAAGATTGACCAAGAGGATATATGTGTCAGAGGTGGAGGGAACGAGAAGTGGGAGACCAAATTGGAGAAGAAAGATGAAGTGAAAAAGATTTTGAATAATCTTGGTCTGAAACTGCAGAAGGGTGAAAGGCGTGCAAGGAATAGAGTGAATTGGAACGATGTGGTATACTGGGGTCGACGTGCTGTCAATGGGTTGAACCAGGGCATGTGAAGCGTCTGGGGTAAACCATGGAAAGTTTTGTGGGGCCTGGATGTGGAGAGGGAGCTGTGGTTTCGGTGCATTATACATGACAGCTAGAGACTGAGTTTGAACGAATGTGGCCAATGTTGTCTTTTCCTAGCACTAACTCGCGCACATGCGTGGAGAGGGGGTTGTTACTTCATATGTGGCGGGGTGGCGACGGGAATGAATAAGGGCAGACAGTATGAATTATGTTCATGTGTATATATGTTTTTTTCGGAGTGTGTATATTTATGTATACGTTGAGATGTATAGGTATGTATATGTGC
>NC_092287.1:11905296-11955296 GCF_036320965.1 Panulirus ornatus
TATCAAGTCTGTGGCACCTGAACAGGTCAGGACTAGACAACTTCAACAGGTCCGGTTAAGCACCATCTCAGCAGGGTAGGTTTTGCCAACTCAATAAGCCAGGGCAGGTATTAACTACCACTATAGATCAGGTTAGGTCTGTTCCACATTAATAGGCCACCATCTTGATAGCCAAGGTCTTCACCTCAACAGAACAAGCCTGCTCCGAGACAGCAGGTCTCTACGATCTCCACAAATCATCTGTGCACCCCTTCAATAGAGCAAGTCACCATCACCCTGACAGGTCAGGTTAGCACCGTCAACAAAATGAAATGGACTTTCGACAATGAATCACCTTCACTTAATTGACTGATGTTTTCTTAAGTAGGTTCTCTCTCGCCGAACCTTCTTTCTCTCCTCCAGAAAGACGTGCCCTTAGATTTGCCTATTTCCACAAGCCATTCATCGCCTCCTGCCGGAGACCAGGAGACGGCGTTGAGCGGGTGGACGAACACTCTTAGACTGCTAATATCATGGTCCGCTGCAGGACAGACGAATTGGCTGAAGAAATTCTGTCGCAAAGCCGTGGATTTCGCTGTCGTCTACGAATGTATTAAGGACGACCTGGTCTCAAGGTATCTGGCGCCTACAACCAGTGGATCATTTATAACAAATACTTTGAGTGTTATTACAAATAAATTTGAAAAAATTCCTTTTGGGAGTGGTGTGTGTATGTGTGTGTGTGTGTGTGTGTGTGTGTGTGTGTGTGTGTCACTCCTTTATTGTAACCTCTTTGTGCCTGCGGAGAAGGAACGTCACACTCGTGGGGTCACATCTCATAGCCTTGTTTCATCCACAACGTTTTCATAAGCTCCATCGTCACTTAGTACGTTTTACGAGTCCAGAACTCTCCTGCTGAAGAAAATGTTTCCCCATATCCCTCTGTTTACTTTTCTTGCCTAACTTCTAACTTAGTCGTCTTGTTTTGGATTTGCTTTTAACATATAAGAACTGTGTTATATTAGTGTGGTCATAGCCTCTCAGAAATTCATATAATTCATATGATTCTTCCTCTCAGTGACGGCAGGTTGAAAGTTGCCTTACTTTCTTCGCTGTTCATTTCACTCAGGTCTGTTATCATTAAAAGGTGTATTCCTCTGAGCCCTTTTCAGCAGATTTACATAGCTCCTCAAGTGAGGAGGCCAACGTGTTGCGGCAAATTCTTGCTTCCAACACATGTACCTCGTGCATATCTTCCTAAATATTTCACAGTCCGGTTACGTAAAAGCAGTTCTATTGCTGATCAAATCATAGTTCTTCTTCCTTCTCAAGTGATTCTCTGGTAACAAGTTCGGCCTGTTTTCACTTCCTAAGTCTCTTTCATGCTTTGACTCCAAGAATCTATTTCTACCAGAGTAGTACTTACCGTCTGGTCTGTTTAAATACATTCTTATCTTCGTGATTTTTCACTTCCCAAGGTGACCATCACTAGTCATTCGTCCGACCCTCATGCATCTCGTCTAGGTCTCCCATCTACTTTTGTAACACCTGTTGCTTTGTGCTCCTTCCATGATTTTGGCACCATCAGCAAACGTAGTAACGTAGAAATTCGCCTCCTTCAGCAGTGAGCCCAGCAATGAAACCTGGGGTACTCCACTTACCACCTTTTTATAGCTTGAGGAGTAATCCCTGACATTTGTTTTCTCTTTCCTCCTAGTTAAGTATCCGTCAGTTCACTTGAGCAGCTCTCCTCTAACCCTAGCTTGGACATTTAACTTCATCATTCGCTGTCTCTGGGAGAGAGAGACAAAGGCCTTCTGGAATGTCAAACAATATAGAGTTCACCCACTCTTCCCTTTTTTCTTTTCTTTTTTTTCTATGGTGTTGCCACCTTACCGACAGTAATCCAATGAAATCGTTACAAAAGATCTCCTAAATCTCTGTTATCTCCCACTTAAGTAGTGTGAACGAGTCAAGTGTCCTTTCATTTGCTGAATATAATATCTTAAGGGTCAAATTCAGCAGTAACGGTGGCATATGCTGCTGGGCTTCATCTCCTTCAACATTTTTGAACATTGGTATTACGTTAGCTCTTCCATTCTGCTACCTTATTTCCTTTCTTTGCGGAGATCTGCGGTGTTACAAGGTGTCTCCCCGTGCTCTGAGTACAGATAATGAAATAACATCAAGCTCATGAAATTGGGTCTAGCGTCTTCGAAGCTTCCTTTAGTTCATCGGATAAATTCAGATATTTCCTAGTGTATCTTCCCCTCTCTTGGCTGGTATCAACGGTATGTGTGGGTCTTTTCGTATATATACTCAACTCCTCATATATGTCCTCAAGTGTGCTTCCCTTCATGAGTTCCCCAGTCTCCTAATTTCGTCCTTCAATATAAATGTGGACCTTATTAGACTTATGAGATCAATATGAGTAGTCCATCTTATTAACTATATTTCTTTCATACCTTACTTGTCTGTCCCATCTCGTCCTGATGTAGACAATTTTGACTCTCTTATATCTCCCTGATGGAGCTTGACTATAATGCCTCCTGTAGTTCCTCCACAGTGCGTCTCTGTGCCCCCTTGTCGTATTATATCTCTTGGTAAATCATCCTTTGATTATTTTTCACTATCTTTCTCACTATATCGAACCGTTGGGACGTACCATGTTGTCCATTTCACAAGATCAAGTGTAACGGTGTTTTCTACGAAAAGTTTTGGAACTTAGCCTCCTAGACTGTCTCCTCCAAGTAGATATTTCAGGCTACGTGATTACCTTCTTTATCTACTCTATCGGTTCGAGTTTCTGCCTGGAAGCACTTCCTCTTGAAGTGATTCCTTTCAAGCATTATATGTAATCTTTTCCAAATGGGTGGTATTAATAATATTTTGGTACTTCAAGGCTGTTGTACGTATAAATTAAATCTAGCTTGGACGGCACATCCCTGTTCTCTAAATACATGTGGCCCATAATGATACAAAACGTTCTACAGCAGGTAATTTGGGTCCTTGAATCTCCCACTTGTCTTCTGATAGCTTAAATCTACTACCATTAGTAATTTACCATCATTTTGCAAGGCTGTCTGTACTGATTCTAGCACGACCTAAAGTGTTCAATATTTTCAACAAGAAACTCACCATTCTCTTTTTCATCATGGAGAACTGTACACTGTACACTGTGAGAAAAACGTCATCAATTGACTGAGCACAGAATTTTGTTCACTGGTGACTCCAGCTAGTTTCAGGATTACTCTGGCCTCCCGAGCTGTGGAACAGAAACGCTCTGGCCTCCCAAGCTGTGGAATAGGAACACACTGGCCTCCTGAGCCGTGGAATAGGAACGCTTTGGCCCCCTGGGTTTGTGGAACAAGAACGCTCTAGCTCCCCGAGCTGTGGAACAGGAAGACTGGCATCCTGAACTGTGGAATAGGAACACCCTGGCCTCCCGAGCTGTGGAACAGGAACGCTCTGGCCTCCCGAGCTGTGGAACAGAAACGCTCTGGCCTCCCGAGCTGTGGAACAGGAACACTCTGGCCTCCCAAGCTGTGGAATAGGAACACACTGGCCTCCTGAGCCGTGGAATAGGAACGCTTTGGCCCCCTGGGTTTGTGGAACAAGAACGCTCTAGCTCCCCGAGCTGTGGAACAGGAAGACTGGCATCCTGAACTGTGGAATAGGAACACCCTGGCCTCCCGAGCTGTGGAACAGGAACGCTCTGGCCTCCCGAGCTGTGGAACAGGAACGCTCTAGCCACCCGAGGTGTGGAACAGGGACACCCTGGCCTCCCGAACTGTGGAACAGGGACATTCTCGCCCCCAGAGCTGTGGAACAGGAACATTCTGGCCTCTCGAGCTGTGGAACAGGAACACTCTGGCCCCCCGGGCTGTGGAACAGGAACACTCTGGCCTCCAGAGCTGTGGAACAGGAACACTCTGGCCTCCAGAGCTGTGGAACAGGAACACTCTGGCCTCCAGAGCTGTGGAACAGGAACACTCTGGCCTCCAGAGCAGGTGGAACAGTAACGCCTCGGCCTTCACGTTGTATGTGTTCCTTTACCCTGTTACTGGAACACTGGGGATCATGGTGGCAAGCATTCTGATCTGCTTACCAGAGAACACCAGCAGCAACAGCAGAAGCAGCAACAGCAGAAGCAGCAACAGCAGAAGCAATATCAGCAGCAATGAACACCACGGCGGCAGCAGAAGTAGCAGCACCAGCCTATCTTAGACCTGATACGTAAATTTGTCTCCCACGTCTCGCCGATACACCCAGCCAATATGGCCAGAGGAACGTATGGTGAGACACGGGTATTGCTAATAACTTACCTTCTCAGTCCAGTGGGAGGGATGTGAGGGTGGCCCTACCGCTGGTACAGAGGTAGGGGAGGTGGCGTCCAGTGGCTCTCGTTGTGGGTAATGATCACCAGGGAGGACTGGTTGGTGGCTGGGGTGTGGTATTGGCAGTACTCTAGGGGTTGATGTGTGATGCTGGCAGTACTGTGAGGGTTAGTGTGTGGTGCTGGCTGTACTGTAGGGGTTGGTGTGTAGTGTTAGCAGTACTGTAGGGGTTGGTATATGGTGCTGACAGTACTGTAGGGGTTGGGGGTTGGTGGTGGTAATAATTTGGGTGGTTGGTGTGTGTGGCATTGGCTGGTATGCGTCGTCTTTGCCATATTCTGCTGAATGGTTGAATTTTGTAGTTACCTGTGTGTACTGTACGGGGAAGGAGTTTTACACTAGTGGGGGCTACATCTCTTGAACTTTCTCTACTAACACACACATCTTTGAGCTTCTGTATGCTCTCCACATTCACTCTATTCTCATTCAGTATATCCCATTCATCCACCACTCTTATGCTGCACTTATTCACGACTTTTTCAACAGGTTTCTCTTTAGCTTGATGTGTTCTCTGATTTCTATGTCTTTCGAAGAACTGTTCACAGTCTACGCCATCAATCTGGCTTAAAACTTATAGGTTGTGAATAGATGTGTTTGTATATATATATATATATATATATATATATATATATATGTATGTGTGTGTGTGTGTGTGTGTGTGTGTGTGTGTGTGTGTGTGTGTACATATGCTTCACAGAGAAAAACCTGTAGACATTTTATGTAAATAATGTTAATCGTGGAACGGAAGCAAAATATTCATCAAGTCTATTCTTATACGTATTTATGGTGCTGCTTTCAGCCATACGAACAGGGTAAATCATTCCATATGTCTCTGATCCTATTGAAAAAAGTACTGCACTACTTTCGAGTGTATATCTTTGTATTGCATACATTACTTCGAGTGAAATCAAACGAAGCTGACTATCATTAAGTTGTTGCTTAAATCAAGATAATGGAAGGTTGTGATAATGTTGAATACTTGTCATAGATCAAATCTTAACCCTCGTTGTAAAGTGGATGAAATAAAGTAGTTAATCAGCTTGCATAGGATTATATTCTGTCTGGGAATCATCTCGGTAGCTCAACGCTGACCTTTCGCCATTCTGCTTCTGTTTTTTTAATCAAGTACTGAACACAGTATCCAGGATGTGGAAAGCACCAGTGAATCATGAATAGCAAGGATGATTACGTTAGACTTAAAGTGAAAGAGAAAAAAAATCCCTGCCTACGAACCTAATGATTTTATTTGTCCTTTAACTGCTTCTGTGTACTGCTTACTTGGTTTTAAGTCTCCAGAGATTATTCCATTCAAGTCTTTTTCCTCATCTATCTCATGTAGCTCAACGGAACTCGTATTTACCTTCTCGTTTTGACTATTGATGAATAAAACTCTGAGGGTGATGATAATCATAGTTATCGTCATTATTAATTTGAATAATGACATTAGTTAATATAATCACTATTCAAAGTTTAACAGTAATTCGAAAGCATTACCTTGTGATCCTAGGGAGTATAGTGAATATTACCTCATGATCCTGGGGAGTATAGTGAATATAACCTCATGATCCTGGGGAGTATAGTGAATATTACCTCATGATCCTGGGGAGTATAGTGAATATTACCTCATGATCCTGGGGAGTATAGTGAATATTATTACCTCATGATCCTGGGGAGTATAGTGAATATTACCTCATGATCCTGGGGAGTAGAGTGAATATTACCTCATGATCCTGGGGAGTATAGTGAATATAACCTCATGATCCTGGGGAGTATAGTGAATATTACCTCATGATCCTGGGGAGTATAGTGAATATTACCTCATGATCCTGGGGAGTATAGTGAATATTATTACCTCATGATCCTGGGGAGTATAGTGAATATTACCTCATGATCCTGGGGAGTAGAGTGAATATTACCTCATGATCCTAGGGAGTATAGTGAATATTACCTCATGATCCTGGGGAGTATAGTGAATATTACCTCATGATCCTGGGGAGTATAGTGAATATTACCTCATGATCCTGGGGAGTATAGTGAATATTACCTCATGATCCTGGGGAGTATAGTGAACATTATTACCTCATGATCCAGGGGAGTATAGTGAATATTACCTCATGATCCTGGGGAGTATAGTGAATATTATTACCTCATGATCCTGGGAAGTAGAGTGAATATTACCTCATGATCCTAGGGAGTATAGTGAATATTACCTCATGATCCTAGGGAGTATAGTGAATATTACCTCATGATCCTGGGGAGTATAGTGAATATTACCTCATGATCCTGGGGAGTATAGTGAATATTATTACCTCATGATCCTGGGGAGTATAGTGAATATTACCTCATGATCCTAGGGAGTATAGTGAATATTACCTCATGATCCTGGGAAGTATAGTGAATATTACCTCATGATCCTGGGGAGTATAGTGAATATTATTACCTCATGATCCTGGGAAGTAGAGTGAATATTACCTCATGATCCTGGGGAGTATAGTGAATATTACCTCATGATCCTGGGGAGTATAGTGAATATTATTACCTCATGATCCTGGGGAGTATAGTGAATATTACCTCATGATCCTGGGGAGTATAGTGAATATTACCTCATGATCCTGGGAAGTATAGTGAATATTACCTCATGATCCTGGGGAGTATAGTGAATATTATTACCTCATGATCCTGGGGAGTATAGTGAATATTATTACCTCATGATCCTGGGAAGTATAGTGAATATTACCTCATGATCCTGGGGAGTAGAGTGAATATTACCTCATGATCCTGGGAAGTAGAGTGAATATTATTACCTCATGATCCAGGGGAGTATAGTGAATATTACCTCATGATCCTGGGGAGTATAGTGAATATTACCTCATGATCCTGGGGAGTATAGTGAATATTACCTCATGATCCTGGGGAGTATAGTGAATATTACCTCATGATCCTGGGGAGTATAGTGAATATTACCTCATGATCCTGGGGAGTATAGTGAATATTATTACCTCATGATCCTGGGGAGTATAGTGAATATTACCTCATGATCCTAGGGAGTATAGTGAATATTACCTCATGATCCTGGGGAGTATAGTGAATATTACCTCATGATCCTAGGGAGTATAGTGAATATTACCTCATGATCCTAGGGAGTATAGTGAATATTACCTCATGATCCTGGGGAGTATAGTGAATATTACCTCATGATCCTAGGGAGTATAGTGAATATTACCTCATGATCCTGGGGAGTATAGTGAATATTACCTCATGATCCTAGGGAGTATAGTGAATATTACCTCATGATCCTAGGGAGTATAGTGAATATTATTACCTCATGATCCTGGGAAGTAGAGTGAATATTACCTCATGATCCTAGGGAGTATAGTGAATATTACCTCATGATCCTGGGAAGTATAGTGAATATTACCTCATGATCCTGGGAAGTAGAGTGAATATTACCTCATGATTCTGCGAGTATAGTGAGTATTATGGTGTTGTGAATACCATGAAAACAATGAAGCTGTCACCTAAGACGTATTAACGATAATGAAAGACAAGTATAGGCGAATGTGGCTGTAAATATCGTGAATATCAAGACAACAAATATTCATTCATTTAACTCCTAATCCACACCCTCTCCCTTCTCTCTCCTCAGGGCTGTAACTCAAGAGGTTATGTAAGAGACTGACCAAATTCAGGGGGAATCCACAATATTGGACGGCATTAATTATCTGGCAAATTTGTGAGTTGTGTCAGTAGGATGACCAAGTCTGACGTGGGTCCCAGGAGCCAGCGAGGGAGAGGTTGCTCGGCGGATGGTTCTGGTAACTCTGGCCAGACTTATAGGATTCGGCTGGTATATCTGTCATTACTACTAATGATGTTACTGATATCATTGTTATTAATGTTACTGTTATCATGATTATCTTCATTACAATCAGAGTAACAATTGTATTTTTTGCTGCATTACTATCATTATCATTATGATATAATTATTATGTCATTATTATTATTATTATGGCCATTATTACTATCATTATCATCACCATTATCATGACCATCATTATTATCATTATCATCATTATTATGCACGATTTACAGCTCTGAACCTTTACTAATGCCAAAAGTCCATTAACATTATATTATCTGATCTGTCCTTTCTGATGACAGAAATCTGTCTGAGCCCGAAGACGACAGCTGTCCATTCTTCCTTTTACACTCGTGAGTGAGCCCGTTTCCCGTTCAGAATTGCCCTGGAATACCTGCATACATGATTACAATGACAATTGTGGGTATCAGACGACTGCCATCATGGCATTAGTAGAAGGTGGTACCATGCACTGGGTGACATGCTATCACCTTCCAGGTAAGTACGACCGCCTGGCTACTGGAAAGGTTAGTGATGGTAGCGAAGTGAGCCAGCACCGCGCCTTTTGTCACGTACCCCATCCTAACCTATGTTGCCGTTTTTTGTTCTTTTCTTCCTTTTATCTACACGTAGGTTTCCGGCAAGCAATCAGCAAATTCACATCATCTCTGACACTTAACACTTGACAATACACAACATACAGAACTCTTCACTCTCCTCATCCAGATTCTCAGTGGCGAATCGGAACACAACTAATGGATGGTTCCCATTGCTCAACTGAAAGACATTAAGCAACTCCACCCTTTTGGACACAGCTCCGAAACCTGGCGGCGATTTCTCTTTGCATTTCTGGAACATTCACGATCTCAGATGTAACCTTTCCCCTGTAAAAGACAATCTCTCCGTTTTCTCCCCTAATTTTCCTCTTAAAGCACAACTGCACAAGGCTGCATCCCCTTTGCATTATGAGATCTACAAACTCTTCCATTGTTTTCAAGGGCGGCGTTAGTGAAAAAACAAACATTATTCGCCTCGGGGAGCTTAAGCACCCTAACCTTGACGCCATCTAGCTCAAAATTTCTCTACTTTCTGTTGCTTCGCTGTTGTGCTAACTGTATCAGGGACATCCAAAATCTCGCAGACAAAAAATCCAGCTTCTCAGTATTCTTCTGAAACTAATTAGAGAAAATTCAAGCTTCTCAGAGTGACAGAACATCTCCAGCATCTTAGAAACCTCTCCAGGGCCTCAGGAACCTCTCCAGTGTCTACGGAGCCTCTCTAGTGTCTCAAACCTACTCCAGGGCCTCAGGAACCTCTCCAGTGTCTCAGAGGCCTCTCTAGTGTCTCAAACCTACTCCAGCGTCTCAGGAACCTCTACATTGTCTTAGGAACCTCTTCACTGTCTCAGAAGCCTCTCTAGTGTCTCAGAATCACTCCAGCGTCTCAGAAACATTTTCAACGTCTCGAGAGCCTCTCAGTGTCTCAGAACTACTCATGCATTTCAGAAGCCTTTCCAGTGTCCTAGAAACCACCCTAATACCTCAGAACCTTCCCAGTGTCTCATGAACCTCCCCATCGTCTTAAGGATATTCTTCTTTGAGTCCTACGAACTTCCCCTGCCTCTCAGAAACCTTCCTAATGTCTCAGAAAACTCCCGAAGCGTCTTGAGTATCTCTTTTACATCTCAGGAAACTCCCCAGCGCTTCCAGAATCTTCCCAGCATCTCAGAAAATCTCCCCAGTGGCTCAAGAACCATCTTAGCCCCCCGGGCATAAGAAGTCAAGGTCCGGCGACATTAATGGCGTCATTATAATTCGGAATTGTACTTGAAAACAACAAATGAGCAGATGTTGTGGACGACTAGAAATTATGGTGGGGAGAGATTGCCAGTTGGCATGTGGTGTGTGTGTGTGTGTGTGTGTGTGTGTGTGTGTGTGTGTGTGTGTGTGTGTGTGTATTTCACCAACTGTGGTGGTTGGCTGTTGCACCAGCTGTCGTCGGTGGCTGCTGCGCCAGCTGTGGTGGGTAACTGCTGCACCAGCTTAGGTGTGTGACCTGCATCAGCAGTGGTCGGTGGCTAGATATTCCACCAGCTGCGGTAGGTGGCCAATACACCAACTGTGTTTAAGCGCATGAGCATACACACACACACACACACACACACACACACACACACACACACACACAAGACCTACAGGACATATCAGCACATAACACGTCCACATACCATGCCACTAACTTAAATCATATTTAACTTAACGTCTGCTGAATTTCATGACCCTTGAACCGGTTGGGTTAGGTTTGTTGGCTGTTTGGACTTCAAGCCTATCAACTGATAGGATCATTAAGGCTGTTACCGTCAAGGTACATCCACCAACTGAAAAGTCTTTAAACATCGTCAAGATATTTCGAAGACCACTTACACTCTCACTCCCTTGTCTAAAATGACGAAAACTAAATACACAGGAAAATTATATACAGTTTTCACTGTTCAATGTGAACGAGCAATTAGAAAACTGTTGATTAGTGGACTAGCTGTAGTGATCAAAATCTAGACAACTATAAAATATAGATTCTAACAGTAATACGTTTGGAAAATAGAAAAGATATAGAAAGAATAGCTATGCAGATTACCTGTGTCCGACATATGTCCTCAGATATCTTCACAGATCTGGACATGGAAAGGCTCTGGGTCACCCGTTCCTAAAATCTATTACTTAGGAAGTAACTTTGCTATGGAAATGCATACCGTTACGGAGGGCAACGTAGGTGTCACAGCGTATTAAGATAACTCAGAAGCATTACACAGAAAAAAGGTCTTGACTGACCCAGAAACTAACAATGAAATAATACCACAAACCAACTAAGAAACAGCGTTTGTTTACCTGTGGCGTGCAGACCTGATGAGCAGAATATAGCGCCTTCGTTTAGCCCATTGATGTATTACCGTTCTCGTCTTCTTGTTTCTTCACCTTTTCTTGATCACCGCACTTCCAAAAGCCCTCCAACAAACAAAGCCTTCACCTCCAAAGACTCGTAGCTGCACCAGTCAACAAGTGGGAGAAATAGTCATAGTTTCTGTCTCCAGCCCCTTAACGTGAACAACTGAAGGTCCTCGGAATAATTTTTAGACAACATCCCACATTACTACCCTCATTTCTCACTGTGGAAGACAAAAACAGAGAAGGTGAGGTCGATAGTGATTGTTCATGATCACTTTCATCTTCGCCTGATAAAAAAACGTCGCGAAAGGTGACTCTCTTGAAGCTCTTCAAACGATATAATCTAGTTTCTCATCTTCATGCTGAGAGTAGCTTACGTTCTTCAAAATTCCAGCTAGCCGCCTCTTTCCTTTCAAAGGCAATTCATACTCGTCTCAACCAACACCTCACAAACAATTCTAGTTCGTCAATAGTCATCTAAGTCACTCACGTTCATCAACCGTCACCCCGAACTCCTCACCATAGCAAGAGAAGAGGAGGACAGAACACAACACTGGTGGCGTTACGACCGTCCCTCCTTCACTGCTGGTGACTGGCTCCTTCGTCAGTGAGGAAGTGAGGAGGGCGGGACTTTGAAAAGCCCGGTTCGAGCTGGCCTGCTACAGGTACTTATTTTGGGAGACCTCGGGTAAGAAATGCCCCCTAAACTCGAGGGAAGAAAAACTTTGCTCTGCCAAAACCTAAACCTACAAGCAGAAAATAACTCTAAACCCTATGTTAGATCGAACTCTGAGAAATTAGCATCGAATTGTAAGGGAACCTACCAAGTTCTGATCAGCCATATGGAACGATCTTTCTTCAGCAAACTTATTAATGTTACTTAAGATTGTATTTCTAATGATTTTTGCCATTGATCATTTTTACTAGTGTAGTGTATGTGAGAAAATTCAATGGATGTAACGATGAAAATTGGAGGTAGAAGAAAATAAGGGTGAAGATCATTAATAATACAGTCCATAACAACGTACGTGTTCTGTCTTATCTGTCTTTCTGTTTCTGTCTTGTCTATTAGATCCTTATCTATTACCAGTAAGTCTTTTAGAGACATATTCCCCATGGTTTATAGTCTGTTGCCTCTATAGTCTGGCGTTTCACTATGATTCCATATAATCATCGTTCTGTGTTCGTTACAACTGTTGCCTCTCATCTCAGTTGGCTTTCACATCTGTAGTCCATCGACTGCCAACACTGTAGTCCACTCTGATTGTCAAGTTCATTGTTCTTGTAGTCCAACAACTCTATAGTCCACATACTGTGCCGTCCACCACTTCCGTAGTCCACTAACAGTATACTCTACCACCTCTGACATCCGCCAGGTCTGTATCTATTCTGTTTCACGTTATCACTCTGTATCACATCTGGATTGCACCACGTTTGTACTCAACGTCTGTGGTGTACCACGCCTTAAGCACATTAAGGGGTCGAGGAGTGCGTTGGGAATGCGTGGGAAGGCTTGAAGAAGAGTGTTTATCTGAGGCGCATTAGGAAACTAGAGAAAGTATATTCTAAGTGTGTAATACGGTCGGGAGAGTATGTTAAATGTTTTTATGAGGAAAATGACTTCGATGGGGTGAATGGATGGAGTTAAGTAAAGTGCGTAAGAGAGCGTGGCATACGCATGGGGAAAATATTCTAAGTGTGTTAGGTTGTTGGGCTTCAACCCACGCAACCAGGCAACCAGACTCTCAACGCCCACCAGCCAACGTCGTCAGACGTCAACCCTCTGCTGACCAGCCTTACACACATGAGGTCACCTGGAGCACCCTTCACAAGCTTTTCCCTGACCACCAGACCAATTTGATAACACTCCACCTGGCCCACCCAATAAAAGAAAAAAGAAAAGAAAAGACCAAAAACACTTAAACTACTGGTCAGCCTTCACTAAGTAGAGGGTAACAAACCTCCAGATCTTCTGTATAGATTATTTCCTCACCAGTGAATCTTATTGCATCACACTTCATCACCATCTCCAGCCAAGCTAGCAAAAAAGCACATACCACAGGGACATAGAAAGAAATGTAACCCAATCTTCTCCTCCACAAGTTATATATAAAGATGAAAAACCTGCTGAAACAGAACGATTCAGAATCAATAAAAATCTGAGGACAAATCTAGACTCTAAATAACACCCTTACCAACCTAAACACTGAAAGGCAGGCTACATACTGGCACTCCTTCCTCAATATAATGAACACCAAGACCCACAGCAACTCACTCTGGCGTACGTTAATGACGATCCACTCTTATTGCACTAATCCAAATCCCACTTATAAAGTACTCTGTTCAGATGACATCCCTTCTCCCAAAGATCAGACAGATACTCACATGCAGTACTCCAAAATCAACCACAAACCAAACTCATCCCTAAACATGAAAGAACTGCACAAAATTCACTCAGAAAAACACCCACTGATGCATGAAATCCAATTAAACCTTTGAAGAACTCTCCTGCAACAGACTATAACAGCATACCATGCTTTCACATGAAACTCTTTGGCGTAGTGGTAATCCGAACACTTACAGATACATTCAACCACTCCTGACTACACAGCAAAATCCCTAACATCTGGAAAGTTGTCCTATACTATCAGTCCTAAAGTCCTCCCATCCACCCGAATCTTCCCTCCTCCTTCCAAATGCGATCATTTCCGTCTTCAGTATCCAAACTCTGCAACAAACATCTCCACAGGTAGTGTCAACAGACATCAAAATAGCATTTGACACTTCCGACACATCCTCACAGAAAAGATATTTGACACCACCCTCCATGACAACGACAAAAAGCGATTAGCCAATTTCTTAACAGATCGCCTTGCCAGAGTCACTCACAACTGCATTACTCCTAAAGCCCCTACACTCAACAGTGGAGTTCCCCAAGGCGCAGTTCTCTCTCCAACCTTCTTCAGTCTTCCTATACGATCTCCCACTACCTTCACCAAGCTACAACATTGCCGAAAAGCAGACACAGTTCCCCTGGACCACCGCGTACTATTCTCGATGGTCCTAGCTTCCATTCTCGGACGCGCTGAGGTAAAATTGCTTAGAGTAATTTACACGTGAACATTGCACGATCCGATATACAGACATCACCGAAGTGCCCGTGAGACTTGAGTGTGAGCTGGCTGTCCCACCGTAGTTGGCCTACAGTGTGTGGACATAGGGTCCAATGGCTAAAACAGCAGTATGGGAAAGACAGATTTCAGCTCATTGGTGGTCGAAGGGAATGTGGTCCGCTTACCATTTTCGGTGGCAAGGATTTAATTCTCAGTTGCGCTGTGGTGAAACTGTTTACTAATCAACAGGTAGACATTAAATGTTCCGATCTCTCTCTCTCTCTCTCTCTCTCTCTCTCTCTCTCTCTCTCTCTCTCTCTCTCTATATATATATATATATATATATATATATATATATATATATAAATATATATATATACATATATATATTATTTTTTTTCATTTCATTATATATATATATATATATATATATATATATATATATATATATATATATATATATATATATATATATATATATATATATATATGTATATATATTTTTTTTTTTTTTTTTTGCCGCTGTCTCCCGCGTTTGCGAGGTAGCGCAAGGAAACAGACGAAAGAAATGGCCCAACCCACCCCCATACACATGTATATACATACGTCCACACACGCAAATATACATACCTACACAGCTTTCCATGGTTTACCCCAGACGCTTCACATGCCCTGATTCAATCCACTGACAGCACGTCAACCCCGGTATACCACATCGCTCCAATTCACTCTATTCCTTGCTCTCCTTTCACCCTCCTGCATGTTCAGGCCCCGATCACACAAAATCTTTTTCACTCCATCTTTCCACCTCCAATTTGGTCTCCCTCTTCTCCTCGTTCCCTCCACCTCCGACACATATATCCTCTTGGTCAATCTTTCCTCACTCATTCTCTCCATGTGCCCAAACCATTTCAAAACACCCTCTTCTGCTCTCTCAACCACGCTCTTTTTATTTCCACACATCTCTCTTACCCTTACGTTACTTACTCGATCAAACCACCTCACACCACACATTGTCCTCAAACATCTCATTTCCAGCACATCCATCCTCCTGCGCACAACTCTATCCATAGCCCACGCCTCGCAACCATACAACATTGTTGGAACTACTATTCCTTCAAACATACCCATTTTTGCTTTCCGAGATAATGTTCTCGACTTCCACACATTCTTCAAGGCTCCCAGAATTTTCGCCCCCTCCCCCACTCTATGATCCACTTCCGCTTCCATGGTTCCATCCGCTGACAGATCCACTCCCAGATATCTAAAACACTTCACTTCCTCCAGTTTTTCTCCATTCAAACTCACCTCCCAATTGACTTGACCCTCAACCCTACTGTACCTAATAACCTTGCTCTTATTCACATTTACTCTTAACTTTCTTCTTTCCACACACTTTACCAAACTCAGTCACCAGCTTCTGCAGTTTCTCACATGAATCAGCCACCAGCGCTGTATCATCAGCGAACAACTGACTAACTTCCCAAGCTCTCTCATCCCCAACAGACTTCATACTTGCCCCTCTTTCCAAAACTCTTGCATTCACCTCCCTAACAACCCCATCCATAAACAAATTAAACAACCATGGAGACATCACACACCCCTGCCGCAAACCTACATTCACTGAGAACCAATCACTTTCCTCTCTTCCTACACGCACACATGCCTTACATCCTCGATAAAAACTTTTCACTGCTTCTAACAACTTGCCTCCCACACCATATATTCTTAATACCTTCCACAGAGCATCTCTATCAACTCTATCATATGCCTTCTCCAGATCCATAGATGCTACATACAAATCCATTTGCTTTTCTAAGTATTTCTCGTATACATTCTTCAAAGCAAACACCTGATCCACACATCCTCTACCACTTCTGAAACCACACTGCTCTTCCCCAATCTGATATATATATATATATATATATATATATATATATATATATATATATATATATATATATATATATATATATATATATATATATATATATATCATCCCTGGGGATAGGGGAGAAAGAATACTTCCCACGTATTCCCTGCGTGTCGTAGAAGGCGACTAAAAGGGGAGGGAGCGGGGGGCTGGAAATCCTCCCCTCTCAATTTATTTTAATTTTCCAAAAGAAGGAACAGAGAAGGGGGCCAGGTGAGGATTTCCTTCAATGGCCCAGTCCTCTGTTCTTAACGCTACCTCGCTAATGCGGGAAATGGCGAATAGTTTGAAAAAAGAAAAAAAAAAAATATATATATATATATATTCATAGATAGAAACACTGACTACTATATCGGGAGGGCTACGTCATTTGATTATTATTTATTTTTTTACCCAAACAAGCAGTATTCTACATCTAACTCTCCTATAAGCGTCCAGGTGTTCTCAGAAGGTAAGATAAAGTCACTTATTTAAACGAGGGTTTGGCATGGACAAGAGTGTAGAGGGTCGATTGTGTAGCCAAAAACTTTGTTGTACATGTCCAAGAATGGGGCCAAAACCCAGGTGTGCAGGGCCGAAGATGTGGCTAAGACCCACTTGTACAAGGCTAAGGATTGTGGGCAACACCCGCGTATGCAGGGCAAATGAGTGTGTATCAAAATCCGGAGTGTATAGGGTCAAGTAGAGTGTGAAAGTCCGTTGTGTCCACACACAGGGAGTATTCATACTTGGACGTGTACACTCACGGACGCGTCCGCAGACGTGCTTTGAGACAAAGGGATGTGAAATCATACGGACGTGGACGTGTATATACATGGAACGCGTCTAGACACGGACGTGACCAAAATATAGACGTATATACACATGGTCTTGTACACACAAGGACATGTCACATACGGACGCGTTCGTACATATACATATGGAAGCGTTCACAATCGGACGTATACACACGATGGAGGACACATACAGTCATGTACAAACATGGACGTGTACGCACACAGACGTGTACACACACGGACGTGTACTCTAAGACGGCCTTGAGACTACCACTCACCACGCAGGCCGAGCCCAGACTGCCAGCAACGCACCGCCTCCTTCCTCCCTCCTCCCTCTCCCTACTATTGTGGTGGAGATGGAGTCTATGTAGGTGCTAGGGTGTGTGGTGGTATAGCTGGGATGTGTAGTGGTGGTGTTAGGGTGTATGGTGTTGCTAGTGTGTGTAGTAGTAGTGCTGGGGATGTGTTTGGTGGAGCTGTGGTGTGTGGTGTGTGGTGCGAGAGCGTGTTGTAGCTGTTGGGGAAGTATGTAAGTGCTGAGGTGTGTGTGGTGGTACTAGGATGTGTAGGGATGCTGGAATGTGCAGGAGTGATGGGATACTCGGTGGAGTTGGGGAGCATGGTGGTGCTGGGGTGTGGCAGTGAAGGGAAGTACGAGAGTGATGGGGTGTTTAGTGGTGATGCGGTATTTAGTGGTGTTATTATGGAATATTGGGATGCTGAGTGTGTAAGGGTGCCAGTTTGTAAGGGTGCGTGGGTATGTTGTGGTGCCGGGGTGTGTTGTTATGTAATGGTGTGGGAAAATGCTGGGCTGTTGGGTGAAGCTGGTGGTGGGGAAGAGTGCTAGGGACTCAAGGGATGCAAAGCGGGGAGTATAGTAATGTTTTGGGATATAAAGAAGTGCTACGGTAAGCCTACCTACTTTGTAAGTCCCTGTCTTTACAGTACTTAGAGAGAATTCTACACCACGTGTGGCCTCGTCTCTTGAACCTTTTCCACCATCACACAGCTACTTTTCAGACTTTCGTGGGAAGTAAGTACTCACAACTTCATTACTTAGCTCATTCCCCAATTCATTCACTTTCTTTAGATGACACTTCACGGTATCTTTAAGAAGTTTCTTATTTTTTTTCCCTGTTATGGTCTTCAGTGCACTACCTTCGCGTCTTTTGAAGAATTGCCCACCTTCGTCGTCATCAAAATGGTTTAGAGGCTTCAGTGTTATGATCAAATCACCCCTTACTCTTCTTTCTCCCATGGTGGAGAAATCTATTGCCTCTACCCTCATACTGTTAAGTAACTCTCTTAGATTTGTCACCATCTTTATCACACTCCTGAGGACCTTCTCTATTACCTCTTTCTGTTTACTGGAAGTAATATGAACAGATTTCAAATGCATATTCTAATTCTTTGATTTGTGTACTTAAAAGCGATTCTGATATTTGCTAAAAGCGAACTTTGTCTTTTTACATTTCTTCTGAAGTGGAGCTCCAGGAACAAATTCCTCTTGCCCTACAGATTTCTGTAGCTTATTTTCTGGATGATGACAATTATATCGAGGATCTATTCATTTTTCACTTGGCTTCAGAGAGATTACATTGCATTAACTGGTGCTGAATTCTATTAACCAAGTGTTAGATCCCCTTGTTTATTAATGCAATTCTCATCATTTTTATGATTTTTACTTCGCTCGTGACAATCCGCGAACATAAGCAGGTGTGAGTCCAGACAATCTGGTAAGTCACTGATGCAGATCAAGAGGAGAAATGGTTCCAAGATAGAGAACCCTCTAACACAAGAGTTGTGACCCTAACCCATTTCGAGATGGCTCCTCTGACACGCATCTTCCTTCCCTTGTACTGAGGTCATTTCTTATCCAGCAAGGGAGTCTCTACCGTAATCTTGCAAAAAGAAAATCTTTACTCTGTATAGTGGTACAGTGTCAAACATTCTCTAGAAGTACAGAAACATATGATCAAACCCATCCTTTTCTTTACACTAGAAGAAAAAATCATGCTTATGAAAGTCTAAGAGATTTCTAATACGTAACCTCATTTCGATGACTCAATGATGTCTCTCAGTTAGATAGTTTCTCTCTTGGAAGAGGTCAACGATTTGCTTTCAGATTACTTCTTTTCGGTATCCTACAGACACTTCAGCACAATGTCTTGTCTCCTTTCGTAAAGAAGCAAGTACGTTATCTGTGCTCTTTCACTCCCTTGGACTTGTGCCTTTTCAGCTGATATATCAAAAAATAATTCAAGCGATCTGTCAGACTTATCTGTACACTTCTTCAGCATACATTGAAAACGTCGTCAAGGACCGTGAGTCTTATAACTGGACAAATCTCTAGATCACGTAATCTGCTGATGTTTTTGGTAGCCACTTCAGTGCTATACAAGACCCGCATCCCAATCATCTCAGTGGTTCTTAAGCTATAGTTTCTTCCACTGTGAAACCAATTTTTGAACTTGATAATCAACTTTTCGGATACCTATATGTGATCTTGTTCAAATCGTCCTTCAAAATCCCTTTAGGTTTCCTGCTATCATTCCTTTCCAAATATATATATATATATATATATATATATATATATATATATATATATATATATATATATATATATATATATATATATATTAACATATATATATATATATATATATATATATATATATATATATATATATATATATATATATATATATATATATATATATATATATATATATATATATATATAGGACCTAGCTTCGTTTCTTCGATGTATATCAACTGACTGTTATATTTCTCTCTTGTGTCTCCCCTGATGATGTGATTATTACACGAAAGTGCACTTGGGAACTTTTCGTGTTTCATTTTCCCCGTGGACTCATAGGAATATCTTGATCACGCGAAAAATTGTGATCCTTTCCAATATATATGTATATATACATATATATATATATATATATATATATATATATATATATATATATATATATATATATATATATATATATATATATATATATATATATATATTTACAGCACGTCAACCCCGGTACACCACATCGTTCCAATCTACTCTATTCTTTGCACGCCTTTCTCTCTCCTGCATGTTCAGGCTCCAATCGCTCAAAATATTTTGAACTCCATCCTTCCACCTCCAGCTTGGTCTCCCGCTTCTTGCTCCCTCTACCTCTGACGAATATATCCACTTTGTCAATCTTTTTTCACCCATTCTCTACATGTTTCCAAACACACCTCTTCTGCTCTCTCAACCACACTCTTGTTATTGCCGCACATCTCTCTTACCCTTTCATTGCTTAATCGATCAAACCACCTCACACCTCATATTGTCCTTAAACATTTCATTTCCAACACATCCACCCTCCTCTGCACAACCCTATCTATAACCCATGCCTTGCAACTATATAACATTGCTTGGACACTATTCTTCAAACATACCCATTTTTGCGCTCCGAGAAAACGTTTTCGCCTTCCACACATTCTCCAACACTCCCAGAACCTTTGCTCCCTCACCCACCCTGTGACTCACTTCCGGTTCCATGGTTCTATCTGCTGCTAAGTCCACTCCCAGATACTCAAAACATTTCACTTCCTCCAGTTTTTCTACATTCAAACTTACCTCCTAATCAACTTGTCCCTCAACCCTACCGAATCAAATAACATTGCTCTTATTCACATTTACTCTTAACTTTCTTCTTTAACACATATTACCAAACTCAGTCACCAACTTCTGCAGTTTTTCACCCGAATCAGCCACCAGTGCTGTATCATCAGAGAACAGCAACTGACGCACTTCCCAAGCTCTCTCATCCACAACAGACTGCACACATGCCCATCTCTCCAAAACTCCTGCATTCACCTCCCTAACCACCCCATCCATTAACTAATTAAACAGCCATGGAGACATGACGCACCCCTGCTGCAAACCGACATTCACTGGGAACCAGTCACTTTCCTCTCTTCCTAATCGTACACATGCCTTACATCCTTGGTAAAAAAGATTTCACTGCTTCTAGCAACTTACCTCCCTGGGACCCCAAATACTCTTAAAACCTTCCACAAAGCATCGCTAGCCACCCTGTCATATGCCTTATCCAGATCCATAAATGCTACATACAGATCCATCTGTTTTTCTAAGTATTTCTCAAATACATTCTTCATCGACAAATCCCAAGGGACCGAGTACATGGGAAGGACAGATACTGGGAAACCTGATAATGCGTAACAGGTTATCTGCCAGAAGACACTAGCGATGTCCTGAGATCACAATCTTTTCTTTAATATAAACATGTTTGTAACGCCGGAAGCACCTCTCTGACACAACAGCAGGCATGGAAAAAAGCTGAGAAGGAGTTCCTTGCAGTAAGTTGAGAATTTGCTGCCATGAGAACCTTCCCTGGGGATAGGGGAGAAAGAATACTTCCCACGTATTCCCTGCGTGTCGTAGAAGGAGACTAAAAGGGGAGGGAGCGGGGGGGCTGGAAATCCTCCCCTCTCGTTTTTCTTTAATTTTCCAAAATAAGGAACAGAGAATTGGGTCAGGTAAAGGCCCAGTCCTCTGTTCTTAACGCTACCTCGCTGATGCGGGAAATGGCGAATAGTTTGAAAGAAAAAAGAAAGAGAACCTTTTAGGTAAGTGAAAGGAGAAAGGTTCTTACTATGACTGCAGAGGCAGTTCTCCTTGGGGACTGAGGCTCATACATGAAACAGTAAAGTTGGTTGATTTAAAAAAAAAACACTGAAATCCAAATGTTTGTTTTGCCTTCCTGAAAAAGAGATGTTCACTGATAATGGTTATCATCAAAGTCTTGGTCATGCCAAAAAGAACCCACAGTCCTTCATAGCAATGTAGATATCACTGAAGTATTTATCCATCCTTGATTTGAAGGTTTTTATTGTCCTCATATTGACAACATCTGATATCATTTACTCCATTGTCCTATAACTCTTCAGCAGGAAAAAAAGAAAACTTTTGCCCACGTCATTCTTTCTTATTCCTTTCAATACTGATGTTTTTTTAGCGACCAATGTCCTTCCAACGTGAAGCCATTATCGTACATCATGTTGTCGGAAGTATTCAGCGTTCTGAAATCTTTTACCCGACGTGTTCTGGGGTGTCTATAGGCTGGCCGCTGGGAACATATGGTCATCCATATAAGATCTCACCACCTGTATTTCCTTTTAGATGTTGGTAGATGCGCCAGACGTGGGTGATGAAGTGATTACTGACGACTGACCAGCATGAAGTACAGATGGTTGACTGGGTATTTCGACTCTTACCCCTATCGACTATCAAAGTCATTAACGCCGTCAGTGTTGTTATATAGTAACCACCAGTCTAAAGAAAACGAAACACGAATACCTTCTTCGGACGATCGAAGCCGTTCACGTCCAAATATGACCCTTGATTTGATTGTCTTAAATATGATGTTGCACGTAAATTCCCAGATGGTTATGTGGAGGTGTGAAGGAGCACCACATCGCTGTGGATGACCACCTCATCGCTGTGGAGGACTACCACATCGGTGTGGTGATGAGGGACCACAATCCCTACCGCCTCTCTGCATCGTAAATGTTAAAAAGAAAAAGTGACTTCGAGTATGAGAAGATATTACAGGCGTGGGTGATTGCTTTCCTACCGGCACTTCTGGGGTTAACTACGTTAACTAGTTCAGCTAACTTGTTGGACAGTTAGGTAACACTGGACCTCAGGAGCGCTGGGGAGGTGTATATCACACCCTAGGAACTTCACGGTGGCTGTGGGTTTTGATTGGCTCGAGATCAATTTGGCTTCCCTGTTGGCGTGATAACATCGATCCACCGTAGGAACAATACGGCCTCGTTCTACGCTCGCCGTCACGAGCCAGTCTGACTGAGGTTAAATTGTAGCAACGCAGCCACACACTACCCGAGGTAGCCGTCGTCGCCGCCCGTTAATACTCGACCTTTTGCCACGTTAGTCTGAGGAAAATATAGACCATAAGCCAGTGTCACCGACGTAGCCAACTCAGGTTTTGGGACGCCAGTATAAACACAGTTTTCTTACATATTATACCCTGTGCGACGGGTATTTGCTTCAGGTATTGCATGGAAGCACATCTTAAAAAACAGGGGTTTCAATCCCTCCAACATTCGTAAATGCTTTCCTTGTCTCTTCTCCCTTTCATAATCCTTTCTATATACCAATTAAGGTCCGGCCTTGACGTGGACTTTTGTTCGTGACTGAAGGAAAAAAAAAAAAGGTATGTTGCCGCTTGGATGACGAAGGGGATGTGATGGTGCTTAGACGAGGCGGATGCTGGAGTGTTTTGGAACGCCCGAGTCTGTGAGGGAACCTAGATTACCTTTTGTTATTACACGTCTTTGGCACACGAGGAGGGACCTTTACACTTGTAGGTTTCACCTCTTGCCCATGTATTCCTGTCATGTGTAATTCTTAATCTTTCATTGATAGTGGCATTTATTCCCTTTTGGCTCAACTTGTTCCTAATGTATACAATCTTGTTGCTGAAGAAGTGCTTCTCTTCCTCATGTTTTATGCTCACGTCATCGTAAGTGTGTATTTGGTATGTCTTCTCTATTCTTCGTTCTTCCAAAGCAAGCAGATTAAAGGAATCTCTCGTTCCACTTCATCTCATTCCACTCAGGGGTCTGGTACCATTCTTGTTTCATTCCTCTGACCCTTTCCAAAAACTCTTATATGACTATTTAAGGAAGAAAACCAAACTATTGCGGCATATTGCAGCTGAAGAGGAATTGCACGTCGTGCACATCTACTTAAACATCTCACATATCACTTACGTCAAGTCAGTTTGAATACTAACCTAAATATAGCTTGCATTTCTCGATATGTTTTAAAAGAAAATCTTCTGCTGATGAGTTTCAATATGAAGCTATGGTATTGAATTCTTACTATATTCCTCTGATGCGAAACTCGCCGGCTAGTCTGTTTAAACCCTTCCCATCTTCGTCGCTTGCTCTTTTCCAATGTTAGATCTCATCAATCTTGTGTTCTACTACTGTTCCGAGTTGCTTTTTGGAGTATTTGGCAGTTCCTCTTAACTCACATCTTTTCTACGATCTTTGCATCATCAGCAAACATTTCTAGGTACAGGTCTATCTCTAGACTGGCAATTCATTTACGTAGATCAGAAATAGTATTGGCCATAGCACTCTCACGTATGAGAGACCTCATTAGTCACCTAGATTTGAGGGGAACTAGGGCGTGTGAGGGGACAGTAATTCACGTTTGTGGGAATGTTTTTACACGTAGATGTCGGGGGCGTGTGTGTGTGTGTGTGGGAGTACTGGGGTGTGGCGGCCTGGATTTTGAGTGCTGGGGTGTGGCGCGTGAACGCAAGAGGGAGTGTTGGCGTTAATAAGGTGTGCGGAAATAATTTGTTTTTCCCATTCAGTTCTGAATACCTCGTTAAGACGCTGGGTAGGGGGTCGACGTACACCCTCAGTGGTGTTTCGTTTACCCTGTAGCCAGAGCTTAAGACCAGATTTGTTTCATGAAAAAGAGAGTGTTTTCTCTTTAAATAGATAGTTTTACATCACTGTTACCTTTCAGCTACTTTCTCCGGATCTATATATGTACAGTAACATTCAAGAATGGTCTCCATTCATTTGCATTTGATAATCCCACAATCGTTGAATAAGATATTGCCTAAAGAATATTTCTATCAACCATTCAAGAACATAAGAAGATATGATAGGATAGCTAGACTATACTGTAAGTATCTTAAAACAGTTGGCAATTTTTTTCCCATATATCTATTGTATCATGACAACATGGTTATTGTTCCTTATGTAACTACAGGGTCGTTGCTCTGTTGTAACTACATTACCGCTGTTCTATCTAAACTGTTTTGTTCTTGCTCTGTCAAGTCCTCTGACCAGGAAGAAGACTGTGGCACACATCAGGTCACTCGCCTTAACCCTAAGCCACACTTTACCGCTCGACCACACCCAGTGTACATGTTCGTAAGACTCGCCTAATCATAGCAGTAGTTCTCCTTTTTCCCCCCCGCTTACGTCCCCTCCAGCACCATCACTATTAGAAATAAAACCATCCATTCATAAGCACCCCCTCACACCACTTTTCCCACGAAAGGAATCATGCTTAACTACCAACGCTTGTTAGTGCGACCCATAACGTCGTTAAGCCTGGTGTGTCCCATCGAGAGCTGCTAAGAGGTTCCAGGGAGGAGACTGAAGGCCATGAATACTAGTCTATAACCGCAGAGACACGCTTAGGAGAATATATGGGCGTTAGCCTACAAGCCAAGGGAGACTGGTTGGAGGTCACGGGGTTAACACTGGAGGCCATGGGACAACCTCTGGAGGTCACAGGGTCAGCTCTGGAGGACAGAGCAACGTGGTCCGTAGGCTTAGTCTAAATGCCGTGGGTTCTGGTGGGAAGTCAACAACTATTGATCTGTACGTTAAGGAGGCTGAACTCGAGGCCTTAAGACTGGTGTAGAGGCTACGTAGACGGGTCTGGACACCACAGGGATTAGGATTGAGACCGTGGAGACCAGAAGTGACTACCATTCTAGCAGTCTAACGTCATCTTTAATTACTAGAATTTCAAATGTAGACAAAAGAAAATGGTTCGTCCCCATTGGGCGATTGGCGTTTTCTTAATTCCGTTTTCTTCACTCCAAAACTTCCTGTAACCAACAATTTAAAAAAAGGAACAAATCCTGATTCCCTTTTGGTTGGACATATACTCCTTACATCTTTATACGATATTTTCATTATTATTGTTATTATTATTATTATTATTATTATTATTATTATCATTATTATTATGATTATTATTATTATTACTATCATTATCAGTATCATTATCATTATTATAGTAATAACAGTAATGATAGTAATAATAATAGTAATAATGATGATGATAATAATGATAATAATAATGATAATAATAATAATGATAATGATAATAATAACAGATATATAACTGCCATTCCTGCCTCGGCGAGGTAGCGTCAGGAACAAACAAAAGATGTTATCATTGTCACATGTAGCAGCAGCAACTGTCTGGTGCAGAGGTCGACAACGTCTCTTACTCTCAAGACCGTGAACAAGTGCCAGCATTTTCTTTCCCGAGTGTAGCGTACAATATTATAAATCTTAAGTACAATAATAACGGTTATAGTTTATATACATATACATCTATACAACCCTAGTAAGATAGTAAATGTATATAATACATAACTATCATTCTGAAATTCTTATCACTATCACTCCCATTACTACAAAAAATAACCTTCACATGTCACAGATAAAAATCTCTTCGCACGACACCTTTGGCAGCATGTCCAGAGATGCTGATCCATGGTCTAGCGTCACCCCACGTTTTGCGTCATCTCTCTGACTGTGACTTGACGTTGGTCCCGTGACCAAGCTTGACCCAAGCAGGTAGGTAACCCCAGGCTTCCTTGGTAGGCAGGTGAACCTGACTTTCGCAACGAGAGGTTAAACCAATCCATAGTGGCAACCAGTCAACAGTTCTTCCTTAATTCCCAAAGGAGGCACCATCGGTGAATTGGCCACCACCTAACACTACCTGTAAGGCCTACCCGACCTGGTTCATAAATACCAGGGCGGCAGACATCTGCATAAGTCAGGCAGTCTCAGGCTTTAAAACCCCGAGTGTGCATTCTCTGTATCGAAATGCGTCATCTACCATGGGAACCTGGTCAATCATATTAGCTTGAGTTCTATGGTGCCTCATAGATACAACCTCCTTCAGGAGCAACTCCAAGTTACTCTGGTTCCTGCTTCCTCTAGTAGGACTCACAGAGGGATCATTGCGAAAGCCCATCTCCTGCAGCACCCTCAACTACCAGATCTTGATGCTGTGTCTCCTCTTACAATACTGAACGAAACTTTGGCAGTCGCTAACTCTGAACGTAGGGCAACGTCTCCTCCCTTCTGTAGAAGCTCCTGGAAAACCAGTATTCAAACACCTCTCCCACCGTCTTCTAGTGGCTCCTTAGCCTCACTGTCGACCTAGTAGTTTCTCAGCCATATCTCACTACGTCCACAACTGCATCGGTGCCACGGAACGATTTTCACCCAATTCTTCGTAGCCAGCACCTCATCTGCAGAGTAACCATGGAACATCCATCTTACCACGACCTCAGCAACACCAGAGGACCCTGCCTCCTTCATGTCACTTCTTCTAGATTCACTTCGCCCTTTTATCTGCTTTTGTACCATATGCAGTAACTCACCCTGAGTTAGAATATCTGTCTTTCTCATTAGATCACTGCAATAGCCATGTTTCTGTACTACTATTTCAGTCTATAACTACCCTGAACAAAGAATTATGATAATGAGAACACTCGCTACAAAAGTAGCCCCAGGAGTGACTGAGGAAGATGATCGGACGCGATGTACATAGTGCTAAAATCATCCTTCCAACCTCGACCGGACCATGCATGCTTACCCAATCTTTTGCCCTCTTGCAACTTACACCCGTCTCTCTGCCCTCTTGTCTCTCTCACAGGTTCAGCCAACGCAAACTATACTTGTGGATGCAACTAACTTAACCTCCATTCCTCTCTTACCCACGAACGCTGTACGTCCAGTAAATATCAGCATTTACTTCATCGTCGTCAAGTCTTCATCACGAAAAAACGAAAAGTATGGAAGAAGGGGAGTGGTGTAACGATGATATCCAAAGTCACCCTACATTTGCTGCATAACCCCTTTGACGACTCCTGCAGATACAAGGACGTCTCGATATTAACCTCATGTGGCCAAGCCTTAGACCTTCGCCAGTAGCTGGACCACCTTCACAATGAGAGGTCCACCCGCATCTAGGCGTCCACCAACCAAAGTCCTTCATCAATACCAAAGGTGGCCCACAGTTACTTACCCCGTGTCCGCACCTAAACAATTAATGCTGTCGGTGTGGACGATCTGAGTGACTGGGGGAACGACTAGGCAGACTGTAAGGCTGGGGAACGACCAGGTAGACGGCGAGGCTTGGGAGCCATCAAGTCAGATCTACGAGGGGAGATGAGACTGGGAAGCAGGCAGGCAGGCAGATGGTGGGCTGAGGAGGCTTCCTTACCACCCTCCTATGTGGTACAGTGACAAATGCTTTCTGGCTGTTTCAGAAGCACACGGTCTACCCACACTTCTCTTTCGTCGAAAATAAAGTCTAAGAGAGATTCATTGTGCGTGATTATTTACCCCTTCATTCATTTTGTCTTCGCTTAGGCAGTTTCTCCTTTGCATGTAGTTATTTACTTGTATCTTAATTACCTTTTCCATTGTCTTGCAAATTAAATTCTTTAAAAGAGATGATTTACTCTTCAGCGCAATATTTCTGTCTTCTTTCTTGAAGACTGGTACGGCATTTGTCCTCTTCCAATCTCTTAACATTTTACCTCCTTCCAGCTACATAATGAACATTTGTTATGGCCTATCAAGCAAATCTTCAAACTTCGTCAGTATATATGAAGGAACTCCATCATGACCATGAGCCTTATATGGTTCAAGTCTCTTTAACAGTATGTATAAGCATACCTTTCAAATTATGGCTGTAGAGTTACACATATCTCCTTGATAGTCCATCACTATACTCTTTTGTTTTGGTGTTATATTTTATTGAATCATTTCACCCGATTTTCTATCTTTTTCTTTTCAATAGCGCCCACTCTTACATTTCTAAATCTTTCGTATGTGGATTCGTCATCATCACATAACTTGGTATTGTACCGTGCACTACACCTGAGGTGTGTACAATGCACTACACCTACAGTATGTATCGTTCACCAAATTTATGGTGTGTACAATGCACCACACGTCCAATGCGTTCCATGTACCACACCTGCGGATGTGTACCGAGCAACATGGGTGCCACACTTGTTCCCAACACCGTGGTGGCGTTCCCATACATGACATGACCCCTTGTGCCCTAGACGGGCCAGCAAGACTGTGTAATGCGAGTTCCAAAGTTCTTGTCAGAGTTTTCACGTGCCATAAACACCGTCTGGCACTTGGTGCGCTGGTAATTCCCCAGACTTTTCTTTCGTCCCAAGTTCCCATTTCCGTCATCTAAACGTTTAAAGAGTTGATAATTCTAAGATTGGACTGTCAGGCAATACGACGCTGCCTGTGTACAAAAGCTTCCCTAATAACCCAAAAGATCTTGATTGGACGTAGGGGTCTAGTTCGGTCAGTCCTTCCCGCCATCAGTCACATCATTGGACCGACGTTATAGGCGGCAGGAATCCATTCTCTTCACAGGGTTAATATCATCTGTTGATAGAAGTTGCTTTTTGGTGACTGTACGTATTTTGACTATTGGAAATGGCTGCTGAAAAGCAGCCTGAGTCATAGCTTAGGTTTTTTTTTTTTTACCTTTTGTATTAAACGGTTAGGCTGAGCCTCCAAACTTTCAGGTCCCAGAAGGTAAAGACTTCAGCCGGTAGCCTAGTTCCACCGTACATGTATGTTGACACAGCTGCACTAGTTTACCCATGCCTCTTCGTAAAGTCTATACGTATGTGTCATGCAAGAAAATACCAAATATTGCCTTGCTACTTCGCAAAAATTACTATCTGCAAAGTTATAGTGTCTCCTTAAAGTATAATAATAATGAAAAAAAAATTAACCTAAATTTTTTTTAGATTTTCTTTTTATTGTCTTTGAGAAGCGATGTCTTCTTTCCTTCGTTCCAGGCCAGTCGTCCCTCCCATGATGGAGACATGTTTTCTTCACAGAAGGCTGGAGGGGTCAGGGACGGGGAGAGGGCTCTCCACATTACATGGATTGCCTCGTTCCCCCCCCAGGCCATATTGCACAGCCTGTGCGGTACCCAGGTTCCTGCTGCTGGAGTCGGCTTTATGGAAATGTCCGACTGCCCGCCTCCCAGCAGGTAAACCCTCGGGAGAGAGACTGGCTCAGTCATTCCAAGGACTAGACTCAAATATCTGCTCGACTCTTCACCCAGCAGTCGTCAGGAGATCGGTCAGAATGGACTGGAAGAGACCACTTTGTTCTCAGTGGCAACTCTTGGAACCTCAGGCGTTGCCTGTATCTTTCTGGATACTTTTGATGGTGGTGTTGCTCTATCTCAGATAATCAGTTCCTAATAAGTGAGTACACTATCCCTCATACACGTTCCAAGTCTCGTAAGACTAGTTCATCTGTTCATATGTTCATATAGAGAATATCGAACCCCTTGAGCCCAACAACACGGCCCTTGAACACAGCAACAGCGCGACCTTGGATGTAATGGCATGACCCTTAATATGATCTTTAAGGATCAGATCAAATATCAGGTTATCACACGACTATAACAGTCGCACAGATAGATACAGCCTCTGACCTTTCATAAAGCCACCTTTTCTGGCTCTAAATTATTTCGAAGTACCTGCTTTCCAGGCCGGACCCGTCCTCAAGGGAACCCAGACATTATCAAAATAACCTCACAGTACTGGAGAACGCGTTTAATAGCGAAACATGGCGGCGGTAATTCATTCCACGGCCTTCCACAAGCTCCACTCACACAGGAGCCTTTGTGATTAAATAGCTTTGAAAAAAAGATTAAAAAGAAAAATTGACTGAAGCGAGACAACAGGTCGATAAACTGAGTCTAGACACAAGCTCTTGATCCCACAACATTCCTACAAAGAGAAGGGAGTGTACCCACGGGTGGAATATCAATATCCACATAACTCAAACCTCAGAATCATGTAGTATAAGTCCCTGTTTCGACAGACTGCATTTATAGGTGGGTGACTACGAGTGTCAGAATATATTTTGAACAGAGTTGCAAGTATTGCTACATATGAGATGGCTGGCCAGTGACTCTCTCACGAATGTTCTGCCACACAAGAACTGTGTTTGAGTCTACTGTGCTGCCACACAATCACCACCAAGAGGTTCGCTGGCCAGTGTTTTCGTCCCTGCTGTAATTTCTTTTATCTTTTTTTTATGTTAGCATCCCCACTTGGCCCCCTCCTCTGTTCCTTCTTTTGCAAAATTAAAAACGAGAGGGGAGGATATCCAGCTCCCCGCTCACTTCCCTTTTAGTTGCCTTCTACGACACGCAGGGAGTACGTGGGAAGTATTCTTTCTCCCCTATCCCCAGGGATAATATATATATATATTTTTTTTTTTTTTTTTTTTTTATACTTTGTCGCTGTCTCCCGCGTTTGCGAGGTAGCGCAAGGAAACAGACAAAAGAAATGGCCCCCCCCCCCATACACATGTACATACACACGTCCACACACGCAAACATACATACCTACACAGCTTTCCATGGTTTACCCCAGACGCTTCACATGCCTTGATTCAATCCACTGACAGCACGTCAACCCCTGTATACCACATCGCTCCAATTCACTATATTCCTTCCCCTCCTTTCACCCTCCTGCATGTTCAGGCCCCGATCACACAAAATCTTTTTCACTCCATCTTTCCACCTCCAATTTGGTCTCCCTCTTCTCCTCGTTCCCTCCACCTCCGACACATATATCCTCTTGGTCAATCTTTCCTCACTCATTCTCTCCATGTGCCCAAACCATTTCAAAACACCCTCTTCTGCTCTCTCAACCACGCTCTTTTTATTTCCACACATCTCTCTTACCCTTACGTTACTTACTCGATCAAACCACCTCACACCACACATTTTCCTCAAACATCTCATTTCCAGCACGTCCATCCTCCTGCGCACAACTCTATCCATAGCCCACGCCTCGCAACCATACAACATTGTTGGAACCACTATTCCTTCAAACATACCCATATATATATATATATATATATATATATATATATATATATATATATATATATATATATATATATATATATATATATATATATATATATATATATATATATATGTTTGTGAAGCGTCTGTGGTAAACCATGGAAAGTTTTGTGGGGCTTGGATATGGAAAGAGAGCTGTGGTTTCGGTGCATTATACATGACAACTAGAGACTGAGCGTGAACGAATGTGGCCTTTGTTGTCTTTACCTAGCGCTACCTCGCGCACATACGGGGGAGGGGGCTCTCATTTCATGTGTGGCGGGGTGGCGACGTGAATGAATAAAGGCAGCGATTTTCCAAATTCTATCAACAATAAAGTTGTCTAATTTGTATAGACCATCACTAACATTAAGATTATAATTCTTTGTGTATCTGATAATAGAAGATTCAATGATATTTCTCGTGGTAATAGAGTTAGAGGTAATAACTGAGATGGCATTACTCCAGTCAACACAATGATGATAGTTTTTAACGTGATTAAAGAAGGCATTTGAGTCTTGTCCCGTTCTTATACTATATCTATGTTTCTGAAGACTAATAGAAAGTCACCAGTCTGCCCAACATAAGATTTAACACCATTTCTACATGGCATTTTTTAGATGCACCCAGGAGAATTTTCTGGTGAATTCCTGATTAAGATATTCTTTACAGTTTTATTGTTGCTGAAGGCAACATTTACATTAAAGGATTTAAGCCACATAGGAAGTAAAGTGAAATTATTATCAAAAGGGAGAACTAAAAGATTCTTGGGGTCAATGGGAGGTTTGGGCTCAACTCTATAAAATGATTTCTTTGCTAACTTCAGGGATTTATTAATGAAAGATCTAGGGTACTTTAACTTAGATCCAATAGAGTATATCTTCTCAAACTCATCACCAATAAACTCTGCAATGCAAATACGTAATGCCCTAAGGATCATAGATTGAAATGATGATTATTTAACTTTATCATCTTGAGATGAGTAATAATGGATATATAAGCATACATTGGTAGGTTTTCTGTATATGCTAAACTTAATCTTGTTTCCTTGCCTATGGATCATGCAATCTGAAGATGGTAACATACCATTATTTTCATTTTCTACAGTGAATTTGTTGAATGGTACTAAATTTAAGGGGAGAAATACCTGTAAATTTTCATTTGTTGGCCAAACACAAAGAACTTCATCTACATACCTAAACAAAATTGCATGAGAAGGTAAGATATCCTTTAGTGATTTTGTTTCAAAAAATTCCATATAAAGATTACTTAGAACAGGTGAAAGAGGGTTACCCATTGCCATACCAAATTTTTGAGCATAATAATCTCCGTTTGAATTGAAATACACAATCTTTTATATACAATTTTATCAATTCAATGAAAACAGACTTTGAAACAGGTAAATGAGTATCATCCATGATATCAAATAGATATTCTAAAAGGTCATGAACTGGAACTTTTGTGAAAAGTGAGGAAACATCAAAGCTAACTAGTTTGAAATCAAAATTAACTTTGATATTGTAAAGCTTGTTAACTAAGTCTACATTGTTCATGATATTGAAATTTGATACCTTACCCAGTAAAGGGCTTAATAAAGAAACTAACCATTTTGACGATTTATATGTGATGGAACCTACTGAACTCACTATAGGTCTTGCTGGAAAATTTGTTTATGTGTTTTGAGAAGTCCATACATATATGGCAATGAAAGAGACAACACAACTATATTTCTTTATTTAAGTGGGAATTAACTGCTTCTATGGGATATTTACTGGGTTTCGAATATGTTTTGTCATCATCAGTGTAACCTAATTGCCCTAGAAGATTTATAAAAGCTATCAACACCTTTAAAAAGACAAGGATATACATATTGTTAAAGCAGATAAGGCTATCACTGTTGTGATTTTAGACAAAAGTTACTATTTCTCTAAAATGAATGATATTTTAGATAATGACACGACATATTGTAAACTCAGTAAGTATCCCCTAGAAGCAGTTAATTCTCACTTCAATAAAGAAATGAAGCTGTTGTTGAAAGGTAATGGTTCTCTATCAAAAGTTTGTCATCCTTGTCCCTTTCATTGCCATATATGTATGGACTTATCAAAACACATGAAAAAATTTTTCTAGCAAGACCTATACTAAGTTCAGTTGGATCCATCACATATGAATCGTCAGAATGGTTAGTGTCTTTATTAAGCCCTTTAGTGGGTAAGGTATCAAATCTAGTGTCATGAACAATAGAGATTTAGTCAACAAACTTAACAATATCAATGTTAATTTTGATTTCAAACTACTCAGCTTTGATTTTTCCTCACTTCTCACAAAAGTTCCAGTTGAGGACCTTTTAGAATATTTGTTTGATATCTTGGATGATATTCATTTACCTGTTTCAAAGTCTAATAGCATTGAACTGATCAAATTGTGTATAAAAGACTGTGTATTTCAATTCAATGGAGATTATTATGCTAAAAAATTTGGTATGGCAATGGGTAACCCACTTTCACCTGTACTAAGTAATCTTTGTATGGAAATTTTTGTAGGAGAATCACTAAAGGATATCTTACCTTCTAATGCAATTTTGTTTAGGTATGTAGATGATGTTCTTTGTGTTGGGCCAACAAATGAAAATTTACAGATATTTCTCAACTTACTTAACAATTTAGGATCTTCCATCAAATTTACTGTAGAAAATGAAAATAATGGTATGTTACAATTTTTAGATTGCATGATCAATAGGCAAGGAAACAAGTTTAAGTTTAGCATATACAGAAAACATATAAATGTATGCTCATATATCCATTATCACTCATCTCAACATGACAGAGTTAAATCATCATCATTTCAATCTATGTTCCTAAGGGCATTACGTATTTGCAGTCCAGAGTTTATTGATGATGGGTTTGAGAAGATGTATTCTATCGGATCTAAGTTAAAGTATCCTAGATCTTTCATTGATAAATCCCTTAGGTTAGCAAAGAAATCATTTTATAGAGTTGAGCCCAAACCTCCCATTGACACCAAAAATCTTTTAGTTCTCCCTTTTAATAATAATTTCACTTTACTTCCCATGTTGCTTAAATCTTTTAATGTAAATGTTGCCTACAGCAACAGTGGTACTATAAAGAATATCTTGATCAGGAATTCACCAGAAAATTCTCCTGGGTGCATCCATAAAGTGCCTAATAGAAACTGTGATAAGTTTTATGTTGGGCAGGCTGGTAACGATCTTTCTGTTAGACTTCGGCAACATAAATATTGCATAGGAACGGGACAAGAATCGAATGCCTCGTTTAATCACGTTAAAAACTATGATCATTGTATTGACTGGAGTAATGCCATCTCAGTTATTAACTCTAACTCTATTACCACGAGAAATATTGAATCTTCTATTAATGAATACACAAAGAATTATAATCTTAATATTAGTGGTGGTCTATACAAATCAAATAGCTTTATTTTTGATAAAATTTGTAAAATGATACGTTTATGATACGCTCGTTGTCTGTCTTGAACAATCGCATGTTTACCAAATGGGGTCCTAGCTTCGTCTCTTCGTTGGATATCAACTGACTTATATTTCTCTGTTGTGTGTCCCCTGATGATGTGAATATTAAACGAAAGTACACTTGGGAACTTATCGTATTTCATTTTCCCGGTGGACTCATAGGAATATCTTGATCATGCGCAAAATTGTAATCCTTTGCAATATATATATATATATATATATATATATATATATATATATATATATATATATATATATCCCTGGGGATAGGCGAGAAAGAATACTTCCCACGTATTCCCTGCGTGTCGTAGAAGGCGACTAAAAGGGAAGGGAGCGCGGGGGCTGGAAATCCTCCCCTCTCATCTTTTTTTCTTTTTTTTTTCTCCAAAAAGAAGGAACAGAGAAGGGGGCCAGATGATGATATTCCCTCAAAGGCCCAGTCCTCTGTTCTTGACGCTACCTCGCTAATGCGGAAAATGGCGAATAGTATGAAAAAAAAAAAAAAAAAAAATATATATATATATATATATATATATATATATATATATATATATATATATATATATATATATCCCTGGGGATAGGCGAGAAAGAATACTTCCCACGTATTCCCTGCGTGTCGTAGAAGGCTACTAATAGGGAAGGGAGCGGGGGGCTGGAAATCCTCCCCTCTCTCTTTTTTTTTTTTTTCCCAAAGGAAGGAACAGAGAAGGGGGCTGGATGAGGATGTTCCCTCAGAGGCCCAGTCCTCTGTTCTTAACGCTACCTCGCTGACGCGGGAAATGGCGAATAGTATAAAAGAAAGATATATATATATATATATATATATATATATATATATATATATATATATATATATATATATATATATATATATATACCCTAGCCTTAACGAGGTACCCATTATATCGACCAATCCCTAGGGTAGAATGAGCAGCTGTGTTGACTGTGGACCGAGTGTCGCAACCAGAATTCGAGCCAATGTATTACGCGTTAGGTGGCCTGTAAATGCGTCACGGTTAGGACCGTTAACTGCAAACTCCCATCATCCACACAAAAGTGTCTCCTTACCTGCTCAAATACCGCTTTTTTACTTTGATAAGGATGATGCATTTATTATTTTATCTTTGGTAAAGTAAGAAGATTACTTTCATTCCTTTGGCTCTGCATTTGTAGAGGAGTGGCTAACATTAGATGTATAATCATACCAGACCTAGATATATTCTGATCATTCCAAACATTTGGATGTAATCACTCCCACCCACACACAGCGTAGGATTTGAGAGAGGGAGGAAAAAAGAGTGTGGCACTTCTAGTGAAGGAAGAGGTGTGAGGTGTGATGAAAGTCCAAGAACGTGAGCTCGAGACTTTTGAGAGTACATTGCAACAGGTTAGAGAGAGCCATTGCATATGGACCTGGTAGCGAGTGGAGTGAAGAATAGAGCAGTGTTCTTGGAAGGGGATGAGTGGGTGTTTCGGCAATTTTCATGCAAGGGATCGTATCCTCTTCGTAGTATATGGAATGAATGTAAGCGCGTGTTATCTGACAGTTGAGTGTACAACTAGGTGTAAGTGAAAACTGGGAACATCTTGCCGAGTTATGTGCAAAATGAGGACGGGTCGCAGGGAATACAATGGGAATGATGGGTATTTCTGAAAGTATGGTAGTCTTGACACTGGTGTATGAATGTCATATCTCGGTCCCTGAAGGCAAGAGAACAGAAGGCGATGGACATGTTGAAAATGGAGTGGATGATGACAATGTGATGGGTGAGGAAGGCTTGATCGCGTAGAGCCAATAACAGCGTTGAGAGAGATGAGGTGTAGTGAGCCTTCACGACATTTTGCAATACCCAAACCCACCCGGATCTCTCACTCACATAGCGGCTGCCACTACACAGTTTCACCAGCTGCTTTCATCAAACATTTGGCATCAACTTGCTTTTTAATCCCCATTTCCCATAAGGGTTAGCTCTCCAATCCGGCGACGCCTGACTACCCAGGGACCAAGAGTGTAAACGTGTCTGGTCTCGCTCCATCAGGCAGCAGCCGGCGTGTGAGGGACAACCTTACGTAACACGGGCGTGTCTGCTGGAGCTGCTTGTTTGGCCGAGTTGGCGGGTTCGTTAAGGGTAACGTGTTTGGACCACACGTGAGGTTATCGTCCAAATACATTGCGTCCCCGCGATGCTTCCTGTGTCCAGAATACAGGCCTGATCCGTTCCAGGATATGTGGGGAAAGCAGGAAATGTTTGCACCTTTTTGTTTTGAAGGAGTTTTAAAGGACGCTCAGTTCATGGTCTGGGTAAGGCAAGTGATGATGATAGATCCACCGTAAGAGAAAGTTCAAGATGATTGACTAAATAACTAATATCATACGGTATAATTGATGGGTTTAAGTTTGGTATAGATTATTTCTTTTTAGCGTCGATATATTTATATATATATATATATATATATATATATATATATATATATATATATATATATATATATATATATATATATATATATATATTTTTTTTTTTTTTTTTTTCATACTATTCGCCATTTCCCGCGTTAGCGAGGTAGCGTTAAGAACAGAGAACTGGGCCACTGAGGGAATATCCTCACCTGGCCCCCTTCTCTGTTCCTTCTTTTGGAAAATTAAAAAATATTGAGAGGGGAGGATTTCCAGCACCCCGCTCCCTCCCCTTTAGTCGCCTTCTACGACACGCAGGGAATACGTGGGAAGTATTCTTTCTCCCCTATCTCCCCTATATATATATATATATATATATATATATATATATATATATATATATATATATATATATATATATATATATATATATATATGTATATATATATATATATATCGGAAAGCAAAAATGGGTATGTTTGAAGGAATAGTGGTTCCAACAATGTTGTATGGTTGCGAGGCGTGGGCTATGGATAGAGTTGTGCGCAGGAGGGTGGATGTGCTGGAAATGAGATGTTTGAGGACAATGTGTGGTGTGAGGTGGTTTGATCGAGTAAGTAACGTAAGGGTAAGAGAGATGTGTGGAAATAAAAAGAGCGTGGTTGAGAGAGCAGAAGAGGGTGTTTTGAAATGGTTTGGGCACATGGAGAGAATGAGTGAGGAAAGATTGACCAAGAGGATATATGTGTCGGAGGTGGAGGGAACGAGGAGAAGTGGGAGATCAAATTGGAGGTGGAGAGATGGAGTGAAAAAGATTTTGTGTGATCGGGGCCTGAACATGCAGGAGGGTGAAAGGAGGGCAAGGAATAGAGTGAATTGGATCGATGTGGTATACCGGGGTTGACGTGCTGTCAGTGGATTGAATCAGGGCATGTGAAGCGTCTGGGGTAAACCATGGAAAGCTGTGTAGGTATGTATATTTGCGTGTGTGGACGTATGTATATACATGTGTATGGGGGTGGGTTGGGCCATTTCTTTCGTCTGTTTCCTTGCGCTACCTCGCAAACGCGGGAGACAGCGACAAAGTATAATAAATAAATAAATAAATATATATATATATATATATATATATATATATATATATATATATATATATATATATATATATATATATATATATATATATATATATATTGTATCAAATCAGTTTATGATGGCGTCTAAATGAATAGGTCGAACGTTTAAATGCTTCCATTCTTGTTTATAAATTAATGTCATACTGTTAATAACCAATGGTTTTGAAGCCGGAAGATTGATATGCACATCTTGGTAAGATTTTGGATGAAATTCAACCTCAGCTGTCATTCAAGATGAAAAAACGTGACCAGCCCTTGACCAATTCTCAGTCAAAATATATATTTGACTGAGAAATCGTCAACTTATTTGCGAGGTTTTCGATTGCAGATGTTTCTCGTTTTTTCATAAGTGCTATCATGGCAGATTGTAGGCTATTCTGATGAAGAGGACAAGCCACGTTGCTTTACAGAGCGTACGATTTTTGTCTTCTGAACAGTAATCCTTAATTATAGTTCAAAATACATCGCCAGGGTTGAGGAAGTCATGAATAATGTCCAAGACACACACTGTTGCGTGTATTTACCACTCGTCCTGTAAACCAGTTGTGGACACACCTAAACGCTGAAGGCACCCACCCCAAACGCTACACATATTCGGATTGGTGAGATGTTGGGTCAGTGTGGCACCTGCTGCAGATATGCTCATCTTTATAGCATTTTCACGAGGCTCATTTATGTGCTTCTGGATGAGGTATTGCTTTGAGGAAGGACAACAAATCTGTAGTGCATCCAATTTATTCATTTGTGACTTGAATTGAATGAAGTACAAGACGGACGGTGGACCATATCAGTTTGTTGCCTCTTATACCTCCAGACGTCTTAATCGTTCTTTCTCCTCAAATAGTCTCTCCGGGTGCTGTCACTGTGTCCTTTCTTTAGAGGCTGAAGGCAACTTGACTAGTACAACCCCAGATATGCAAACGCACCTGGGGGACTGATGTTTATCGCAAAGTCTTCCCTTAGCTAAATCTCGCTTTAGTTCACGTCTCTCAGCAGTGCCCTTGGAATGCTTAATGTTGCTAGAGCTAACATAACTCTTTCTACATAAGTAGCACCCACTGGAATTCTTGCATGGCCTTCCTGGTTCCGATAATGAGCCGAGAACCTCATCCTGTATTCGGATCACGTATGATCACTGGCCTGGAGCTGTGATAGTCTCGTTTACTGGCGAAAAACACTAATCTCATTGTGAGTCGACAACACTACCTTATTTAAGGATAGAAACAAGCATTACATCTTGTGCCAGATTCATGTAAAAGAAATCAGACACACATGAAATAAAAACCTTTTACACGCCAAAGGAAAACGGACCCACACACTCATTCTCTCATTTCTTTTCGTCTGAAACTCCTTAAATGTGTCAGGATGTTTATATAAAGTCAACATTAATACTTGTCACTGAATCATGAAAGATGAAAAAGAAGCAATGGACTGCCTACGAACAGAAAAGGTCTACGAACATTAAAGCTCTGTTTTGCTCCAGTCCGATGGAGACTCGCTTCCCATAATAATCAGTTTCAAGACGCAGAGGTGAGTGGAGGGGTGAGCTGTTCTGAAGTACGTGTAAAGTACCTAATGGGGTACACTACGTGGCTGAGGCTTACTCCATGACACTGTAGTTGTAATCTGTTCTCATTTCATAACACTGTGGTTATGCCACAAGTTTTGTGATACTACCCAGACCAGTGGATGATGATGGGGTCTTTGAGAGAATATCATGTTGTGAACTGACACTCCCAGATAACACTGCTTATGATAACAAAGAAGGACGGCGTGTGAAGCTGGTATCCTCAGCCGCACCAGACATACTTAGTGACGTGCAAGGTAGAAAATAACATCTAAACTGAAGTGCCTTGGCAAGAGTTATTTAGTCCCAGCAGTCTCCTCCAGGGGATTCTTTCTTCGCGGGTGAGAAGAGATTCCACAGACAAAAACGCATTACCTGTCTCTCTCCGGGCTCGAAACGTGCTAGTAATGTGGGAGACGTGTTTAGACAGGGTTCATGTGTGGGCGCCTCGTGGGGGAAGGGGGAAAAAGTGCTGAATGGTAGCGGCCAGAAAATAAATGAAGGAGAAAATGTATACCACCCAGTCTGAACACGTCTCTAGCCAAGGGTCGTTTTAGTTTATCAGAAATTAACAAACATTTGTTGTTTTCCAGATGGAGGTGCATCTGGGGAAAAAAATCTTCAGCCTTAAGGGGATGTACGCTTATTGTGTGTACCTGGTGAGTCATATAGGAGACCGGCATTGAGAAGGTGGAAGCATGTACAGAGGATCAGACTAGGGAGGTACAAAGAGGTCTCAGGCGTGATAGAGGACGTGTGTAGCAGATATTTGCTTTGGAGAAAGTGTATCAGAGATACGCAGAGGAACAGATGGATTTGTATGTGGCATTTATGGATTTGGAGAAAGTATAAGATAGTGTTGACAGAGATGCCATGTGGGAGATCTCACAAATATATGGGTGGGAGGAAGGCTACTAGAAGCAGTAGAAAATTTTTGCATGAAGAATGTAAGGCGTGTGAACAAGTAAGAAGAGAGGAGACCGAGTCGTTTCAGGTGAAAGATGGTTTGCGAAAGGAGTGTGTGATGTCACCAAGGCTGTTTAATTTGTTAGTGGATGCCGCCGTGGTGAGGGAGGCAAATGCAAGAGTCTTGTGGAGGGGGCGAGTATGCAGTCTGTATGGGATGAGGTGAGGGAAGGGGCCTGAAAAGTAAGTCAGGTGCAGTTTGCTTATGATACAGCACTGATGGCAGATTCAAGTGAGAAACTGCTGAAGTAGATGAATAAGTTTGGGAAAGTAAATATGCTTAAAATCAAGGCTGTTAGGTTTGTCAGCGCAGAGAAAAAGTTTGCTTGCCGTGTGAGTTTGAATGGAAAAAGATAAGGAATAAATGAGGTGTTTTAGGTACCTGGGAGTGGACATGGCAGCAAATGGCATCATGGAAGCGGGGATGTCATAGGGTGAGTGAGAAGGCAAAGGATCTGGGAGCATTGAGGAATGTGTGGAAAGAGATGGTGTTATTTGAGAGAGTGAACATGGTATGCTTGAAGGTATGGTAGTATCAAAAATGTTCTATAGATGCAAGGCAGGTGCTATAGATAAATCTGTGGATAGGAGGTTGGATATGTTTCAAATGATATGTTTGAGGAAAGTTTTGTGAGGTGGTTTGATCGAGGAAGTAATAAAAGGGTTAAAGAAAGGTGAGGCAATAAGAAGAGCGTGGTGGAGTGAGCTGAAGAGAGTGTGTTGACATTGTTTGAACGAATAGATAGAGTGAGATAAGGAAGGTCGACAAAGATGATGTATGTGTCAAAAGTAGAGGGAGCACGGAGGAGTGAACAAATTGCAGATGGAAGGATTGTCCAAGACAATCGCATGTTTACCACATGGCGTCCTAGCTTCGTCTCTTCGATGTATATCAACTGACTGTGATATTCCTCTCTTGTGTCTCCCCTGATGATGTGATTATTACACGAAAGTGCACGTGGGAACTTATCGTGTTTCATTTTCCCGTGGACTCATAGGAATATATATATATATATATATATATATATATATATATATATAAATATATATATATATATATATATATATATATATATATATATATATATATATATATTGGGAGGTAAGTTTGAATGGAGAAAAACTGGAGGAAGTAAAGTGTTTTAGATATCTGGGAGTGGATCTGGCAGCGGATGGAACCATGGAAGCGGAAGTGGATCATAGGGTGGGGGAGGGGGCGAAAATCCTGGGAGCCTTGAAGAATGTGTGGAAGTCGAGAACATTATCTCGGAAAGCAAAAATGGGTGTGTTTGAAGGAATAGTGGTTCCAACAATGTTGTATGGTTGCGAGGCGTGGGCTATGGATAGAGTTGTGCGCAGGAGGATGTATGTGCTGGAAATGAGATGTTTGAGGACAATGTGTGGTGTGAGGTGGTTTGATTGAGTAAGTAACGTAAGGGTAAGAGAGATGTGTGGTAATAAAAAGAGCGTGGTTGAGAGAGCAGAAGAGGGTGTTTTGAAATGGTTTGGGCACATGGAGAGAATGAGTGAGGAAAGATTGACCAAGAGGATATTTGTGTCGGAGGTGGAGGGAACGAGGAGAAGTGGGAGACCAAATTGGAGGTGGAAAGATGGAGTGAAAAAGATTTTGTGTGATCGGGGCCTGAACATGCAGGAGGGTGAAAGGAGGGCAAGGAATAGTGTGAATTGGATCGATGTGGTATACCGGGGTTGACGTGCTGTCAGTGGATTGAATCAGGGCATGTGAAGCGTCTGGGGTAAACCATGGAAAGCTGTGTAGGTATGTATATTTGCGTGTGTGGACGTATGTATATACATGTGTATGGGGGTGGCTTGGGCCATTTCTTTCGTCTGCTTCCTTGCGCTACCTCGCAAACGCGGGAGACAGCGACAAAGCAAAAAAAAAAAAAAAATACATATATATATATATATATATATATATATATATATATATATATATATAAATAGGGGAGAAAGAATACTTCCCACGTATTCCCTGCGTGTCGTAGAAGGCGACTAAGAGGGGAGGGAGCGGGGGGGCTGGAAACCCTCCCCTCTCGTTTTCTTTTTTTTTTTTTTTCCCAAAGAAGGAACAGAGAAGGTGGCCAGATGAGGATATTCCCTCAAAGGCCCAGTCCTCTGTTCTTAACGCTATCTCGCTAACGCGGGAAATGGTGAATAGTTTGAAAGAAAGAAAAAAAAAAAAAAAATATATATATATATATATATATATATATATATATATATATATATATATATATATATATATATATATAGATATATATATATATATATATATATATATATCTATATCTATATATATATATATATATATATATATATATATATATATATATATATATATATATATATATATATATATTCATTTATTTGTTCTTCTATCTATTCATTTACTATCTGATCACTGTTTCCCGCGTCAGCAAAGTAGCGCGAGGAAACAGATGAATTTCCCATCCATTCATATATACATATATATACATAACCACCCTTACACGCACATATGCATACTATACATATCAACATATACACATATACATACATATAAATATACACATACACAGACATATACATATATATGAATGCACATATTCATACTTGCTTGCCTTCACCCATTTCTGGCACTACCCCGTCCCACAGGAAATATCATCGCTACCCCCTGCTCAACGAGGCAGCGCCACCCAGGAAGACAGACAAAAAAAAGCCACATTCACTCACACTCAGTCTCCAGCTGTCATGTGTTATGCGCCGAAACCACAGCTCCCTATCCACATCCAGGCCCCACAGACCTTTCCATGGTTTACCCCAGTCCACTGACAGCAAGACGAACCCGGTATACTACATCGTTCCAATTCACTCTATTGCTTGTACGCCTCTCAACATCTTGTGTGTTCAGGCCCCGATCGCTCAAATCTTTTTCACTCCATTCTTCCACCTGTAATTTGGTCTCCGCAACTTCTTGTTCCCTCCATCTCTGACACATATAACCTCTTTGTCAATCTTTTCCCACTCATTCTCTCCATATGTCCAAACCATTCAACACATTCTCTTCTGCTCTTTCAATCACTTGTCTTATTTCCACACATCTCTCTTACGCTTAGATCACTTACTCGATCAAACCACCTCACACCACATATTGTCCTCAAACATCTCATTTTCAACACATCCACCCTCCTCCGTACAACCCAATCTATGGCCCATGCCTCACAACCATATAACATTGTTGGAACCACTATTCCTTCAAACATCCCCATTTTTGCTATCCGAGATAACGTTCTCTCCTTGCACACATTCTACATCGCTCCCAGAACCTTCGCTCTCTGCCTCACTGTGTGACTCATTTCCGCTTCCATGGTTCCATCCGCTGCTAAGTCCACTCCCAGATAGCTAAAAAAAAACTTTATTTTCTCCAGTTTTTCTTCATTCAAACCTACCTTCCAATTAACACGTCCCTCAACGTAGTGAATCTATTGACCATGCTCTTATTCACATTTACTTTCAACTTTCTCCTTTCACACACTTATCCAAACTCAGTCACCAACATCTACAGTTCCTCACTCGAATTAGTAATCAGAGCTGTATCATCGGCGAACAACTGACTCACTTCTTAGGTCAATTCATCCTCAGCAGACTGCATACCCGCCCTTCTCTCCAAAATTCTTGCATTCAACCTCCCTAACCAGCCCATCCATAAACAAATCAAACACACACAAACATTCATTCTTGTTCGCCGTTTACCGAGTCAGCGAGGAAGCGCCAGTAATAGACGAAGAAAAGGCCTCATTCGCTCACGTCCGTTCTCCAGCTGAGATAAAGTAAACATATACAAACTGGATCACTGTGCTGTTCCTGACATTTCTACCACCATGTTTTCATGAAGAAAGGCTTGATTCTCTCTCACGTGTTAGATGCCTTAACATAGAGGCAATATCGATGCTCGAGCAAATGTATATCTTGGATATAAGTGCCACAAACTCAAAAGCATTTCACTCCGTGTCCCTCTTCTCCAAAGCTGGCAAATATCTTTATCTATGTGGAAGAGCAGCAGACCTCTATATTCTTTTTCTTAATCTGATCTTGTTACGGCTGAGCGCCGTAGTTTGCCGGGATGAGGGTATCTTTGTTTCCATGAGAGAGGAGACGAATAATAATGATAATAATAGTAATCATAATAATGATAATAATAATAATAATGATAATAATGATAATAATAATAATAATAATGATAATAATAATGATAATAATGATAATAATAATAATAATAATAATAATAATAATAATAATAATAATGATAATAATAATAATAATAATAATAATAATGATAATAATAAGACGAAGAAGAGGAAGAAGAAGAAGAAGGCCACTCCTGCAGGGACGGTAAGACCTCGGCGTCTGAGATGATGTTCCTGCCTGCCTGAGCTGTTGCCTACCGTAAGCTGGTTCGATACCCACCTGCCAACGTTGTGCCTCCAAACAGAAAACAAAAAGTTCCTAAGGAGAAAGATTTTTGGAACGTACGGGACAAACGGACCATTTGAGAGATGCTCTGCCCTCAAAATCTGAGATGGTGTGTATTTATTTTCATGTAGTTTGTATTGGCTATTCTCAACTTTCCTTGAGGCATTTTTTAATGGATTTATTGACTTTTAGAATTACCAGGATTCCTTCTAATGTTTATTCTAAAGTAATGAACGAGGTATCTTCGAATTTACTTCAAAGTTCTACAATGTCGATCGAAATTGTAGGAGGAAAGCTCATAACCATAGCCAAGTTTACTTTCATTGTTTTCGTTTTTCTTTTATCTAATTCAAAATGTAAGAATCTTTTTTTGTATGTCAGCTGAGACGGTCCGGGCAATTGAACGCCATCTCATTAACGCTATATATGTATATATATGTATATATATATATATATATATATATATATATATATATATATATATATATATATATATATATATATATATATATATATATACATTTATATATATACATATATATATACATACATTAGAGTGAGTGCTCAAATTACAGAGGTATAAGTTTGTTGAGTATTCCTGGCAAATTATATGGGAGGGTATTGATTGAGAGGGTGAAGGCATGTACAGAGCATCAGATTGGGGAAGAGCAGTGTGGTTTCAGAAGTGGTAGAGGATGTGTGGATCAGGTGTTTGCTTTGAAGAATGTATGTGAGAAATACTTAGAAAAGCAAATGGATTTGTATGTAGCATTTATGGATCTGGAGTAGGCATATGATAGAGTTGATAGAGATGCTCTGTGGAAGGTATTAAGAATATATGGTGTGGGAGGCAAGTTGTTAGAAGCAGTGAAAAGTTTTCATCGAGGATGTAAGGCATGTGTACGTGTAGGAAGAGAGGAGAATGATTGGTTCTCAGTGAATGTAGGTTTGCGGCAGGGGTGTGTGATGTCTCCATGGTTGTTTAATTTGTTTATTGATGGGGTTGTTAGGGAGGTGAATGGAAGAGTTTTGGAAAGAGGGGCAAGTATGAAGTCTGTTGGGGATCAGAGAGCTTGGGAAGTGAGTCAGTTGTTGTTCGCTGATGATACAGCGCTGGTGGCTGATTCATGTGACAAACTGCAGAAGCTGGTGACTGAGTTTGGTAAAGTGTGTGAAAGAAGAAAGTTAAGAGTAAATGTGAATAAGAGCAAGGTTATTAGGTACAGTAGGGTTGAGGGTCAATTCAATTGGGAGGTGAGTTTGAATGGAGAAAAACTGGAGGAAGTGAAGTGTTTTAGATATCTGGGAGTGGATCTGGCAGCGGATGGAACCATGGAAGCGGAAGTGGATCATAGGGTGGGGGAGGGGGCGAAAATTCTGGGAGCCTTGAAGAATGTGTGGAAGTCGAGAACATTATCTCGGAAAGCAAAAATGGGTATGTTTGAAGGAACAGTGGTTCCAACAATGTTGTATGGTTGCGAGGCGTGGACTATGGATAGAGTAGTGCGCAGGAGGATGGATGTGCTGGAAATGAGATGTTTGAGGACAATGTGTGGTGTGAGGTGGTTTGATCGAGTAAGTAACGTAAGGGTAATAAAAAGAGCGTGGTTGAGAAAGCAGAAGAGGGTGTTTTGAAATGGTTTGGTCACATGGAGAGAATGAGTGAGGAAAGATTGACCAAGAGCATATATGTGTCGGAGGTGGAGGGAACGAGGAGAAGAGGGAGACCAAATTGGAGGTGGAAAGATGGAGTGAAAAAGATTTTGTGTGATCGGGGCCTGAACATGCAGGAGGGTGAAAGGAGGGCAAAGAATAGAGTGAATTGGAGCGATGTGGTATACCGGGGTTGACGTGCCGTCAGTGGATTGAATCAAAGCATGTGTATGGGGGTGGGTTGGGCCATTTCTTTCGTCTGTTTCCTTGCGCTACCTCGCAAACGCAGGAGACAGCGACAAAGCAAAAAAAAAAAAAAAAAGAAAAATATATATATATATATATATATATATATATATATATATATATATATATATATATATATATATATATATATATATATATATATATATATATATATATATATATATATATATATATATATATATATATATATATATATATATATATATATATATATGTACATAATTCATACTGTCTGCCCTTATTCATTCTCGTCGCCACCCCGCCACACATGAAATGACAACCCCTTCCCCCTGCATGTGCGCGAGGTAGTGCTAGGAAAAGACAATAAAGGCCACATTCGTTCACACTCAGTCTCTAGCAGTCATGTATAATGCAACGAAACCACAGCTCCCTTTCCACATCCAGGCTCCACAAAACTTTACATGGTTTACCCCAGACGCTTCACATGCCCTGGTTCAATCCATTGACAGCACGTCGTCCCCAGTATACCATATCGTTCCAATTCCCTCTATTCCTTGCACTCCTTCCACCCTCCTGCATGTTCAGGCCCCGATCACTCAAAATCCTTTTCACTCCATTTTTCCACCTCCAGTTTGGTCTCCCACTTCTCCTCGTTCGCTTCACCTCTGACACATGTATTCTTTTGGTCAATCTTTCCTCACTCATTCTCTCCATGTGACCAAACCATTTCAAAACACCCTCTTCTGCTCTCTCAACCACACTCTTTTTATCACCACACATCCCTCTTGCCCTTTCATTACTTACTCGATCAAACCACCTCACACCACATATTGTCCTCAAACATCTCACCTCCAGCACATCCACCCTCCTCTGCACAACTCTATCTATATCCCTCGCCTCGCAACCATATAACATTGTTGGAACCACTATTACTTCAAACATATCCATTTTTGCTTTACAAGATAAGGTTCTCGACTTCCACACATTTTTCAACGCTCCTAGAACTTTTGCCCCCTCCCCCACCCTATGACTCACTTCCGCTTTCATGGTTCCATCCGCTGCCAAATCCACTCCCAGATATCTAAAACACTTCACTTCCTCCAGTTTTTCTCTATTCAAACTTACCTCTCAATGACTTGTCCCTCCCGCTCCTCCTCGTTTCCTCCACCTCTGACACATATCCTCTTTGTCAAGTTTTCTTCACTCATGCTCTCAATATGTCCAATCATTTCAACACACTCTCTTCTGCTCTCTCAACCACACTCTTTTTATTTCCCCAAATCTCTCATACCCTTTCATTACTTACTCGATCAAACTACCTCATACCACATATTTTCCTCAAACATTTCATTCCAACATATCCACCCTCCTCTGTATAACCTTATCTACAGCCCATGCCTCACAACCATATAACATTATAAGAACTACTATTCCTTCAACATACCCATTTTTGCTCTCCGAGATAACGTTTTCTCTTTTCACACATTCTTCATCGCTCAGAAAATCTTCAGCTTTCATGGTTCCATTCGCTGATAAGTCTACTCCAAGATATCTAAAACACTTTACTTCCTCCAATTTTTCTCTATTAAAACTTTCATCCCAACTGACTTGTCCCTCCACCTTACCGAACCTAATAACCTTGCTCTTGTTCACATCTACTCTCAACTTTTTCCTTTCACACGCTTTACCAAATTCAGTTACCAAGTGTTGCAGTTTCTCACTCTAATCAGCCACTAGAGCTCTTTCACCGGCGAACAGACTGCATACTCACCCCTCTCTCCGAAACTCTTGCATTTACCTTCCTAACCACCCCATCCATACACAAATTTAACAACCACGGGGACATCACACACCCCTGCCGCAGACAGACATATACTGGGGACCAATCACTCTCCTCTCTTCCTACTTGCACACATGCCTTACATCCTTGGTAAAAACGTTTCACTGCACTGCTTCCAGCAACTAGCCTTCCAAACATACAAACCTGCCACGCAGGGGTCCCAGGTTTGATCCTGGTTGTTGGAGGCTTGTATGTTAAATGAAGGTGCACGTTCATATCCACTATATTCGTATATATATATATATATATATAAATATATATATATATATATATATATATATATATATATATATATATATATATATATATATATATATATATATGTATACATATCTATATATATATATATATATATATATATATATATATATATATATATATATATATATATATATATATATATATAAATATATACATATACGA
>NC_092287.1:11957796-12007796 GCF_036320965.1 Panulirus ornatus
CGGAAAGCAAAAATGGGTATGTTTGAAGGAATAGTGGTTCCAACAATGTTGTATGGTTGCGAGGCGTGGGCTATGGATAGAGTTGTGCGCAGGAGGATGGATGTGCTTGAAATGAGATGTTTGAGGACAATGTGTGGTGTGAGGTGGTTTGATCGAGTAAGTAACGTAAGGGTAAGAGAGATGTGTGGAAGTAAAAAGATCGTGGTTGAGAGAGCAGAAGAGGGTGTTTTGAAATGGTTTGGGCACATGGAGAGAATGAGTGAGGAAAGATTGACCAAGAGGATATATGTGTCGGAGGTGGAGGGAACGAGGAGAAGTGGGAGACCAAATTGGTGGTGGAAAGATGGAGTGAAAAAGATTATGTGTGATCGGGTCCTGAACATGCAGGAGGTTGAAAGGAGGGCAAGGAATAGAGTGAATTGGATCGATGTGGTATACCGGGGTTGACGTGCTGTCAGTGGATTGAATCAGGGCATGTGAAGCGTCTGGGGTAAACCATGGAAAGCTGTGCAGGTATGTATATTTGCGTGTGTGGACGTATGTATATACATGTGTATGGGGGTGGGTTGGGCCATTTCTTTTGTCTGTTTCCTTGCGCTACCTCGCAAACGTGGGAGACAGCGGCAAAAAAAAAAAAAAATATATATATATATTTTTTTTTTTTTTTTTTTTTTTTGCTTTATATATATACCACTGAAAGTATAGTTACATGCAAGCAATAAGGTCGTAGATCGTTCAACGCATGTGATCAAGATACAGTAATGTAGGTTCTTTATCTCGACGTGGGTTCTAGATACAGCCATCTAGGTTCTAGATCGTCAACGGGTTTCAGCACAAGTCTTGAGGTCTCGAGAACTGGAACTATAAACCTCCATACTTGACTCAGCAATGGTGGCTAGACACCTAAAAACGCTCTTAAAACTTGTAATCGAATAAGAGGAAATCCTGGAATCTTAACGAGTTTTACTGCGGGAGAGTTTGTGAGTGTGTGAGAGTGTGTGTGAGTACGTGAGTGATGGAGTGAGGACGAATTCTGAAAAATGTATGGGAGTGAGAAAGAATGTGGGTTATTTCTATTTTTTTGAATGTGTGAAAGTGAGTGAGTATGATTATGAGTATGAATATGAGTGTGTGAGAAGACAGAGAATATTAGGAAGGAGAAGGTGGTCTCGGTGTGGGTGGGTGTGCAGGAGTGTAAGTGTGTTAGTATGAGAGTGAAGTTGGGAGCGTTAGAGAAAGATGAGGAAGTTGTGTGAGAGAGAGTTGGAGATTGTAGTACTAAAGTAAGAGAGAGTGGTTGAGAGTGTGAGAGAACGATGAGGAGAGTGTGTGCTTGTGTGAGAGAGAGAGAGAGAGAGAGAGAGAGAGAGAGAGAGAGAGAGAGAGAGAGAGAGAGAGAGAGAGAGAGAGAGAGAGAGAGAGAGAGAGAGAGAGAGAGAGAGAGAGAGAGAGAGAGAGAGAGAGAGAGAGAGAGAGAGAGAGAGAGAGAGAGAGAGAGAGAGAGAGAGAGAGAGAGAGAGAGAGAGAGAGAGAGAGAGAGAGAGAGAGAGAGAGAGAGAGAGAGAGAGAGAGAGAGAGAGAGAGAGAGAGAGAGAGAGAGAGAGAGAGAGAGAGAGAGAGAGAGAGAGAGAGAGAGAGAGAGAGAGAGAGAGAGAGAGAGAGAGAGAGAGAGAGAGAGAGAGAGAGAGAGAGAGAGAGAGAGAGAGAGAGAGAGAGAGAGAGAGAGAGAGAGAGAGAGAGAGAGAGAGAGAGAGAGAGAGAGAGAGAGAGAGAGAGAGAGAGAGAGAGAGAGAGAGAGAGAGAGAGAGAGAGAGAGAGAGAGAGAGAGAGAGAGAGAGAGAGAGAGAGAGAGAGAGAGAGAGAGAGAGAGAGAGAGAGAGAGAGAGAGAGAGAGAGAGAGAGAGAGAGAGAGAGAGAGAGAGAGAGAGAGAGAGAGAGAGAGAGAGAGAGAGAGAGAGAGAGAGAGAGAGAGAGAGAGAGAGAGAGAGAGAGAGAGAGAGAGAGAGAGAGAGAGAGAGAGAGAGAGAGAGAGAGAGAGAGAGAGAGAGAGAGAGAGAGAGAGAGAGAGCTGGGAGAGAGAGAGAGAGAGAGAGAGAGAGAGAGAGAGAGAGAGAGAGAGAGAGAGAGAGAGAGAGAGAGAGAGAGTGCTAGGATGCAGCATTGTTATGAAAATAGTTGTGGATGTAAATAGCATTGACTTGGTAACAGATTCTCCTTCCGTCAGTGTTGGGCAGCCAACATTCCCAAGAATTTACCCTTTGAGCACGATGGTGTAACCGTTACATGGCGTTACTGCCCTTGAGCACGAATCTGTAGGCCTTACATGACGTTGCTGACCTTGACCACGACAATGCGTCCCTTAACTACGATTTTACAATCCTTGATTACGAAGTAAGGGTCCTAGAGAAGCAAATACATTTGTATGTAGCATTTCTGGATCTAGAGAAGGCATGTAAATGAGTTGATAGAGATGCTCTGTGGAAGGTATTAAGAATATATGGTGTGGGAGGTAAGTTGTTAGAAGCAGAGACAAGTTTTTATCGAGGATGTAAGGCATGTGCACGTGTAGCAAGAGAGTAAAGTGATTGGTTCTCAGTGAATGTTGGTTTGCGGCAGAGGTGCGTTATGTCTCCATGGTTGTTTGATTTGTTTATGGATGTGGTTGTTAGGGAGGTGAATGCAAGAGTTTTGGTGAGAGGGGCAAGTATTAAGTCTCTTGTGGATGAGAGAGCTTGGGAAATGAGTCAGTGATTGTTCGCTGATGATACAGTGCTGGTGGCTGATTCGGGTGAGAAACTGCAGAAGCTGGTGACTGAGTTTGGTAAAGTGTGTGAAAGAAGAAAGCTGAGTAAATGTGAATAAGAGCAAGGTTATTAGGTACAGCAGGGTCGAAGGACAAGTAACTTGGGAGGTAGGTATAATGGAGAAAACTGGAGGAAGTGAAGTGTTTTAGATATCTGGGAGTGGATTTAGCAGCGGAGAGAACCATGGAAGCGGAAGTGAGTTACAGGGCGGGCGAGGGGACGAAAGTTCTGGGAGCGTTGAAAAATGTGTGGAAGGCGAGAATACTATCTCGGAAAGCAAAAATGGGTTTATTTGAAGGAATAGTGGTTCCAACAATTTTATATGGTTACGAGATAGGGTTGTGCGGAGGAGAGTGGATGTGCTGGAAATGAGATGTTTGATGATTATATGTGGTGTGAGGTGGTTTGAGCGACTAAGTAAGGAAAGTGTAAGAAAGAAAATGTGTTAATAAAAAGAGTGTGGTTGAGAGAGTAGATGATGGTGTACTGAAATGGTTTGGTCACATGGAGAGAATGAGTGAGGAAAGATTGACAAAGAGGATATATGTTTCAGATGTGGAGGAACGAGGCGAAATGTCAGACCAAATTGGAGGTGGAACGATGGAGTGAACAAGATTTGAGCGAACGGGGCCTGAACATGCAGGAGGGTGAAAGACGTGCAAGGAATAGAGTGAATTGGAACGATGTGGTATAACTGGGTCGACGTGCTGTCAATGGATTGAACCAGGGCATGTCAGGCGTCTGGGATAAACCATGGAAAGTTTTGTGGGGCCTGGATGTGGGAAGAGAGCTGTGGTTTCGATGCATTATACATGACAGCTAGAGGCTGTGTGAATGAATGCGGCCTTTGCTGTCTTTTCCTAGCGCTACCTCGCGCACGTGCGGGGGGAGGGTGGTCGTCATTTCATGTGTGGCGGGGTGGCGAAGGGAATGAATATAGGCATCATATATAAATTTTGTGCGTGTGTATATATGTATATATATCTCTATGTATATAAATGTATACGATGAAATGTATAGGTATGGATATGTGCGTGTGTGGACGTGGATATACTGTATATATATATGTGTATGTTGGAGGGTTAATCCATTATTTCGTCTTTCTTTGCGCTATCTCGCTAACGCGGGAGACAGCGACAAGATATAATAAATATATATATATATATATATATATATATATATATATATATATATATATATATATATATATATATATATATATATATATATATATCTAGCGTTAATGTGATGGCCTTTATTAAGGTCTCAGATGCCCGTGCCGTCTCACCTATCATATATAAACATATTCTTCACAACTTCATGTTTATAAGCTGAGAAAACCTGACCTTGTATCATGCTGTGAGTTTAAGTCACTGGAAGATTCTTACTGTGTCGGTAGCTGGCCCAACCGGTCATAAATTCTCCCTCATGACTCGTGGTAGGTATTCTTGATTCAATATATACTACATGTCACCTCGTTAACGATATGGATCCCTTCCCAAGTCAATTAAATGACGCCATCATTATTAAGCAATTAAGGCATTCGTTTTCGGGTCATTTAATTAAACAAGGAATTTAATTTTCATGTCAATTACTTCTTGAGTTTGTTAATTAGAATGGCAGTCATATGGCTCGGGAGTAAATTAGCCAGGTGGCTATTTTGCACTTAATTATCATGTAAATGATTTCGTGTGTTGGTAATTTGTCCAGTGTGCTGTGTTAGTGGTCGGAGCAGTACCCTCAGGCTCTGTGTGAGTGAGAGGGAGAGAGGAGGGAAGTCGGGGATTCAGTGAGTGGTGGGGAGCGTGCGAGTGTGGAATAGTAAGAAATGTGTTGGTGCGATAAAGTGAGTCGAGAGTGCGTTATTGTGTTAGAGTGAGTGGGGAGTGTGTTGGTGTGATATAGCGAGTTGGGAGTGTGTTGCTGTTATAAAGTGGGAAGTGCGTTGCTGTGATAGAGAGGGAGGGGAGTGTGTTGGTGTGATAGAGAGAGTGGGGGAGTGTGTTGGTGTGATAGAGAGAGTGGGGAGTGTGTTGGTGTGATAGAGTGAGTGGGGAGTGTGTTAGTGAGATAGAGTGAGTGGTGTGTGTCTTGCTGTGATAGAATGAGTGGAGAATGTGTTGGTGTGATAGAGTGAGTGGAGAATGTGCTGGTGTGATAGAGTGAGTGGTGAGTACGTTAGTGTGATAGAGTTATCCGGGAGTGTATTGTTGTGATAGAGTGAGTGGCAAGTGTGTTATTGTGATGGAGTGAGTGATGAGTGTGTTGGTGTGATAGAGTGAGTGTTTTGTGTTAGTGTGAGAGAGTGAGTTGGGAGTGTGTTGGTGTGGTAGAGTGAGTGTTTTGTGTTAGTGTGATAGAGTGAGCCGGATGTGTGTTAGAGTAGCAGAGTGAGCGGGAGGCATGCAACTGTGTCAGACTGAGCAGGGAACGTGTGAGTTAGGGAAAGTAAGCGGGAAGGTAAAGTAAACGGGGAGGCAAACTGGGCGAGAAGGGAAAATAAGCATGGAGGCAATATAAGCGAGGAGTGAAAGTAAACGGGGACTCAAAATATACGGGGAGTCAAAGTAAGCGGGGGGCAATATAAGCGGGAAGGCAAATTAAGCAGAGAGTTGTTAAAGAAAGAGTTGGAGACTAGGTAACGGTATGTAACGGTGCAACAGACGGAAGAGCAGAGTGTCGTCCGGATACACCCAGCTGGGTTAATCAGAAACTTCGTGAGATCAGGGGCCTGGAACACCGTAGTTGGTGTGCCTCTAGTCTTCCATGTTGTGTAAGTCCAGCTAATTCCAGCTGTCGATCAAACACCATCAATACACCATTATGCACACACAGAGACACAGACACACACATACACACACACACACACACACACATATATATATATATATATATATATATATATATATATATATATATATATATATATATATATATATATATATATATGTTCGTCATTTCCTTTGATTTGGGAAAAGTAAAACCCGAGAGGGAGGATTTCTATCCCCCTGCTCCCTCCCCTTTAAGTTGCCTTCTACGACACACAGGGAAAACGTGGGAAGTATGTGTGGATGGGCGGATCAGGTGTTTGCTTTGAAGAATGTATGTGAGAAACACTTAGAAAAGCAAATGGATTTGTATGTAGCGTTTATGGATCTGGAGAAGGCATATGATAGAGTTGATAGAGATGCTCTGTGGAAGGTATTAAGAATATATGGTGTGGGAGGCAAGTTGTTAGAAGCAGTGAAAAGTTTTTATCGAGGATGTAAGGCATGTGTACGTGTAGGAAGAGAGGAAAGTGATTGGTTCTCAGTGAATGTAGGTTTGCGGCAGGGGTGTATGATGTCTCCATGGTTTAATTTGTTTATGGATGGTGTTGTTAGGGAGGTGAATGCAAGAGTTTTGGAAAGAGGGGCAAGTATGAAGTCTGTATGAGAGAGTTTGGGAAGTGAGTCAGTTGTTGTTCGCTGATGATACAGCGCTGGTGGCTGATTCATGTGAGAAACTGCAGAAGATGGTCACTGAGTTTGGTAAAATGTGTGAAAGAAGAAAGTTAAGAGTAAATGTGAATAAGAGCAAGGTTATTAGGTACAGTAGGGTTGAGGGTCAAGTCAATTGGGAGGTGAGTTTGAATGGAGAAAAACTGGAGGAAGTGAAGTGTTTTAGATATCTGGGAGTGGATCTGGCAGCGGATGGAACCATGGAAGCGGAAGTGGATCATAGGGTGGGGGAGGGGGCGAAAATTCTGGGAGCCTTGAAGAATGTGTGGAAGTCGAGAACATTATCTCGGAAAGCAAAAATGGGTATGTTTGAAGGAATAGTGGTTCCAACAATGTTGTATGGTTGCGAGGCGTGGGCTATGGATAGAGTTGTGCGCAGGAGGATGGATGTGCTGGAAATGAGATGTTTGAGGACAATGTGTGGTGTGAGGTGGTTTGATCGAGTAAGTAACGTAAGGGTAAGAGAGATGTGTGGAAAAAAAAAGAGCGTGGTTGAGAGAGCAGAAGAGGGTGTTTTGAAATGGTTCGGGCACATGGAGAGAATGAGTGAGGAAAGATTGACCAAGAGAATATATGTGTCGGAGGTGGAGGGAACGAGGAGAAGAGGGAGACCAAATTGGAGGTGGAAAGATGGAGTGAAAAAGATTTTGTGTGATCGGGGCCTGAGCATGCAGGAGGGTGAAAGGAGGGCAAGGAATAGAGTGAATTGGAGCGATGTGGTATACCGGGGTTGACGCGCTGTCAGTGGATTGAATCAAGGCATGTGAAGCGTGTGGGGTAAACCATGGAAAGCTGTGTAGGTATGTATATTTGCGTGTGTGGACCTATGTATATACATGTGTATGGGGGTGGGTTGGGCCATTTCTTTCGTCTGTTTCCTTGCGCTACCTCGCAAACGCGGGAGACAGCGACAAAGCAAAAAAAAGAAAAAAAAAAAAAATATATATATATATATATATATATATATATATATATATATATATATATATATATATATATATATATATATGTATATATATATATATCTGTAGCTATCATATATACATACATATACATTTCAACGTATACATACATATAAACACAAAGACATACATATATACATATGTATATATTCATATTTGCTTTCTTCATCCATTTCCGTCACTATCCCGCCACACAGGAAATAGACACCCCAAGCGGGGAAGCGCCAAAAACGAACAAAAAAGGCCACATCTGTTCACACTCAGTCTCTAGCTATCATATATAATGCACCGAAACCAGAGCTCCCATTCCACATCCAAGCCCAACAGATCTTTCCATGGTTTATCCCAGATGCTTCACATGCCCTCGTTCAATCCACTGACAGCATGTCTACCTCAGCATACATATCGTTCCATTTCACTCTACTTGATCGCCTTTCACCCTCCTGCATGTTCAGACACCGATCGCTCAAAATCTTTTTCACTCCATCCTTCCACCTACAATTTGGTCTCCCGCTTCTGCTTCTTCCCACCATTTCTGACACATATATCATCTTTATCAATCTATTCTCACGCATTCTCTTTGTGTCTAAACCATTTCAACACATTCTCTTTTCCTCTCTCAACCACACTCATCTTATTGCCACACATCTCTCTTACCCTTTCATTTCTTCCTTGACCAAACTACCTGACACCACGTACTATCTTCAAACAACTCATTTCCAAGACATCCACTCTCTTCCGCACAACCCTATCTATAGCCCATGTCTCGCAAAAATATGATATTGTTGGAACCACTATTCCTTCAAATGTACCCATTTTAGCGCTTCGAGATAACGTACTCGCCTTTAACGCTCCCAGTACCTCACCTCCTCCGCCACCCTGTGACTCACTTCCGCTTCGATAGTTCCATCCGCTGCCAAGTCCACTCCCAGGAATCTAAGATACTTCACTTCCTCCAGCGTTTCTCCATTCAAACTTATCTCCCAATTAACTAGTCCCTCAACCCTACTGATCCTACCAACCTTGATCTTATTCACATATACTCTCAACTTTCTACTTTCGCACACTTTATCAGATTCAGTCACCAACTTCTGCAGTTTCTTACCCGAATCAACCGCCAGCGCTGTATCATCAGCGAACAACAACTGACTCACCTCCCAAGCCCTCTCATCCACAACAGACTGCATACTTGCCCCTCTCTCCAAAACTCTTGCATTTGCCTTCCTACCCATCCCATCCGTAAACAAATCAAACAACCTGTCGCAAACCGACATTCAGTGGGAACGAATCATTTTCATCTCTTCCTACTCGTACACATGTCTTACATCCTTGGTAAATTTTTTACCCCTTCTTGCAACTTACATCCCACACCATATACTCTTAAATCCTTCCACAAAGCATCTCTATCCATACTATCATATGCCTTCCCTAGATCGATAAATCTCACGTACAAATCCATCTGTTCTTCTAAGTTTTTCTTAAATACATTCTTCAAAGGAAACACCTGATCCACACATCCTCTACCGCTTCTGAAACCAAACTGCTCCTCCCCAGTCTGATGCTTTGTACATGCCTTCATCCTCTCAATCAAAACCCTCCCATATAATTTACCAGGAATACTCAACAAACTTATACCTCTGTAATTTGAACACTCACTCTTATCCCCATTGCCTTTGTACAATGGCACCACACATGCATTCCACCAATCCTCAGGCACTTCACCATGAACCATATATACACTGAATATCCTTACCAACCAGTCAACAACACAGTCACCCTCTTTTTTTTATAAATTCCACTGCCATACCATCCAAACCCCCTGCCTTGCCGGCTTTCATATCCCGTAAAGCTTTCACTACCTCTTCTCTGTTTACCAAACCATTCTCCCTGACCCTCTCACCTAACACATCACCGCGACCAAAGCACCCTATATATGCCACTCTATCATCAAACACATTCAACAAACCTTCAAAATACTCACTCCATCTCCTTCTCACTTCATCACTACTTGTTATTACCACCCCATTTGCCCCCTTCACCGATGTTCCCATTTGTTCTCTTGTCTTATGCACTATGTTTACCTCCTTCCAAAGCATCCTTTTATTCTCCCTAAAATTTAATGATACTCTCTCACCCCAACTCTCACTTGCCCTCTTTTTCATCTCTTGTACCTTCCTCATGACCTCCTGCCTCTTTCTTTTATACATCTGCCAGTCATTTACACTATTTCCCTACAAAAATCGTCCAAAGATCTCTCTATTCTTTCACTAACAATCTTACCTCTTCATCCCATTGCTCATTACACTCTCTAATCTGCCCACCTGCCACCTTTCTCATGCCACAAGCATATTTTGCGCAAGCCATCACTGCTACCCTAAATACATCCCTTTACTCCCCTAATCCCCTTACGTCATTTGCTCTCACTTTTTTCCATTTTGCACACAATCTCTCTTGGTACTTCATCACACAAATCTCCTTTCCAAGCTCACTAACTCTCACCAATCTCTTCTCCCCAACATTTTCTCTTTTTTTCTGAAAACCACTACAAGTCTTTACATTTGGCTCCACAAGACAGTGATCAGACATAACTCCAGTTGCCCCTCTCAGCAAATTGACATCCAAAACTCTCTCTTTCACACGGTTATCAATTAACACGTAATACCGTAACGCTCTCTGGCCACTTCCCGTATTCACATACGCATACTTATGTATATCTCTCTTTTTAAACAATGAATTCCCAATCACCAGCCGTTTTTCAGTACATACTTTAGAAGCTCTTCACCCTTTCCCTTTACAACACTGAACATCCCATGTACACCAATTATAGCCTCAACTGCCATATTACTCACATTTGCATTCAAAAAACCCATCACTATAACCCGGTCTCGTTCATCAAAGCTGAGAACACACTCACTCAGCTGCTCCCAAAACACTTGCCTCTCATGATCTTTCTTCTCATGCCCAGGTGCATATGCACCAATAATCACCCATCTCTCTCCATCCACTTTTAGTTTTACCCACGTCAATCTAGAGTTTAGTTTCTTACAATCTATCATATATTCCCACAACTCCTGCTTTAGGAGGAGTCCTACTCCTTTCTTTTCTCTTGTCCTCTCACCAACCTCTGACTTCACTCCCAAGGCATTCCCAAACCACTCTTCCCCTTTACCCTTGAGCTTCGTTTCACTCAGAGCCAAAACATCCAGGTTCCATTCCTCAATATTTTAATTCTATCTCCTTTTTTCTCATTTTGATTATATCAACACACATCATATATATATATATATATATATATATATATATATATATATATATATATATATATATATATATATATATATATATATATACATATATATATATATATATATATATATATATATATATATATATATATATATATATATATATATATATATATATATATCCCTGGGGATAGGGGAGAAAGAATACTTCCCACGTATTCCCTGCGTGTCGTAGAAGGCGACTAAAAGGGAAGGGAGCGGGGGGCTGGAAATCCTCCCCTCTCAATTTTTTTTAATTTTCCAAAAGAAGGAACAGAGAAGGGGGCCAGGTGAGGATATTCCCTCAATGGCCCAGTTCTCTGTTCTTGACGCTACCTCGCTAACGCGGGAAATGGCGAATAGTTTGAAAAAAAAAATATATATATATATATATATATATATGTATATATATATATATATATATATGTGGTAGAGGATGTGTGGATCAGGTGTTTGCTTTGAAGAATGTATGTGAGAAATACTTAGAAAAGCAAATGGATTTGTATGTAGCATTTATGGATCTGGAGAAGGCATATGATAGAGTTGATAGAGATGCTCTTTGGAAGGTACTAAGAATATATGTTGTGGGAGGCAAGTTGTTAGAAGCAGTGAAAAGTTTTCAACGAGGATGTAAGGCATGCGTACATGTAAGAAGAGAGAAAAGTGATTGGTTCTCAGTGAATGTAGGTTTGCGGCAGGGGTGTGTAATTTCTCCATGGTTGTTTATTTTGTTTATGGATGGGGTTGTTAGGGAGGTGAATGCAAGAGTTTTGGAAAGAGGGGCAAGTATGCAGTCTGTTGGGAATGAGAGAGCTTAGGAAGTGAGTCAGTTGTTGTTCGCTGATGATACAGCGCTGGTGGCTGATTCATGTGAGAAACTGCAGAAGCTGATGACTGAGTTTCGTAAAGTGTGGGAAAGAAGAAAGTTAAGAGCAAATGTGAATAAGAGCAAGGTTATTAGGTACAGTAGGGTTGAGGGTTAAGTCAATTGGGCGGTAAGTTTGAATGGAGAAAAACTGGAGGAAGTAAAGTGTTTTAGATATCTGGGAGTGGATCTGGCAGCGGATGGAACCATGGAAGCGGAAGTGAATCACAGGGTGGGGAAGGGGGCGAAAATTCTGGGAGCCTTGAAGAATGTGTGGAAGTCGAAAACATTATCTCCGAAAGCAAAAATGGGTATGTTTGAAGGAATAGTGGTTCCAACAATGTTGTATTGTTGCGAGGCGTGGGCTATGGATAGAGTTGTGCGCAGTAGGGTGGATGTGCTGGAAATGAGATGTTTGAGGACAATATATGGTGTGAGGTGGTTTGATCGAGTAAGTAATGTAAGGGTAAGAGAGATGTGTGGAAATAAAAAGAGCGTGGTTGAGAGAGCAGAAGAGGGTGTTTGGAAATGGTTTGGGCACATGGAGAGAATGAGTGAGGAAAGATTGACCAAGAGGCTATATGTGTCGGAGGTGGAGGGAACGAGGAGAAGTGGGAGACCAAACTGGAAGTGGAAAGATGGAGTGAAAAAGATTTTGTGTGATCGGGGCCTGAACAAGCAGGAGGGTGAATGGAGGGCAAGGAATAGAGTGAATTGGATCGATGTGGTATGCCGGGGTTGACGTGCTGTCAGTGGATTGAAGCAGGGCATGTGAAGTGTCTGGGGTAAACCATGGAAAGCTGTGTAGGTATGTATATTTGCGTGTGTGTACGTATGTATATACAAGTGTATGGGGGTGGGTTCGGCCATTTCTTTCGTGTGTTTCCTTGCGCTACCTCGCAAACGCGGGAGACAGCGACAAAGCAAAAAAAAAAAAAATATATATATATATATATATTATTCATGTTGTATGTGGTCACTGTCTTACGCGTTAAGGAGGTAGTGCAAGGACATAGACGAAAGAATGGCCCAACATACACATGTATATACATAAACGCCCACACAAGCACATATACATACCTATACATTTCAACGTATACATATACACATACACAGACTTATACATAAATACACATGTAAATATCCACACTTTCTTGCTTCATCCAATCCTTTCGCCACTCCACCATACATGAAATGGGACCTCCACCCCCCTCCCCCCTTCCTCCACGGGAACGCGAGGTAGCATTAGGAAAAGATAAAGGCGACATTAGTTCACACTCAGTCTAATTGTCATGAGCAAGGCACCGAAACCACAGCTCCCTTTTCACATCCAGGCCCCACAAAACTTTTCATTGTTTACCCCAGACTCTTCACATCCCTAGTCCAATCCATTGACAACACGTGGACCCCATCCAATTCACACTAATCCTTGCACGCCTGTCAATCTCTTGTATTTTCAGGCCCCGATCGCTCAAAATCTTTTTTACTCCATCTTTCCACCTCCAGTTTGGGCTGCCACTTCTCTTTGTTCCCTCTACCTCTGACACTTATATCCTTTTTGTCAATCTTTCCTTATCATTCTCTCCATGTGACCAAACCATTCCAGTACACCCTCTTCTACTCTCTCAACCACACTCTTTTTATACAACACATTTCTTTTATCCTTTCATTACTTACTCGATCAAACCATCTCACACCACATACTGTCCCTACACATTACATTCCCAACACATCCACCCTCCGCACAACCCTATCTATAGCCCACGCCTTGGAAAGATATAACATTGTTGGAATAATTATTCCTTCAAGCCGATTTTTGCTCTCCGAGATAACGTTCTCGCCTTCTACACATTCTTAAACGCTCCTTGAATCTTCGCCCCTTCCCCACCCTGTGACTCACTTCCGTTTCCATGGTTCCATCCGCTGTCAAATCCACTCCCAGATATCTAATACACTTCACTTCCTCCAGTTTTTCGCCATTCAAACTTACCTCCCAATTGACTTGTCCCTCAACCCTACTGAACCGAATGACTTTGCTCATATTCACATTTACTCTCAACTCTCGTCTTTCAAACATTTACAAAACTCAGTCACCAACTGCAGTTTCTTACTAGAATAAGTTACCAGCGCTGTATCATCAGCGAACAACAACTGACTCACTTCCCTAGCCCTCTCATCCACAACAGACTGCATACTTGCTCTTCTCTCCAAAACTCTTGCATTCACCTCCATAATAATCCCATCTATAAACAAATCAAAGAGCCATGAAGACATCACGTATTCCTGCCGCAAACCGACATTCACTGCGAACCAATCACTTTCCTCTCTTCCTATTCGTACACATGCCTTACATCCTTTATAAAAAAACTTTTAACTGCTTCTAGCAATTTGCCTACCACACCATATACTCTTAATACCTTCCACAAAGATTTCTATTAACTCTATCATGTACCTTTTCCAAATCTATATATGCCACATAAAATCCATCTGTTTTTCTAAGTATTTCTCACATGCATTCTTCAAAGCAAACACCTGATCCCCATATCCTCTAACATTTCTGAAACCACACTGCTCTTCACCATTGTGATGCTCTGTACGTGTCTTTGCCTTCTTCAAATACCCTCCCATATAATTTCCCAGGGATATTCAACAAACTTATACCTCTGTAATTTAAGCACTCATCTGTAATCTTTTACTTTCATACAGCAGGGCCATGCATGCATTCCGCCAATCTTCAGGCACTTCACCATGAACCATACATACACTGTATATCCTTACCAACCAGTCAATAACACAGTCACTACCCCTTTTTTTTAATAAATTCCACTGCATTACCATCCAAACCCGTCACCTTACCGGCTTTCATCTTCCACAGTGCTTTCACTATCGCTTCTCTGTTTACTAAACCATTCTCCCTGACCCTCAAATTCGCACATCACTTCGACCAAAACACCCTATACCTGCCACTGTATCATCAAACACATTCAACAAACCTTCAAAATACTCGCTCCATCTCCTTCTTACTTCAACACTGCTTGTTATTACCTACCCATTAGCCCCTTTCACAGATATTCCCATTAGTTCTCTTGTCTTACGCACATATTTACCTCCTTCCAAAACAACTTTTGAAATCCCTAAAATTTAATGATACTCTCTCACCCCAACTCTCATTTGCCCTCTTTCTCACCTCTTGCACCTTTCTCCTGACATCCAGCCTCTTTCTTTCATTATCTTCCAGTCATTCGCACTACTTCCCTGCAAAAATCGTCCAAACTCCTCTCTCCTCTCTTCACTATCAATCTTACTTCTTCATCCCACCACTCATTACCCTTTCCAATCTGCCGACCTCCCATCTTTCTCATTCCACAAGTATCTTTTGCGCAAGCCATCACCGCTTTCCTAAATACATTCTAGTCCTCCGCCACTCCCCATACGTATTTCCTCTCACCTTTTTCCATTCTGCGGTCAATCTCTCCTGGTACTTTCTCACACAAGTCTCCTTTCCAAGCTCACTTACTCTCACCAATCTCTTCAACCCAACATTATCTCTTCTTTTCTGAAAACCTCTACAAACCTTCACTTCTGCAAGATAATGATCAGACATCCCTCCAGTTGCCCCCTCTCAGCACATTAACATCCAAAAGTCTCTCTTTCAAGTGCCTATTAATTTACACGTAATCCAATAACGCTCTCTGGCAATCTCTCCTACTTACATACGTATACTTATGCATATCTCTCTATTAAATCAGGTATAAGCAATCACAAGTCCTTTTTCAGCGCAAAAACCTACAAGCTCTTCACCATTTCCATTTATAACACTGAACATTCCATGTACACCAATTATACCCTCAAATACCATATTACTCACCTTTGCATTCAAATCACTCTTCTTCACTCTTAGCCTTCTTCTTTCACACACTTTACCAAACTCAGACACCAGCTTCTCCAGTTTGTCACCCGAATTAGCCACCAGCGCTGTATCATCAGAGAACAACAATTGATTCACTTCCCAAGCTCTCTCATCCACAACAGATTGGATATTTGCCCCTCTCTCCCAAAACTCTTGCGTTCACCTTCCTATCAACCCCATCCATAAACAAATTAAACAACCATGGAGACATCACGCACCCCTGCCTCAAACCGACATTCACTGAAAACCAGTCACTTTCCTCTCTTCCTACTCGTATACATGCCTTACATCCTCGATAATAACTTTTCACTGCTTCTAACAACTTGCCTCCTGCACCATATATTCTTAATACCTTCCAAAAAGCATCTCTATCAGATCTATCATATGCCTTCTCTAGGTCCATAAATGTTACATACAAATTCATTTGCTTTTCCAAGTATTTCTCATATACATTCTTCAAAACAAACACCTGATCCACACATCCTTTACCACTTCATAAACCCCACTGCTCTTTCTCAGTCTGATGCTTTGTACATGCCTTCACCTTCTCAATCAATACTCTCCTATACAATATCCCTCACAATACTCAACAAACGTATACTCCTGTAATTTGAACACTCACCTTTATCCCCCTTGCCTTTGTACAGTGGTACTATGCATGCATTCCAACAACCCTAAGGCACTTCACCATGCACCAAAAATACACTGAATATCCTTACCAACCAGTCAACAACACAGTCACCCCATTTTTTAATGAATTCCACAGCAATACCATCCAATCACGCTGCCTTGCCGGCTTTCATCTTCTGGAAAGCTTTCACTACCTCTTCCCTCTCACCTTGCACACCAAAGCACCCTATAACTGCCAAGCTATCATCAAACACATTCAACAATCATTTAGAACACTCACTCCATCTTTTTACTTCACCACTACTTGTTATTACCTCCCCATTAACCCCTTTCACCGATGTTCCCATCTGTTCTCATGTCTTACGCACTTTATTTACCTCTTTCCAAAACATTTTTTTACTATCCCTAAAATTTAAAAATACTCTTTCACCCCAACTCTCATTTGCCCTCTTTTTCACCTCTTGCACCTTTCTCTTGATCTCCCATCTCTTTCTTTTATACATTTCCCAGTTATTCAAACTATTTCCCTACAAAACTCGAGGAAACGCCTCTCTCTTCTCTTTCACTAATAATCTTACTTCTTCATCCCACCACTCACTACCAATTCTAATCTTCCCACCTCCCCCCTTTTCCATGCCACAAACATCTTTTGCGCAAGCCATCACTGCTTCCTAAATACATCCCATATCTTCCCCACTCCTTGTACGTCATTTGCTCTCACCTTTTTCCATTCTGCACTCAATCTCTCCTGGTACTTCCTCACACAAGTCTACTTTCTAAGCTCATTTACTCTCACCACTCTTTACCCCAACAGTCTCTCTTCCTTTCTGGAAACCTCTACACATCTTCACCTTCCCTTCTGTAAGATAATGATCAGACATCCGTTGAGTTGCTCCTCTCACCATGTAATCCAATCACGCTCTCTCACCGTCTCTCCTACTTATATATGTATACTTGTGTATATCTCTCTTTTTAAACCAGGTATTCCCAATCACCAGTCCTTTTCAGCACACATTTCTACAGCTTCTCACCATTTCCATTTACAACACTGAACATCCCTGGTACACCAATTATACCCTCAACTGCCACATTACTCACCTTTGCATTCAAATCACCCATCACTAATACCCGGTCTCTTGCATCAAAGCTACTAACACACTCACTCAGCTGCTCCCAAAATACTTCCCTCTCATTATCTTTATTCTCATGACCAGGTGCATAGGCACCTATAATCACCCATCTCTCTCCATCCACTTTCAGTTTTACCCATGTCAATCTCGAACTTACATTTTTACGCTCTCACATAGTTTCACAACTGCTTCAGGAGTAGTGCTACTCCCTCCTCTGCTCTTGTCCTCTCACCAACTTCTGACTTTACTTCCAAAACATTCCCAAACCGCTCTTTCCCTTTACCCTTGAGCTTGTTTCATTCAGACCCAAACCATCCAGGTTCCTTTCCTGAAACATACTACCTTTGTCTCCTTTTTTCTTATTGTTGTTATATCCACACACATTTAGACACCCCAGTCTGAGCCTTCCAGGAGGATGTGCACTCCCCGCATGACTCCTTCTTCTGTTCCTCTTTAGAAAGGTAAAATACAAGAAGGGGAGGGTTTCTAGCCCACCGCTACCGTTCCCTTTAGTCGCCTTCTACGACACGCAGGGAATGCGTAGGAAGCATTCTTTCTTCCCTATCCCCAGGGATAAGTCAATTGTTGTTCGCCGATGATACAGCGCTGGTGGTTGATTCGGGTGAGGAACTGTAGAAGTTGTGATTGAAATTGGTAAAGTGTGTGAAACAAGAAACCAGAGTGTAAATGTGAATAAGAGCAATGTTATTGGGTTCAGTAGGGTTGAGGGGCAAGTTAATTGTGAGGTAAGTTTAGATGGAGAGGACCTGGAGGAAGTGAAGTGTTTTAGATAGCTGGGAGTGGATTTAGCAGCGGCTGAATCCATGGAAGCGGAAGTGAGTCACGGGGTGGGGAAGGCGGCGAAGGTTCTGGGAGTGTTGAAGAGTGTTTTGAAGGCGCGAACGTTATCTCGGATACCAAAAATTGGTATGTTTGAAGGAATAGTGGTGCCAACAATGTTATATTGTTGCGAGGAGAGAGCTACAGATAGGGTTGTGCGGAGGAGGGTGAATGTATTGGAAATGAGATGTTTGAGGACAATATGTGGTGTGAGATGGTTTGATCGAGTAAGTAATGAAAGGGTAAGAGAAATGTGTGGTAATAAAAAGAGTGTGGTTGAAAGAGCAGAAGAGTGTGTATTGAAATGATTAGGTCACATGGAGAGAATGAGTGAGGAAAGATTGAGAAAGAGGATATATGTGTCAGAGGAGGAGGGAACGAGAAGTGGGAGACCAAATTGGAGGTGGTAGAATGGAGTGAAAAAGATTTTGAGCGATCGCGGCCTGAACATACCTGAGGGTGAAAGGCGTGCACAGAACAGAATGAATTGGAACGATGTGGTATACCGGGGTCGACGTTCTGTCAGTGGATTGAATCAGGGCATGTGAAGCGTCTGGGGTAAACCATGGAAAGTTTTGTGGAGCCTGGATTTGGGGGAGGGGGGTGCTGTTTCATGTCTGGCGGGGTAGCGACGGGAATGGTAGATGGAAGCAAGTATGAATATATATATGTGTATATATGTATATGTCTGTGTTTGTATAACTATGTATACGCTGAAATGCATAGTATGTATATGAGCGTGTATGGGCGTTTATGGACATGCATGTGTATGAGGGTGGATTGTTCCATTTCTTTCGTCTGTTCCCTTGCGCTACCTTGCTAACGCGGGAGACATTAACTAATGATGATAAAGATGACATGAATAACACACACACACACACACACACACACACACACACACATATATATATATATATATATATATATATATATATATATATATATATATATATATATATATATATATATATATAAGAGTAAATGTGAATAAGAGCAAGGTTATTAGGTACAGTAGAGTTGAGGGTCAAGTCAATTGGGAGGTGAGTTTAAATGGAGAAAAACTGGAGGAAGTGAAGTGTTTTAGATATCTGGGAGTGGATCTGGCAGCGGATGGAACCATGGAAGCGGAAATGGATCATAGGGTGGGTGAGGGGGCGAAAATTCTGGGAGCCTTGAAGAATGTGTGGAAGTCGAGAACATTATCTCGGAAAGCAAAAATGGGTATGTTTGAAGGAATAGTGGTTCCAACAATGTTGTATTGTTGCGAGGCGTGGGCTATGGATAGAGTTGTGCGCAGGAGGATGGATGTGCTGGAAATGAGATGTTTGAGGACAATGTGTGGTGTGAGGTGGTTTGATCGAGTAAGTAACGTAAGGGTAAGAGAGATGTGTGGAAATAAAAAGAGCGTGGTTGAGAGAGCAGAAGAGGGTGTTTTGAAATGGTTTGGGCACATGGAGAGAATGAGTGAGGAAAGATTGACCAAGAGGATATATGTGTCGGAGGTGGAGGGAACGAGGAGAAGAGGGGGACCAAATTGGAGGTGGAAAGATGGAGTGAAAAAGATTTTGTGTGATCGGGGCCTGAACATGCAGGAGGGTGAAAGGAGGGCAAGGAATAGAGTGAATTGGAGCGATGTGGTATACCGGGGTTGACGTGCTGTCAGTGAATTGAATCAAGGCATATGAAGCGTCTGGGGTAAACCATGGAAAGCTGTGTAGGTATGTATATTTGCGTGTGTGGACGTATGTATATACATGTGTATGGGGGTGGGTTGGGCCATTTCTTTCGTCTGTTTCCTTGCGCTACCTCGCAAACGCGGGAGACAGCGACAAAGCGCAAAAAAAAAGAAAATATATATATATATATATATATATATATATATATATATATATATATATATATATATATATATATATATATATATATATATATATTTTTTTTTTTTTTTTTTTTTTATACACATATATATATATATATATGTGTGTGTGTGTGTGTGTGTGTGTGTATGTGTGTGTGTGTGTGTATGTGTATGTGTGTGTGTGTGTGTGTGTGTGTGTGTGTGTGTGTGTGTGTGTGATTGCGTGTGGGTTTGTGTGAAGTGATTCATTCGAGTAAGTAATGGATGGGATAGCGGGATGCTTGGTAATGAAAAGAATGTAGTTGAGAGAACTGAAGAGAGTGTGCTGAGATAGTTTGGACGTGTGGAGAGAATGAATGAGGAGAGGTTGACAGAAGTGGGACTGACACGAAGAATTGGAAGACTAAATTGGAGGTGGGTGGATGGAGTGAAGCGTGCACGGAATAGAGTGAATAGAACAATGTGGCATAGAAGAGGCGACGAGCTGTCAATGTGACTTGAGGTAAAGCATGTGAAGCGTCCAGGTTAAACCGTGGAAGGGTCTGTGTGGTCTGAATGTGGACAGGGATCTGTGGTTTCGACGCATCATAAATGACAAATACGGAATGGTTGAGAGTGGAAGTGTGCCTCCTCCGCGTGTTCCTGGCGCTAACTTTCTAACGCATGAAACGAAGTTAATATTAAGCATGGAGTATATATATATATATATATATATATATATATATATATATATATATATATATATATATATATATATATATATATATCCCTGGGGATAGGGGATTTAGAGTACTTCCCACGTATTCCCTGCGTGTCGTAGAAGGCGACTAAAAGGCGAGGGAGCGGGGGGCTGGAAATCCTCCCCTCTCGTTTTCTTTCTTTAATTTTCCAAAAGAAGGAACAGAGGAGGCCTGGTAAGGATATTCCAAAAAAGGCCCAGTCCTCTGTTCTTAACGCTACCTCGCTAACGCGGGAAATGGCGAATAGTTTAAAAAAAAAGAAAAAAAAAAAAAATATATATATATATATATATATATATATATATATATATATATATATATATTTTATATATATATATTTCATATATATATATATATATATATATATATATATATATATATATATATATATATATATATATATATATATATATATATATTTTCTTTTTTCTCTTTTAAACTATCCGCCATTTCCCGCATTAGCGAGGTAGCGTTAAGAACAGAGGACTGGGCCTTTGTGTAATATCCTCACCTGGCCCCCCTCTGTTCCTTCTTTTAGAAAAAAAAAGAAAAAAAAAAAAAAAAACCCGAGAGGGGAGGATTTCCAGCCTCCCGCTCCCTTCCCTTTTAGTCGCCTTTTACGACACGCAGGGAATACGTGGGAAGTATTCTTCATCCCCTATCCCTATATATATATATATATATATATATATATATATATATATATTCGCTGTTTTCCACGTGAACGAGGTGGCGCCAGGAAGAAACGAAGAAATTGCTTCATCCGCTCGTACTTTCTCTAGCTCTCATGCACATTGCACCAAACTCACAGTCCCAACTACCCATAACCAGGCCCCACAGGCCTTTCCGTGATATCGTCAGATCGCTTTATAGGCTTTGGTTAAATCTCCGGATAAGCACGTCACCCCCTGTATACCACACCGCTCCAGTCAGCACTATTCCGTGCACGTCTTGCACACTCCTGCATGTTCGAGCCCCGAGCACTCAAAATCTTTTCCACTTCGACCTTCCATCTCCAGTTCGGTCTCCTCCTTCACCGCCTCCCCTTCACTCTCCACATCCAGTCATCCGGTCTGGAGGATGGACGACTCCACATCCAGTCACCTGGGTTGGAGATGTGTTGGGTAGGGGGAGGGAGGGTTTAAACACCACCCCCTCTGAAGCTTGGTACGTCACACGGGCGGATCCCTAACGTGGAAACCATTAGCATTTTCCTGAACAAATTCCATCTTTCCCAACAATTTATCTTCCTCCTGGTGAACGGCCGATATTTCTCATCTGGCCGATAGCAACAGCACATTAATTACAGCTCGGTAGTAATCACCCGGGACCTGGCAGGCTTGATGCAGAAAAATGAGGACTGCAGCAGGTAATTCTACGATGGCTTGACTACACTGCAGGGGATCTGCATTTGCATTAAACACATTATCTGGAGATTTGCTGACGGACCTCACCGAAAGTGACATCATCAAAGGTTAGTACAGCACAGACGACCACTTCAGTCTCCAGATGATCAACAAGATCAAAGAAGATAAGCATAAACAGTATTGAGCAAGCACCAATTCCCTTCCTTTGGATGCACACACACACGCACACACTCACACACACACACACACAACACACACACACACACACACCACTGGATCACTGTAACTATTCATCACTTAATGTTTAACTGAGCACAAACTGTATAAACCATAGTCATCACTCTACACCCATTCCTGTATAACTGCCACCCAGACTATTACGAAGTAACGGGAGATACTTGGGAACTGACATCGTCCTTAACCTGTTGCCAGTCCCACATTATGAAAATATCAGAGGAGAAACTGTCTACTGGCTGATATTAAAATATCTTTCAAGTATATGGATGAATAGATATCCAGCAAGCTGTTCATATCTTACATTAGCCTGAAGGTAGAATATACCCTCAATTTTGGTTACCGCACTTAAAAAGAATGAAGATGAAAATATATAAATAAATTTACAGACAAATAAAGGACGTTCAAAGGAAGTGAAAAAAAGATGGTAGAGGAATAAAGAGTACTGAGTTACAGAGAAAGGCTAAACTTCTTAAATTTGCCCAACATGGAAGGAAGAAACGTGAGAGATGATCATATCATAACTTTTAAGTATATAAATCTGCTTGATGATGTAGATAGGGAGCAGTTCTGCGAAAGATGCAAGGACGAAACAACCGGAGTCCATGGCGTGAAATCGAAAAGGAATCTTCTAAGAAAAGATGTAGAGATGATAAACTGAATGAGGAAATAATATACGAGGACGGCGTGCAGTTAAATATAAGTCGCATGACAGTAGAGATAATTCGAAAGATGGGGGTCCAATGAGAGTAAAAACTCCCTTCTTCTGCACTGCAAGTACAAATAGGCAATTACAATTACGTCATTTGACACACACAGACACGGATACACACACACACACACACACACACACACACACACACACACACACACACACACACACACACACACACACACACACATACACACACACACACATATTTAGTTAACCCCATGATCAAAGGTGAGTCCCTTGACCATGACGGTAGGATCCATAGATACAACCCACGACCATGATACAACCCACGACCATAGATACAACCCACGACCATAGATACAACCCTTTGTTATGACCTCGGCCATGATATCAGAGGGACATGACCCCCTCATAACGTGACCCGGTAGTCGGTAATATTCTGTCTACTGTGGAGTTGCTCGGGAGGTGTGCGGCCGCCCTCGTGAACGTAAATTGTTCGCTTGCCGACGAAATATATGTTTAGAACTGATATCATTCATAAACACAATAGCATCTGTGTGGAGCGGCAGAGTGGCGCCTGCTGGTGTCTGGGGTGAGTCAAGCGACCATTAAGGACTGATGATCCTTGTTTATATGTGTATATATATATATATATATATATATATATATATATATATATATATATATATATATATATATATATATATATATATATATATAAATTACAGAGGTATAAGTTTGTTGAGTATTCCTGGTAAATTATATGGGAGGGTATTGATTGAGAGGGTGAAGGCATGTACAGAGCATCAGATTGGGGAAGAGCAGTGTGGTTTCAGAAGTGGTAGAGGATGTGTGGATCAGGTGTTTGCTTTGAAAAATGTATGTGAGAAATACTTAGAAAAGCAAATGGATTTGTATGTAGCATTTATGGATCTGGAGAAGGCATATGATAGAGTTGATAGAGATGCTCTGTGGAAGGTATTAAGAATATATGGTGTGGGAGGCAAGTTGTTAGAAGCAGTGAAAAGTTTTTATCGAGGATGTAAGGCATGTGTACGTGTAGGAAGAGAGGAAAGTGATTGGTTCTCAGTGAATGTAGGTTTGCGACAGGGGTGTGTGATGTCTCCATGGTTGTTTAATTTGTTTATGGATGGGGTAGTTAGGGAGGTGAATGCAAGAGTTTTGGAAAGAGGGGCAAGTATGAAGTTTGTTGGGGATGAGAGAGCTTGGGAAGTGAGTCAGTTGTTGTTCGCTGATGATACAGCGCTGGTGGCTGATTCGTGTGAGAAACTGCAGAAGCTGGTGACTGAGTTTGGTAAAGTGTGTGAAAGAAGAAAGTTAAGAGTAAATGTGAATAAGAGCAAGGTAATTAGGTACAGTAGGGTTGAGGGTCAAGTCAATTGGGAGGTAAGTTTGAATGGAGAAAAACTGGAGGAAGTAAAGTGTTTTAGATATCTGGGAGTGGATCTGGCAGCGGATGGAACCATGGAAGCGGAAGTGGATCATAGGGTGGGGGAGGGGGCGAAAATCCTGGGAACCTTGAAGAATGTTTGGAAGTCGAGAACATTATCTCGGAAAGCAAAAATGGGTATGTTTGAGGGAATAGTGGTTCCAACAATGTTGTATGGTTGCGAGGCGTGGGCTATGGATAGAATTGTGCGCAGGAGGATGGATGTGCTGGAAATGAGAAGTTTGAGGACAATGTGTGGTGTGAGGTGGTTTGATCGAGTAACGTAAGGGTAAGAGAGATGTGTGGAAATAAAAAGAGCGTGGTTGAGAGAGTAGAAGAGGGTGTTTTGAAATGGTTTGGGCACATGGAGAGAATGAGTGAGGAAAGATTGACCAAGAGGATATATGTGTCGGAGGTGGAGGGAACGAGAGAAGTGGGAGACCAAATTGGAGGTGGAAAGATGGAGTGAAAAAGATTTTGTGTGATCGGGGCCTGAACATGCAGGAGGGTGAAAGGAGGGCAAGGAATAGAGTGAATTGGATCGATGTGGTATACCGGGGCTGACGTGCTGTCAGTGGATTGAATCAGGGCATGTGAAGCGTCTGGGGTAAACCATGGAAAGCTGTGTAGATATGTATATTTGCGTGTGTGGACGTATGTATATACATGTGTATGGGGGTGGGTTGGGCCATTTCTTTCGTCTGTTTCCTTGCGCTACCTCGCAAACGCGGGAGACAGCGAAAAGAAAAAAGAAAAAAAAAAAAAAATATATATATATATATATATATATATATATATATATATATATATATATATATATATATATATATACTTTTTTTTTCATACTATTCGCCATTTCCCGCGTTTGCGAGGTAACGTTAAGAACAGAGGACTGGGCCTTAGAGTGAATATCCTCCCCTGATCCCCTTCTCTGTTCCTTCTTTTGGAAAATTTAAAAAAAAAAAACGAGAGGGGAGGATTTCCAGCCACCCGCTCCCTCCCCTTTTAGTCGCCTTCTACGACACGCAGGGAATACGTGGGAAGTATTCTTTCTCCCCTATCCCCAGGGATAATATACATATATATATATATATATATATATATATATATATATATATATATATATATATATATATATATACATATATATATATATATATATATATATATATATATATATATATATATATATATATATATATATATATATATATATATATATATATATATATATATATATATATATATATATATATATATATTTTTTTTTTTTTATTCATCTCTTTATTTTGCTTTGTCGCTGTCTCCCGCATTTGCAAGGTAGCGCAAGGAACCAGACGATAGAAATGGCCCAACCCACCCCCATACACAAATGTATACACACACACGTCCACACGTCAACCCCGGTATACCACATCGATCCAATTCACTCTGTTCCTTGCCCTCCTTTCACCCTCCTGCATGTTCAGGCCCCGATCACACAAAATCTTTTTCACTCCATCTTTCCACCTCCAATTTGGTCTCCCACTTCTCCTCGTTCCCTCCACCTCCGACACATATATCCTCTTGGTCAATCTTTCCTCACTCATTCTCTCCAAGTGCCAAAAGCATTTCAAAACACCCTCTTCTGCTCTTTCAACCACGCTCTTTTTATTTCCACACATCTCTCTTACCCTTACATTACTTACTCGATCAAACCACCTCACACCACACATTGTCCTCAGACATCTCATTTCCAGCACATCCACCCTCCTGCGCACAACTCTATCCATAGCCCACGCCTCGCAACCATACAACATTGTTGGAACCACTATTCCTTCAAACATACCCATTTTTGCTTTCCGAGATAATGTTCTCGACTTCCACACATTCTTCAAGGCTCCCAGGATTTTCGCCCCCTCCCCCACCCTATGAATCACTTCCGCTTTCATGGTTCCATCCGCTGCCAGATCCACTCCCAGATATCTAAAACACTTTACTTCCTCCAGTTTTTCTCCATTCAAACTTACCTCCCAATTGACTTGACCCTCAACCCTACTGTACCTAATAACCTTGCTCTTATTCACATTTACTCTTAACTTTCTTCTTTCACACACTTTACCAAACTTAGTCACGAGCTTCTGCAGTTTCTCACACGAATCAGCCACCAGCGCTTTATCATCAGCGAACAACAACTGACTCACTTCCTAAGCTCTCTCATCCACAACAGACTTCATACTTGCCCCTCTTTCCAAAACTCTTACATTCACCTCCCTAACAACCCCATCAATAAACAGATTAAATAACCATGGAGACATCACACACTTTAAACAAAAATCAAATACCAGACTGTCTTACTCTGGCATTAAGTCACACATGTGTTCACCTCACCTAACAATTATGCCATAAGGTACATCTCTGTAGAACTAGTGCTACTTCTTCAATAAATTTTTTCTTGAAGGAGTATGTCCAGTTACAAAATTGATGCAACTTCTGTAGGAGTGCTTGATTTGACTCCTATGTTACTGCCTGTTCACAGACATGTTTGAATTTTTCCTTGGGCAAAAATGTACCCAAGAATTTATCACACGCATGAATTCAATTCAATATATATATATATATATATATATATATATATATATATATATATATATATATATATATATATATATATATATATATATTGCTTTGTCGCTGTCTCCCGCGTTAGCGAGGTAGCGCAAGGAAACAGACAAAAGAATTGCCCAACTTACCTACATACACTTGTATATACATACACGTCCACACACGCAAATATATATATATATACCTATACACCTCAATGTATACATATATATACACACACAGACATATACATACATACACATGCATATAATTCATATCATCTGCCTTTATTCATTCTCATCGCCACCTCGCCACACATGGAATAACAACCCCCACCCCCCTCATTTGTGCGAGGTAGCGCTAGGAAAAGACAACAAAGGCCATATTCGTTCACACTCAGTCTCTAGCTGTCATGGATAATGCACCGAAACCACAGCTCCCTTTCCACATCCAGGACCCACAAAACTTTCCATGGTTTACCCCAGACGCTTCACATGCCCTGGTTCAATCCATTGACAGCACGTCGACCCCGGTATACCGCATCGTTCAATTCACTCTATTCGTTGCACGCCTTTCACCCTCCTTCATGTTCAGGCTCCGATCACTCAAAATCTTTTTCACTATATCTTTCCACCTCCAATCTGGTCTCCCACTTCTCCTCGTTCCCTCCACCTCTGACATGTATCCTCTTGGTCAACCTTTCCTCACTCATTCTCTCCATGTGAACCAAACCATTTCAAAACACCCTCTTCTGCTCTCTCAACCACACTCAATTTATTACGACACATCTCTCTTACCCTGTTATTACTTACTCGATCAAACCACCTCACACTACATATTGTCCTCAAATATCTCATTTCCAGCACATCCACCCTCCTGCGCACAACTCTATCCATAGCCCACGCCTCGTAACCATACAACATTGTTGGAACTACTATTCCTTCAAACATACCCATTTTTGCTTTCCAAGATAATGTTCTCGACTTCCATACAGTTCTTCATCGCTCACAGAATTTTCACCCCCTACCTCACCCTATGATTCACTTCCGCTTCTATGGTTCCATTCGCTGCCAAATCCACTCCCAGATATCTAAAATACTTCACTTCCTCCAGTTTTTCTCCATTCAAACTTACCTCCCAATTGACTTGACCCTCAACCCTACTGTACCTAATAACCTTGCTCTTACTCATATTTACTCTCAACTTTCTTCTTTCACACACCTTAACAAACTTAGTCACCAGCTTCTGCAGTTTCTCACCTGAATCAGCCACCAGCGCTGTATCATCAGCGAACAACAACTGACTCACTTCCCAAGCTCTCTCATCCATAACAGACAGCACACTTACCCTCTTTCCAAAACTCTTGCATTCACCTCCCTAACAACCCCATCCATAAACAAATTAAACAACCATGGAGACATCAGACACCACTGCCGCATACCTACATTCACTGAGAACCAATCACTTTCCTCTCTTCCTACACGTACACATGCCTTACATCCTCGATAAAAACTTTTCACTGCTTCCAAGAACTTGCCTCCAACACCATATATTCTTCATACCTTCCACAGAGTATCTCTATCAACTCTGTCATATGCCTTCTCTAGATCCATAAATGCCACATACAAATCCATTTGCTTTTCTAAGTATTTTTCACATACATTCTTCAAAGCAAACACCTGACCCACACATCCTCTACCACTTGTGAAACCACACTGCTCTTCCCCAGTCTAATGCTCTGCACATGCCTTCCCCCTCTCAATCAGTACCCTCCCATACAATTTACCAGGAATACTCAACAAACTTATACCTCTGTAATTTGAGCACTCACTCCTACCCCCTTTGCCTTTGTACAATGGCACTAGGCAAGCATTCCGCCAATCCTCAGGCACATCACCATGAATCATACATACATTAAATAACCTTACCAACGAGTCCACAGTACAGTCACCCCATTTTTTAATGAATTCCACTGCAATACCATCCAAACCCGCTGCCTTGCCGACTTCCATCTTCCACAAAGCGTTTACTACCTCTTCTCTGTTTACCAAATTATTATCCCTAACCCTCTCACTTTGCACACCACCTCGACCAAAACACCCTATATCTGCCACTCTTTCATCAAACACATTCAACAAACCTTCAAAATGCTCACTCCATCTCTTTTTCGCATCACCACTACCTGTTATCACCTCTCCATTAGCTCCCTTCATTGAATTTCCCATTTGCTCCCTTGTCTTACGCACTTTATTTGACTCCTTCCAAAACATCTTATTATTCTCCCTAAAATTCAATGATACTCTCTCACCCCAAATCTCATTTGCCCTCTTTTTCACCTCTTGCACCTTTCTCTTGACCTCCTGCCTCTTTCTTTTATACATCTCACACTCAAATGCATTTTTCCCTGTAAAAATCTTCCAAATGCCTCTCTCTTCTCTTCCACTAATAATCTTGCTTCTTCATCCCACCACCCACTACCCTTTCTAATCTGCCCATATCCCACGCTTCTCATGCCACAAGCATCTTTTGCTCAAGCCATCACTGCTTCCCTAAATACATCCCATTCCTCCCCCACTCCCCTTACCTCCTTTGTTCTCACCTTTTTCCATTCTGTTCTCAGTCTCTCCGGGTACTTCCTCACACAAGTCTCCTTCCCAAGCTCACTTACTCTCACTACTCTCTTCACCCCAACAATCTCTCTTCTTTTCTGAAAATCTCTACAAATCGTCACCTACGACTCCACAAGATAATGATGTGACATCCCTCCAGTTGCACCTCTCAGCTCGTTAACATCCAAAAGTCTCTCTTTCGCGCGCCTATCAATTAACACGTAATCCAATAACGCTCTCTGGCCATCTCTCCTACTTACATACGTATACTTATGTATATATCTCTTTTAAACCAGGTATTCCAAATCACAAGTCTTTTTTCAGCACATATATCTACAAGCTCTTCACCATTTCCATTTACAATACTGAACACCCCATGTACACCAATTATTCCCTCAACTGCTACGTTACTCACATTTGCATTCATATCACCCATCACTATAACCCGGTCTCGTGCATCAAAACCACTAACACACTCATCCAACTGCTCCCAAAACACTTGCCTCGTATGGTCTTTCTTCTCATGCCCAGGTGCATATGCACCAGTAATCACCCATCTCTGTCCATCAACTTTCAGTTTTACTCATATCAATCTAGAGTTTACTTTCTTACACTCTATCACATACTCCTACCACTCCTGTTTCATGAGTAGTGCTACTCCTTCCCTTGCTATTGTGTTCTCACTAACCCCTGACTTTACTCCCAAGACATTCCTAAACCACTCTTCCCCTTTACCCTTGAGCTTCGTTTCACTCAGAGCCAAAACATCCAGGTTCCTCTCCTCAAACATACTACCTATCTCTCCTTTTCTCTCATCTTGGTATCATCCACACACATTTAGACACCCCAATCTGAGCTTTCGAGGAGGATGAGCACTCCCCGCGTGACTCCTTCTTCTGTTTCCCCTTTTAGAAAGTTAAAATACAAGGAGGACAGGGTTTCTCGCCCCCATATATATATATATATATATATATATATATATATATATATATATATATATATATATATATATATATATATATACATTTTTTGTTTATACTATTCGCCATTTCCCGCGATAGCGAGGTAGCGTTAAGAACAGAGGACTGGTCCTTTGAGGGAATACCCTCACCTGGCCCCCTTCTCTGTTCCTTCTTTTGGAAAATCAAAAAAAAAAAAGAGAGAGGAGGATTTCCAGCCCCCCGCTCCCTTCCCTTTTAGTCGCCTTCTACGATACGCAGGGAATACGTGGGAAGTATTCTTTCTCCCCTATCCCCAGGGAATATATATATACATATATATACATATATATATATATATATATATATATATATATATATATATATATATATATATATATATATATATATATATATATATCTTTTCTTTTAAACTATTTGCCATTTCCCGCGTTAGCGAGGTAGCGTTAAGAACAGAGGACTGGGCCTTTTTTGGAATATCCTCACCTGGCCCCCTCTGTTCCTTCTTTTGGAAAAAAAAAAAAAAAAAATGAGAGGGGAGGATTTCCAGCCCCCCGCTCCCTCCCCTTTTAGTCGCCTTCTACGACACGCAGGGAATACGTGGGAAGTATTCTTAATCCCCTATCCCCAGGGATATATATATATATATATATATATATATATATATATATATATATATATATATATATATATATATATATTTTTTTTATTTATTATACTTTGCCGCTGTCTCCCGCGTTTGCGAGGTAGCGCAAGGAAACAGACGAAAGAAATGGCCCAACCCCCCCCATACACATGTATATACATACGTCCACACACGCAAATATACATACCTACACAACTTTCCATGGCTTACCCCAGACGCTTCACATGCCGTGATTCAATCCACTGACAGCACGTCAACCCCGGTATACCACATCGCTCCAATTCACTCTATTCCTTGCCCTCCTTTCACCCTCCTGCATGTTCAGGCCCCGATCACACAAAATCTTTTTCACTCCATCCTTCCACCTCCAATTTGGTCTCCCTCTTCTCCTTGTTCCCTCCACCTCCGACACATATATCCTCTTGGTCAATCTTTCCTCACTCATCCTCTCCATGTGCCCACACCACTTCAAAACACCCTCTTCTGCTCTCTCAACCACGCTCTTTTTATTTCCACACATCTCTCTTACCCTTACGTTACTCACTCGATCAAACCACCTCACACCACACATTGTCCTCAAACATCTCATTTCCAGCACATCCATCCTCCTGCGCACAACTCTATCCATAGCCCACGCCTCGCAACCATACAACATTGTTGGAACCACTATTCCTTCAAACATACCCATTTTTGCTTTCCGAGATAATGTTCTCGACTTCCACACATTCTTCAAGGCCCCCAGAATTTTCGCCCCCTCCCCCACCCTATGATCCACTTCCGCTTCCATGGTTCCATCCGCTGCCAGATCCACTCCCAGATATCTAAAACACTTCACTTCCTCCAGTTTTTCTCCATTCAAACTCACCTCCCAATTGACTTGACCCTCAACCCTACTGTACCTAATAACCTTGCTCTTATTCACATTTACTCTTAACTTTCTTCTTCAAACACTTTACCAAACTCAGTCACCAGCTTCTGCAGTTTCTCACATGAATCAGCCACCAGCGCTGTATCATCAGCGAACAACAACTGACTCACTTCCCAAGCTCTCTCATCCCCAACAGACTTCATACTTGCCCCTCTTTCCAAAACTCTTGCATTTACCTCCCTAACAACCCCATCCATAAACAAATTAAACAACCATGGAGATATCACACACCCCTGCCGCAAACCTACATTCACTGAGAACCAATCACTTTCCTCTCTTCCTACACGTACACATGCCTTACATCCTCGATAAAAACTTTTCACTGCTTCTAACAACTTTCCTCCCACACCATATATTCTTAATACCTTCCACAGAGCATCTCTATCAACTCTATCATATGCCTTCTCCAGATCCATAAATGCTACATACAAATCCATTTCCTTTTCTAAGTATTTCTCACATACATTCTTCAAAGCAAACATCTGATCCACATATCCTCTACCACTTCTGAAACCACACTGCTCTTCCCCAATCTGATGCTCTGTACATGCCTTCACCCTCTCAATCAATACCCTCCCATATAATTTACCAGGAATACTCAACAAACTTATACCTCTGTAATTTGAGCACTCACTCTTATCCCCTTTGCCTTTGTACAATGGCACTATGCACGCATTCCGCCAATCCTCAGGCACCTCACCATGAGTCATACATACATTAAATAACCTTACCAACCAGTCAACAATACAGTCACCCCCTTTTTTAATAAATTCCACTGCAATACCATCCAAACCTGCTGCCTTCCCGGCTTTCATCTTCCGCAAAGCTTTCACTACCTCTTCTCTGTTTACCAAATCATTTTCCCTAACCCTCTCACTTTGCACACCACCTCAACCAAAATACCCTATATCTGCCACTCTATCATCAAACACATTCAACAAACCTTCAAAATACTCACTCCATCTCCTTCTCACATCACCACTACTTGTTATCACCTCCCCATTTGCGCCCTTCATTGAAGTTCCCATTTGCTCCCTTGTCTTACGCACTTTATTTACCTCCTTCTAGAACATCTTTTTATTCTCCCTAAAATTTAATGATACTCTCTCACCCCAACTCTCATTTGCCCTTTTTTTCACCTCTTGCACCTTTCTCTGGACCTCCTGTCTCTTTCTTTTATACATCTCCCACTCAATTGCATTTTTTCCCTGCAAAAATCGTCCAAATGCCTCTCTCTTCTCTTTCACTAATACTCTTACATCTTCATCCCACCACTCACTACCCTTTCTAATCAACCCACCTCCCACTCTTCTCATGCCACAAGCATCTTTTGCGCAATCCATCACTGATTCCCTAAATACATCTCATTCCTCCCCCACTCCCCTTACTTCCATTGTTCTCACCTTTTTCCATTCTGTACTCAGTCTCTCCTGGTACTTCCTCACACAGGTCTCCTTCTCAAGCTCACTTACTCTCACCACCCTCTTCACCCCAACATTCACTCTTCTTTTCTGAAAACCCATACAAATCTTCACCTTAGCCTCCACAAGATAATGATCAGACATCCCTCCAGTTGCACCTCTCAGCACATTAACATCCAAAAGTCTCTCTTTCGCACGCCTGTCAATTAACACGTAATCCAATAACGCTCTCTGGCCATCTCTCCTACTTACATAAGTATACTTATGTATATCTCGCTTTTTAAACCAGGTATTCCCAATCATCAGTCCTTTTTCAGCACATAAATCTACAAGCTCTTCACCATTTCCATTTACAACACTGAACACCCCATGTATACCAATTATTCCCTCAACTGCCACATTACTCACCTTTGCATTCAAATCACCCATCACTATAACCCAGTCTCGTGCATCAAAACCACTAACACACTCATCTCTGCTCCCAAAACACTTGCCTCTCTTGATCTTTCTTCTCATGCCCAGGTGCATATGCACCAATAATCACCCACCTCTCTCCATCAACTTTCAGTTTTACCCATATTAATCGAGAATTTACTTTCTTACACTCTATCACATACTCCCACAACTCCTGTTTCAGGAGTATTGCTACTCCTTCCCTTGCTCTTGTCCTCTCACTAACCCCTGACTTTACTCCCCAGACATTCCCAAACCACTCTTCCCCTTTACCCTTGAGCTTAGTTTCACTCAGAGCCAAAACATCCAGGTTCCTTTCCTCAAACATACTACCTATCTCTCCTTTTTTCACATCTTGGCTACATCCACACACATTTAGGCACCCCACTCTGAGCCTTCGAGGAGGATGAGCACTCCCCGCGTGACTCCTTCTTCTGTTTCCCATTTTAGAAAGTTAATACAAGGAGGGGAGGATTTCTGGCCCCCCGCTCCCGTCCCCTCTAGTCGCTTTCTACGACACGCGAGGAATACGTGGGAAGTGTTCTTTCACCCCTATCCCCAGGGATAATATACATATATATATACATATACACATACACACACATACACATACATACGCACATATACACACACACACACATACATATATATACATATGAAAAATGTAAGAAACAATTTAGAAAACTGAAACTTCTAGCTTGAAATGAATGAAAAAAAATGAATGTCACATAATGGTTCAACCTCTGGCTATGGAAAAAGGAAATGTATAATTTATTTACACAATTATTATTTCATATTATTTCATATATGGTTGCTAAATAATGAGTTTAAGCAGTACAAAAGGACAGAAGTGGAAGTATGGATGTGAAGAAAGGATTAAGAGACAGCATAGTTCTCCTGACCCTGACCTTTGAAGCAGAAATATGGATGTAGAATGAGTCACAAAGGTCAAGAATGCAAGCTGTGGAAATGAGCTGTTTGAGTGGAGCATGGGATATGACTGGATGGAACGAAGAAAGAAATAAAGTTTATAAGAGATTTGGTATAGTTGGGAATTGTGGAGTATTAGAGTAGGTGAAACATTATACTGTGAGGTGCAAGGGCCTATTGCAAAAAGGAAGGTAAGAAGGGCAATAATGAGCCTGAAGTTAGGAAAGGTACCTGGAGTGGATGGGATTATGGCTAAAATGCAGAGATTTGGAGGAAAAAGTGTAATATAGTGGATGAATCTTCCATTTAATTATCATGGAATAGCTAAGGAGACAAACTGGCTGCTGGCAAATTTCAGAACAGCTTTCAAATATATGGATAGAAATATTTAGTAAACTGTTCATATCCTAATAAAAAAAAGGTCAGAACTAGATTATGCTTCTCAAGTTTGGTCACTGAACTTATAGAAACACAAGAACTCGTAGAGAAGGTTCAGAGAAGGACAATATATATATATATATATATATATATATATATATATATATATATATATATATATATATATATATATATATATATATATATATATATATATATATATATTATATTGTATTAACTTTCTAAATGGGAAACAGAAGAGAGTCACGCGGGGAGTGCTCATCCTCCTCGAAGGCTCAGAGTGGGGTGCCTAAATGTGTGTGGATGTAACCAAGATGTGAAAAAAGGAGAGATAGGTAGTATGTTTGAGGAAAGGAACCTGGATGTTTTGGCTATGAGTGAAACGAAGCTCAAGGGTAAAGGGGAAGAGTGGTTTGGGAATGTCTGGGGAGTAAAGTCAGGGGTTAGTGAGAGGACAAGAGCAAGGGAAGGAGTAGCAATACTCCTGAAACAGGAGTTGTGGGAATATGTGATAGAATGTAAGAAAGTAAATTCTCGATTAATATGGGTAAAACTGAAAGTTGATGGAGAGATGTGGGTGATTATTGGTGCATATGCACCTGGGCATGAGAAGAAAGATCATGAGAGGCAAGTGTTTTGGGAGCAGCTGAATGAGTGTGTTAGTGGTTTTGGTGCACGAGACCGGGTTAGAGTGATGGGTGATTTGAATGCAAAGGTGAGTAATGTGGCAGTTGAGGGAATAATTGGTATACATGGGGTGTTCAGTGTTGTAAATGGAAATGGTGAAGAGCTTGTAGATTTATGTGCTGAAAAAGGACTGATGATTGGGAATACCTGGTTTAAAAAGCGAGATATACATAAGTATACTTATGTAAGTAGGAGAGATGGCCAGAGAGCGTTATTGGATTACGTGTTAATTGACAGGCGTGCGAAAGAGAGACTTTTGGATGTTAATGTGCTGAGAGGTGCAACTGGAGGGATGTCTGATCATTATCTTGTGGAGGCTAAGGTGAAGATTTGTATGGGTTTTCAGAAAAGAAGAGTGAATGTTTGGGTGAAGAGGGTGGTGAGAGTAAGTGAGCTTGAGAAGGAGACCTGTGTGAGGAAGTACCAGGAGAGACTGAGTACAGAATGGAAAAAGGTGAGAACAATGGAAGTAAGGGGAGTGGGGGAGGAATGGGATGTATTTAAGGAATCAGTGATGGATTGCGCAAAAGATGCTTGTGGCATGAGAAGAGTGGGAGGTGGGTTGATTAGAAAGGGCAGTGAGTGGTGGGATGAAGAAGTAAGAGTATTAGTGAAAGAGAAGAGAGAGGCATTTGGACGATTTTTGCAGGGAAAAAATGCAGTTGAGTGGGAGATGTATAAAAGAAAGAGACAGGAGGTCAAGAGAAAGGTGCAAGAGGTGAAAAAGAGGGCAAATGAGAGTTGGGGTGAGAGAGTATCATTAAATTTTAGGGAGAATAAAAAGATGTTCTAGAAGGAGGTAAATAAAGTGCGTAAGACAAGGGAGCAAATGGGAACTTCAGTGAAGGGCGCAAATGGGGAGGTGATAACAAGTAGTGGTGATGTGAGAAGGAGATGGAGTGAGTATTTTGAAGGTTTGTTGAATGTGTTTGATAATAGAGTGACAGATATAGGGTGTTTTGGTCGAGGTGGTGTGCAAAGTGAGAAGGTTAGGGAAAATGATTTGGTAAACAGAGAAGAGGTAGTGAAAGCTTTGCGGAAGATGAAAGCCGGGAAGGCAGCAGGTTTGGATGGTATTGCAGTGGAATTTATTAAAAAAGGGGGTGACTGTATTGTTGACTGGTTGGTAAGGTTATCTAATGTATGTATGATTCATGGTGAGGTGCCTGAGGATTGGCGTAATGCGTGCATAGTGCCATTGTACAAAGGCAAAGGGGATAAGAGTGAGTGCTCAAATTACAGAGGTATAAGTTTGTTGAGTATTCCTGGTAAATTATATGGGAGGGTATTGATTGAGAGGGTGAAGGCATGTACAGAGCATCAGATTGGGGAAGAGCAGTGTGGTTTCAGAAGTGGTAGTGGTAGAAAAGGAAATGGATTTGTATGTAGCATTTATGGATCTGGAGAAGGCATATGATAGAGTTGATAGAGATGCTCTGTGGAAGGTATTAAGAATATATGGTGTGGGAGGAAAGTTGTTAGAAGCAGTGAAAAGTTTTTATCGAGGATGTAAGGCATGTGTACGTGTAGGAAGAGAGGAAAGTGATTGGTTCTCAGTGAATGTAGGTTTGCGGCAGGGGTGTGTGATGTCTCCATGGTTGTTTAATTTGTTTATGGATGGGGTTGTTAGGGAGGTAAATGCAAGAGTTTTGGAAAGAGGGGCAAGTATGAAGTCTGTTGGGGATGAGAGAGCTTGGGAAGTGAGTCAGTTGTTGTTCGCTGATGATACAGCGCTGGTGGCTGATTCATGTGAGAAACTGCAGAAGCTGGTGACTGAGTTTGGTAAAGTGTGTGGAAGAAGAAAGTTAAGAGTAAATGTGAATAAGAGCAAGGTTATTAGGTACAGTAGGGTTGAGGGTCAAGTCAATTGGGAGGTGAGTTTGAATGGAGAAAAACTGGAGGAAGTGAAGTGTTTTAGATATCTGGGAGTGGATCTGGCAGCGGATGGAACCATGGAAGCGGAAGTGGATCATAGGGTGGGGGAGGGGGCGAAAATTCTGGGAGCGTTGAAGAATGTGTGGAAGTCGAGAACATTATCTCGGAAAGCAAAAATGGGTATGTTTGAAGGAATAGTGGTTCCAACAATGTTGTATGGTTGCGAGGCGTGGACTATGGATAGAGTTGTGCGCAGGAGGATGGATGTGCTGGAAATGAGATGTTTGAGGACAATGTGTGGTGTGAGGTGGTTTGATCGAGTGAGTAACGTAAGGGCAAGAGAGATGTGTGGAAATAAAATGAGCGTGGTTGAGAGAGCAGAAGAGGGTGTTTTGAAGTGGTTTGGGCACATGGAGAGAATGAGTGAGGAAAGATTGACCAAGAGGATATATGTGTCGGAGGTGGATGGAACGAGGAGAAGAGGGAGACCAAATTGGATGTGGAAAGATGGAGTGAAAAAGATTTTGTGTGATCGGGGCCTGAACATGCAGGAGGGTGAAAGGAGGGCAAGGAATAGAGTGAATTGGAGCGATGTGGTATACCGGGGTTGACGTGCTGTCAGTGGATTGAATCAAGGCATATGAAGCGTCTGGGGTAAACCATGGAAAGCTGTGTAGGTATGTATATTTGCGTGTGTGGACGTATGTATATACACGTGTATGGGGGTGGGTTGGGCCATTTCTTTCGTCTGTTTCCTTGTTCTACCTCGCAAACGCGGGAGACAGCGACAAAGTATAATAAAAAAAAAAAATATATATATATATTCGGAGTTATTGCATCTTTATGGACAATGGAACGAGGAAATGTCTATTGTCAAAGGAACTGATATGAAATACGTATCCTTATGGAAATCCTCTCGAAACGCCTGTTATCTTTAAGGAAACCGGAATGAAACGTTTATATATTCAAGAGAATGGAACTGTATATTTGAATTTCTCAGTATATACAAAAAGAGAATATATAATTTTTCTTCGATGAAGTTGTAATGAGATGTAATTTCATCTACAAGAAAACTGTATTGAAATATCTATATCTTTACGGAAAATGGTGTAAACACATTTGTAGCCTTCAAGAACCATGATCCAATAATAACCGCACTTATTAAGAACTATAGTCAGCACCTCGATGTTGACAAATAGGCCTAAATAAAGTTGACCTCCCTTAAGGCTGAACTAATCGGCCCGACCCTGCTTGAACCTTACAGTAATGAGGTGGGAACCCTTTCCAATGAACCTTCCTGGCCAAGTGATACGCCCAGTTGATTGCCCAGATGAGCCGACTCCCCATACTGTGAGAATAGTGTAGGCGGTACTTTGAGAGTTCAACGTTAATACCCCTTTGCCAATCATAGCATCATGAGCTAGTAAACTGACCATGCCATATGTGCCATCATTACACAGCTTGTGCTTGCAGTACCTAGATTGGATGGCAGTTAAATGCTCTTCTATTGGTAGAATTCTAGTGCTTGGGGAAAGATTCAAGCACAAGAGCTCATTCATGAGGTCCATTGTCCCTGGTATGACATGGAAGGGCTTCTGATGTGAAGAGATCTGCGTGCCAGCTGAGATCCACTGGTGTAATGGCAACACCTTAATGAGGGTTATCTCGGCGCCCGCGCCAGTCTAAAACTAGCAGGGAGCCATCTAGGTGCTTTCGCCCTTGTTAAGCCTGCGCCGTTCTGGCTTGGGCTGAAGGGTGCGTATATACACATTTCCGTCCCATGGCAACCATTAATCATCCAACTGGGTTCGCCCGTCACCCTGCTCCTTCAAGTTTCGATTGAGGTTCTTCGATGTGAACACATTCCCTCAGCGCTCTTCCAGCACTAACCAGGAGTCATCCAGTCAGGATTCATAGCAGTCCCACGACTTTCCCCTGTTCCTGAGCGTTGGTGTGAGCATCGATGCTATCTAACCTGGAGCTGATTGAGATCCTGGAAGCAACAACCACCAGATACCATAGAGCCCAATTCATGAACTGCTCCTGGTGCTACTCGAATTCAAGATCACCGCTGGACCCGTCTGTCAACACCATCTTCGTACCTGCTCAGAGATCCCACAGTTAACTGGAGGTTCTGTCGAATATGAGTTTTCGCTGCACGAGTACAGTCTTTCTTTGTATTGTGTAATTACAATTTCTTGTCCATTCCAGTCTTCTAAACTCCTACATACATTGGGCCTCTAATTCTATAGACCTAGTTTTATTGGCGTATGTCAGGCGTAAAAATACTGTTTTCTACATTTACCAAGTTCGGCTCCAACTGCAGTGAGGGTTCTAGTATATCGTTTCTCCTGAGGTAAGATGGCCAAGGTATTTTCTCACTCCCCACCGTTAAGAGTTGGGTAAATTTACCTCTGCGCTATTGCTTTTCGGTCCTGACACCTTGTCTTACCTCCTCGAAACCCCCTTGTCTAGCTTTACTCGATTCTGTCTTGTCCCCTTTTTCCCAGTCTGGCTTCACCCAACACTGTCTCGCTTCACCCAGCCTTCTGCCTCGCTTCACAAAATCCTGCCTCTCTCTTTCACTCGCCGCTGCCCTGCCTCATCCAGAACTGTCAAGCTTCCCTTAATCCCCTCTGGTTCTCCTCGCAGCTCTTCTTGCCCTTTCCCGCGCTGCTTGTCTCGCTACGGATCATGCCAACGCACCCAAGAGTCATACCGTTGTGTTCAAGGATCGTACCGCTTCGCCTGAAGAGGCTAAGAGTAAGGGGAGAGGGCGGTGCTCTTGTTTGTGTATACACAAATTACTCCAATATCTTTTCCATTCGGCCTCGTCTCTGTCCGCAGCTGTGGCGGCCGCTCTATCACTCACAGCGCGGGATATGTTGCGCCTTTCAGAGCATCGCGAGATTAATTAACACTCGAAATTTTAGGGAGAATAATTAATAACTGATCGTCTACGCAGAAGAGGACTTTTCAGTTTTGGATTATTTAAAGCTGAAGCTACTCCGTTGACGAGATCAGTGAGAGTTTGCTGGAAGAGGGAGTGAGGCAGAACTGGGTGAGGAGAGACGAGGCAGGGCTGAGGGAGGGAAGATGAGGCAGGGTTTGGGGAGGAGAAGTGAAGAGGCAGGGCGTGGGAGAGGACCCTGGGATGCAGGGCTGGTGGAGGCGAGACAGGACTAAGGATAACACACTGACTTTAACACTCGCGAACTTCCAAGTCATTCGGCTATTTTCCCTCTTATTGTAATCCGTTGTTTTCCAGAGACTGGAAATGCTTTTTGTTGGGTTACTTTTTTATTTCATTCTATATTGTAGGTGAGAGGTCATCAGCACTAGGTGACTTCTATGGGTTCCCTTTACTAAAGATCTATTACTTCATTTTACGTAAATCTAATTATTCACAATCTCTTCCCGGAATAAGAGTTTTCCCGTGTGGTATACGTGATTTTCTCTTTAAATAATAAACACCAAATCGAAATATTTGTTGAAAAAGGAAGACGATATCTTCATTCTTCATCGTTAAGACGCCATTCTCTTTATATGATTGACCTATGGTGCCCTTCTTATTTTCTTTCCTCGCCTTTACATATATGAAGATTTCTATAGGATTTTTCATCACTTTGTGTGAAATTCTCTTTTCGAATAACCTTTTACTGATTCTAGTTTTCTGTGTTGTTTTTCATTCAGTTTTTTCCTGCACCTATGTCTCATACGTCTCATTGAAATAGTCATCCATCCCGGTATTTCATTTTCATGTCCTCGTTATATTTCTGGGAACATTACTGCCTAGAAGACGACTTTTGATACTGAAAGATATGTTACCCTCGTAAAGTTAACAGGTGATCATTATAAGACATGTCGTTCACCGGGGTAAAGATCGGTTTTATGTTCTGTGTACATCTAAATGCTCGAATTAGTTTACTTTTCAACATCCATACGAATTTTAGCATAAGTTTGCAACTCTAAAATATGGCATCAACATGTCATTTCTCTCTCCAATAAAAAGAAATAATTCACAATGAATCGGATGATTCGGTGGTCGTTGCTAGACAACTTTACACCGACCCTTTCTGTAGTTAGATGTAAGGCTGATATTACATCAAATCATTAAAATTCACTTGGTCTCCACACTACCCAATCTCCAAGTGTAATCTTTAATATCGTCTCCATTCCAAACGAGAAGCTTTGCTCACTGGCGTACAATAACACACGTTGCTGAGCTCATTGATTATACCAACACTGAAGTCATCTGGTTTGAGATTTTCCCTACCCTAATTTTACGTGTCTATTTCGTATATATATACCCCCTAAATCCTCTTAATATTTAGAATCATTAAAGAAATTGACTGTCACGAAGCACTGTTCTTTACACAACAACGCCGTGAAGTCTTTCATGCAGGGGGTTTTCAGTGCATACCACAAGGGTGGGTTTGGATTTATTCATGATAATCCCAGTGGAGTCGAGACCACTTTGTTTTCTCCTCCTCAAAGATCTAAGATAAAACACTCAAAATGAGCCCTTGACCATCTTAACCACTCTTCCAGCACATAACATCTATTTTTACCACTGAACCCATCCTATATACATAGGTTCCTCCGACCATTATCTTATCTCCATTACCTCCATTTGGACGTGTCCATATCCATGTCCCTCATTGAAAAATTCCAACTCTTGCACTTTGGGAGAACTAAGTGGTCATCCTGCACGGCTATTTTTCATTTTTTTCCTCGGAAGAGATTTTGCTTTGCTGGCTCAATGCTTCAAGATATGCCGACTATATAGCAGATGTTAGCTTGGTCAGAATGGGGTCTTATGTCCCCTTTTCAGCCAGATCTTTCTCCTTCCTAGTCAGTGTTTGATCACGTCTGCTCTGATTCCTATTGCTCTTCTTCGTCAAGTCAAGCATAACTTTATAGTAGAAGGAAGGGTATTGATTTGACCTACTTTTCCACTTATAAATCTCTCTGGTTTTAAACCAAAAGCATATCCGGTAATCTAAACTCCTTCTTCTGGAAAGCTGCACTTTTCGATACCATATCTTCCTCTGATTCTGTGTTGGATAATTTCACATCTAATCTTCCTCCCATTCCATCTCTTCCTCTATACTGGTGCAAGGTGCGGCCCATCCCTATGAAAGGAGACCGTTCTAGCCTCTCCAGTAATCGCCTAATTGCTCTCACTTCCTTGATCTCCAAAAGTCTTTGAAGCTCTCACTATCTCTTTCATCCATTCTCATCGTTTAGATCACTAATACAGCCTTATCGCTGCAAGTTCTAGCAGTGACCTCTCTTATGTGACTCACCTCTGGTCCTCTTCTCTCATGAGTTTGTGAGGAATCTTTCGCTGTGGCCTTTGACTTCTTCAAAGCATTTGACAGGGTGTTACATAAGGAGCGAGCGACTTCCACTTCATAAGTTATGAAAAGAGATGTCCTTCAGGCTTTTGACGAAATTGACGGTTGAGTCATCGTCCTGAAGGAGTTAAGTCGTAGTACTCAATGAGTAAAGTCGTCACACTCAAGGGGTAGATTTGTCGAGCTTAAGGGGTGATTTGGTCGTACTCATGGTATGAATTCCACGTACTCAATAGGTAGATTCGTCATACTCAAGGTGTAAATTCGTCTTACTCAAGGGGTGAAGTCGTCGTACGCAAAGGATTAAGTCGTCGATCTTAAGTGCAGTCATAGTTCGTAATGGGTAAAGTCGTCGTACTTAAAGGGTGGAGTGTACATACCCAGGGGTAAAACTTAATCTACACACGTAAAAAACACCAAAGCTGGGGCGTTTCAGTGCCAGTGGTAAGGTATGCCACAAGTGCTGAGTTTCTCACATGCCAGGGAAGGTGTTGCTTGTTAGACTCGTGTTAGATATTCCTATATGTTGTTACAGAGGAAAACTTTAGTGGTATTCGCTACTAATGATTCCCATTTGTGACTAATTGGTAATGCAGTATGTTATTTGTGATATCAATTTTCACCTGAAATTGGATATTCTATTGTGTCTGCTTTTAGCGGGACTCCTGATAAAGTAAGAGATGGCAACTTTCTCTGCATAGAGCGTGAAGCAATTGTTGATAATTGATAGATTAACAAAACTGATAAGAAAAAAAAACACAGAAAAAGTTTGATCGCGTCGTAAACCACACATACCACACAAACTGCAATGAAAGATTACGTATGTAAATGATCAAGACAGGATCACTCTCAACCACTATATTCCCCGAAGTCTCGTATCATCCGACAACTTAGATTAACATGTCTCCGAAAAGTTGATATATCCTTTTGTATGGCGGACGTTAGAGAAAATGTTACTAATGATTTCCTTAAGCTTCAAGCTCTCATCGGCGGTGTCTGTCAGCTTAGGAAAAGTCTACAAGAGAGGCGGGATTTCTAGGACCATCGAAAACCCCAGTGAGCACAATAGAACACCCCTTGAGCGCGACAGTAAGACCTTCGAGTATAATGGCATAGCCTCGGGCCCGAACCTCAAGGGTAATGTCATGCTCAAGAGATGTGAGATGATGTTTTAGTGGTCAATCTGGCTTGGTTAGCGTCTGTAGTACAGGGATAACTCTTGAACTCTGACCTTCTGTTGCAGAATTTCAGTACCAACGCCGTTGCACTGCAGTCCAATGCACGCCTCTGTTCAGTCCAGGTCCCAGGGTAAAGTTGGATAGATTCAGAGAAACGAATAAGTAAAGGAACAATGGTTTTTATATCTCTAATGCCAGTCAAGACTCCCAGTGAGGTATGACATCTGGATAATGTCAACGGTGACAAATAGCGCTAGAATATATTGAAGAATAAGTCACAATAATGTTTTGTACTTCAAGACGTTTATAGATGAAACTGTCCGTATGTAATTCTTGATCTTTTGAAACAAAACACTGAATCGTAAAGGCGAATCGTGTTAATGATATCTGTACTTACGGACCCTGTGGTCTTAAATCACTCGATATCTAATATCCTAAAAGCAGTACAGACTAAAGTCTTTAACTATCATGAAGTTAAGGAGCTGACATTTAAGAGGAATGTAAGTGTCTACTGGCACAGAGCCAGTGACGGGGCGGGCTTCGGTGAGGAGTGAAAATGATAATCCATATGTTATCGAGATGTTCTGGCTGTCCTCGCCTTGCTTCTCGAGTCTCAGGCGAATTCCCAGACGCTCCACATATTCGGAGCAATTTTTCGAGCGAGAATTTGCCTAAAAGGGCACAAGGGATAACTTGTTGTGATCTACTGAAACATGGGCTGCATTCTGCAGTTATCTCATACTTCGTCATATCGTGAGATATTTTCCCCGGTAACAGACTCCAAGGCAGTTGTTACCAATAAAAGGCTCATGGGTATCTCATATCGAAGATTCAGAGCCCCCTCGCTGGATTTGGCGGGAAATGGAAAACGGTAAAGCTGGGCGTGTTAGAAAGATGAGCATATACTGAAGAGGCCTCGCGGGCTTTCGCTTTTTTGGATGAGATGGTCGACACGCGAGACAACAATGGTTCAAACACGCGATTTGTTTTTCATCCACCCCAAGAACTTTGTTGTCGCTCTGGAAGCTGACCGGTGTAATGCGGACACACACGCTGGAACAGTTATCCCAGGCAAAGAAATTCCCATTTTCTAAACCCCCCCCCCCCCGGGGAGCCCTCTGTAGCAAGCACCCCGTGACTGGAAAACAAAAGTTGACTTAAGAGCTTGGGCATCGGGGGCGAAACAGTGCTTCAAGCGCAGGCTCTGGCAGCCTGAATATTGATCCTGGTATTCGCAAGGCATGAGAAGGCACCGCTTCGGATGGTTCATGAGACGGTGATTCAAGGCTTCCCTAGACAGTGGCTCAGGGGTTTGCGGGACGGTGGTTGCCATCCAGCGACCATAGCCATCACAGACGCTCTGAGGGCAGTGGGAGAGCTTGGACGGGAGCCTCCACATACAACCTGGCGACAATCTACGGTCCGCAAAGTAGCCTCTGATAATGTTAGTTCGAATCCCTTATGTCGTCTCGTTACGCCCGAAATGCTTTGTGTTCGTTCTGGACACCAGACAGTATAACGTGTATAGGTACCTTCAAACTTAACGTCTTGAGCATTATGGTACGATCCTAGAACACGATGGCGCACCCCATGAGCACTGCAGTATGACTCTTGAGGTCTGATTGCCGAAAGCTAGGCCCTCGACTCGATCCTAAAGGGTCAAGCTAAAGGCTATCACACTCAAGGGTTGTACCGTCGTGCTCAAGAAGATAAAAATCTTGAACACAGTGAATCTCCTCCTCCAAAACTGACTTTGTCTTTAGAACGTGAGACTGAAAAGTGTCTAAGTCTGACTTTGTCTTATGGTAAGTAAGACGGAAAAATGTGTACGTCCAGCATGATCTTGCTTGATAAGATCACCAACACTGAGAGATCTGTTTCCGTTAGTTAGAGCAATATTTGGACGTCACTCCTCCGGGTGCCTTGGTCCACTGATATAGCCAGCCACTTTGGAACAACGCTGAGAACAAGTTGTTAGACATTTTTGTCACTAGACACCTATGGAGTCCGAAACTTTGCCCCTGTGCTTAACTAGGACAGTGACATTAACCTGGTGTTGTAGTCTGTGATAATGGCACGGATACCCGAGCTTCTCAGGTGGTGACCTATTATCTGGTTAAGACAATGATTTACAGCTGGAGACACTGATGGATCTTCAGATGGTGATATTGTCCCACTACCTCATCGGGGGAATTTCCTTCGTGTTTCAAACAACCTGCTTTAAGATTTCTGACAAGATGGTGATACTTAAAGGGGTCTAAGATGCCGACTTTTATCTCCTGCTGCGTTCAAGTAAGTGACACTTGTACTCTTAGCTTCATGTGTTCATCCTGCCTAAGTCATGTCTACGATGGTCACAGCACCAGAGGTCTCCTTCTGCAGGACCGTCAGCTACGCACGGCCAATGTCCGGGATGGAAGTCCGTCATGTGTCGCACCTTGAGGGTTGGCGTGTCACACGCCGGTAGAGGGAAATGAACGTGTGTACCATGATGACCAAGATAAGCTGAGGCGGAGACCCTGTGAGTTGGACATGGAGACCCAAGGAGTGTGTAGAGAGGCTGGCCACGGAGACCCAGGAGTGTGTACAGAGGCTGGACATGGAGACCCAGGAATGTGTAGAGAGGCTGTGCCATGATGTATATAATATGTAGCGATTAGCTTTGCTGACCATGACGTATTTACGAGTCGCCCAGGGTTGAGCGCGTAGGTTGGAATCCCAGTTGCTCTTCATCCTTCCCTCGGGGTTGGTCGAATATATATATATATATATGTATATGGTAGGGTAGGGGACAAAAAATACTTCCCACGCATTCCCCGAGTGTCGTAGAATGCGACTAAAGGGGACGGGAGCGGGGGGCTAGAAACCCTCCCCTCCTGTATCTTAACTTTCTAAAAGGGTAAACAATAGAGAAGGAGTCACGTGGCGAGCGCTCATCCTCATCGACGGCTCAGATTGGGGTGTCTAAATGTGTGTGGATGTAACCAAGATGAGAAAAAAGGAGAGATAGGTAATATGTTTGAGGAGAGGAACCTGGATGCTTTGGCTCTAAGTGAAACGAAGCTCAAGGGTAAAGGGAAAGAGTGGTTTGGGAATGTTTTGGGAGTAAAGTCAGGGGTCTTTGAGAGGACATGAGCAAAGGAAGGAGTATCACTACTCCTGAAACAGAAGTTATGGGAGTATGTGATAGAGTGTAAGAATGTAAACTCTAGATTGATATGTGAAAGACTGAAAGTGGATGGAGAGAGACAGGTGATTATTGGTGCCTATGCACCGGGAATGAGAAGAAAGATCATCAGAGGCAAATGTTTTGGGAGCAGCTGGGTGAGAGTGTAAGCAGTTTTGATGCACGAGACCGGGTTATAGTGATGGGTGATTTGAATGCAAAGGTGGGTAATGTGGTAGTTGAGGGAATAATTGGTGTACATGGGGTGCTCAGTGTTGTGAATGGAAATGGTGAAGAGCTTGTAGATTTGTGTGCTGAAAAAGGACTGATGATTGGGAATACCTGGTTTAAAAAGAGAGATGTACATAAGTATACGTATGTAAGTAGGAGATATGGCCAGAGAGAGTTATTGGATTACGTGTTAATTGATAGGCGCGCGAAAGAGAGACTGAGAGGTGCAACCGGATGGATGTCTGATCGTTATCTTATGGAGGCGAAGGTGAAGATTTGTAGAGGTTTTCAGGAAAGAAGAGAGAATGTTCGGGTGAAGACAGTGGTGAGAATAAGTGAGCTTGGAAAGGAGACTTGTGTGAGGAAGTAGCAGGAAAGACTGAGTGCAGAATGGAAAAAGATGAGAAAGAAAGGAGGTAAGGGGAGTGGGGAAGGAATGGGATGAATTTACGGAAGCAGTGATGGCTTGCTCAAAAGATGCTTGCGGCATGAGAAGCGTGGGAGGTGGGCAGGTATGAAAGGGTAGTGAATGGTTGGATGAAGAAGTAACATTGTTAGAGAAAGAGGAGAGAGCCATTTGAATGATATTTGCAGAGAAATAGTGCAAATGACTGGGAAATGTATGAAAGAAAGAGGCAGGAGGTCAAGAGGAATGTGCAAGTGGTGAAAAAGAGGGCAAATGAGAGTTGGAGTGAGAGAGTATCATTAATTTTAGGGAGAATAAAAAGAAGTTTTGGAAGGAGGTAAATAAAGTGCGTAAGACAAGGGAACAAATGGGAACAGCGGTAAAGGGGGCTAATGGGGAAGTAATAAGAAGTAGTGGTGATGTGAGAAGGATATGGTGTTAGTATCTTTAAGGTTTGTTGAATGTGTTAGATGATAGAGTGGCAGACATAGGGTGTTTTAGTCGTGGCAGTGTGCGAAGTGAGAGGGTCAGTGAGAATGGTTTGGTAAACAGAGAAGAGGTAGTGACAGCTTTGCGGAAGTTGAAAGCCGGCAAGGCAGTGGGTTTCGATGGTACTGCAGTTGAATTTATTAAAAAAGTGGGTGACTGTGTTGATGACTGGTTGGTGAGGATATTCATTATATGCATGGCTTATGGTAAAGTGCCTGAAGATTGGCGGAATGCATGCATAGTGTCATTGTACAAAGGCAAAGGGGATAAAGGTGAATGTTCAAATTACAGAGGTGTAAGTTTCTTGAGTATTCATGGGAAATTATATGAGAGGGTATTGATTGAGAGAGTCAAGGTATGTGCAGAGCATCGGATTGGGGAAGAGCAATGTGGTTTCAGAAGTGGTAAAGGATGGGTGGATCAGGTGTTTGCTTTGAAGAATGTAAGTGAGGAATACTTAGAAAACCAAATGGATTTGTATGTAACATTTATGGATCTGGAGAAAGGATATGATAGAGTTGAGAGAGATGGAAGGTTTGCAGCAGGGGTGAGGGATGTCTCCATGGTTGTTTAATTTGTTTATGGATGGGGTTGTTAGGGAGGTGAATGCAAGAGTTTTGGATAGAGGGGCAAGTATGTAGTCTGTTGTGGATGAGAGGGCTTGGGAAGTGAATCAGTTGTTGTTTGCTGATGATACAACGCTGGTGGCTGATTCGGGTGAGAGACTGCAGATGCTTGTCACTAAGCCTGGAAAAGTTTGTGAAAGAAGAAAGCTGAGAGTAGATGTGAATAAGAGCAAGGTTATTAGGTACAGCAGGGTCGAGGGACAAATCAGTTGGGAGGCAAGTTTGAATGAAGAAAAATCTGAGGAAGTGAAGTGTTTTAGATACCTGGAAGTGGATTTGGCAGCGGATGGAACCATGGAAGCGGAAGTTAGTCACAAGGTGGGGATGGGGCGAAGGCTCTGGGAAATGTTGAAGAATGTTTGGAATGCGACAACATTATCTCGGATAACAAAAATGGGTATGTTTGAAGGAATAGTGCTTCCGACAATGATATATGGTTGCGAGGCGTGCTATATGAATAGGGTTGTGCGGAGGAGGGTGGATGTGTTGGAAATGAGATGTTTGAGGATAATATGTGGTGTGAGGTGGTTTGATCGAGTAAGTAATGAAAGGGTTAGAGAGATGTGAGGTAATAAAAAGAGTGTGGTTGAGAGAGCAGAAGAGTTTGTATTGATATGGTTTGGTCACATGGAGAGAATGAGTGAGGAGAGATTGACCAAGACGATATATGTGTCAGAGGTGGAGGGAACGAGGAAAAGTGGGCGACCAAACTGGAGGTGGAAGGATGAAGTGAAAAAGATTTTGAGCGATCGGGGCCTGAACATGCAGGAGGGTGAAAGGCGTGCAAGGAATAGAGTGAATTGG
>NC_092287.1:12012796-12022796 GCF_036320965.1 Panulirus ornatus
TATGGCAGCATGACCTTCAATCTCACCCTTAAAACTACAGACCTGTTAATGACTAGGAGGTCATGTTACGGTCTGTACTGACGTACTATTGGGATATACTATGATGGGCATGAGTTACACCAGTTACCAACTGGGTACACTTAAAGGCAAGAATGTAATCGCCGACAGTAATCTCTTCTCACGGTGACTGTTAGGACTGAAGTACACTCATCAAAAAAAAGAATGACAATCCATACATTTTTATGTTAGACGATATGGCACAAAGGACGAAGGATTTTCAACGAATGCTATAAGTGTCTTGCTCACAATAAGAACTCTATTTACCTTATGTATATATCATATCACATATATATATATATATATATATGTGGAAGGAGGTAAATAAAGTGCGTAAGACAAGGGAGCAAATGGGAATTTCAGTGAAGGGCGTAAATGGGGAGGTGATAACAAGTAGTGGTGATGTGAGAAGGAGATGGAGTGAGTATTTTTAAAGGTTTGTTGAATGTGTTTGATGATAGAGTGGCAGATATAGGGTGTTTTGGTCGAGGTGATGTGCAAAGTGAGAGGGTTAGGGAAAATGATTTGGTAAACAGAGAAGAGGTAGTAAAAGCTTTGCGGAAGATGAAAGCCGGCAAGGCAGCAGGCTTGGATGGTATTTCAGTGGAATTTATTAAAAAAGGGGGTGACTGTATTATTGACTGGTTGGTAAGGTTATTTAATGTATGTATGACTCATGGTGGGGTGCCTGAGGATTGGCGAAATGCGTGCATAGTGCCATTATAAAAAGGCAAAGGGGATAAGAGTGAGTGCTCAAATTACAGAGGTATAAGTTTATTGAGTATTCCTGGTAAATTATATGGGAGGGTATTGATTGAGAGGGTGAAGGCATGTACAGAGCATCAGATTGGGGAAGAGCAGTGTGGTTTCAGAAGTGGTAGAGGATGTGTGGATCAGGGTGTTTGCTTCGAAGAATTTATGTAAGAAATACTTAGAAAAGCAAGTGGATTTGTATGTAGCATTTATGGATCTGGAGAAGGCATATGATAGAGTTGATAGAGATGCTCTGTGGAAGGTATGAAGAATATATGGTGTGGGAGGAAAGTTGTTAGAAGCAGTGAAAAGTTTTTCTCGAGGATGTAAGGCATGTGTACGTGTAGGAAGAGAGGAAAGTGATTGGTTCTCAGTGAATGTAGGTTTGCGGCAGGGGTGTGTGATGTCTCCATGGTTGTTTAATTTGTTTATGGATGGAGTTGTTAGGGAGGTAAATGCAAGAGTTTTGGAAAGAGGGGCAAGTATGAAGTCTGTTGGGATGAGAGAGCTTGGGAAGTGAGTCAGTTGTTGTTCGCTGATGATACAGTGCTGGTGGCTGATTCATGTGAGAAACTGCAGAAGCTGGTGACTGAGTTTGGTAAATTGTGTGAAAGAAGAAAGTTAAGAGTAAATGTGAATAAGAGAAAGGTTGTTAGGTACAGTAGGGTTGAGGGTCAAGTCAATTGGGAGGTGAGTTTGAATGGAGAAAAACTGGAGGAAGTGAAGTGTTTTAGATATCTGGGAGTGGATCTGGCAGCGGATGGAACCATGGAAGCGGAAGTGGATCATAGGGTGGGGGAGGGGGCGAAAATTCTGGGAGCCTTGAAGAATGTGTGGAAGTCGAGAACATTATCTCGGAAAGCAAAAATGGGTATGCTTGAAGGAATAGTGGTTCCAACAATGTTGTATGGTTGCGAGGCGTGGGCTATGGATAGAGTTGTGCGCAGGAGGATGGATGTGCTGGAAATGAGATGTTTGAGGACAATGTGTGGTGTGAGGTGGTTTGATCGAGTAAGTAACGTAAGGGTAAGAGAGATGTGTGGAAATAAAAAGAGCGTGGTTGAGAGAGCAGAAGAGGGTGTTTTGAAATGGTTTGGGCACATGGAGAGAATGAGTGAGGAAAGATTGACCAAGAGGATATATGTGTCGGAGGTGGAGGGAACGAGGAGAAGAGGGAGACCAAATTGGAGGTGGAAAGATGGAGTGAAAAAGATTTTGTGTGATCGGGGCCTGAACATGCAGGAGGGTGAAAGGAGGGCAAGGAATAGAGTGAATTGGAGCGATGTGGTATACCGGGGTTGATGTGCTGTCAGTGGAATGAATCAGGGCATGTGAAGCGTCTGGGGTAAACCATGGAAAGCTGTGTAGGTATGTATATTTGCGTGTGTGGACATATGTATATACATGTGTATGGGGGTGGGTTGGGCCATTTCTTTCGTCTGTTTCCTTGCGCTACCTCGCAAACGTGTTTCCAGCGTCACCAAGGTAGGAAATAGACGGTAGGAAATCGATGAAGAATGCTTCAACCATTCATATATACACACATACATATATATACATAAGCGTCAATACACGCTCATATACATACATATACATTGCAACGCATACCTACATACATATACATGCACAGATATATACTTAAATATACATATACATATTCATGACTCTTGCCTTCATGCATTTTTTTCGCTACTCCTCCAAACAGGAAATAACATCACCCTCACCCCTCCCCCCCTCTTCAGCGAGGTAGCGCCAGGAAAGGACAAAGAAAAAAATGGACATATTCGTTCACACTCAATTTCTAGCTGTTATATGTACTGCGTCAAAATCTAACCCCATCCAGCCTCCACAGGCCTTTCCATGATTTACCGCAGACGCTTCACATGCCCTGGTTCTGTCCATTGACAGCACGTCGACCTCGGTATACCACATCGTTCCAACTCACTCTATTCCTTGCACACCTTTCACCCTCCTATATGTTCAGGCCCTGATCGCTCAAATCTTATTTACTCCATCCCTCCACCTCCAATTTGGTCTCCCTCTTCTTGTTCCCTCTACCTCTTTGTCAATTTTACCTCACTCATTCTCTTCATGTGTCCAAACCACTTTAACACATCCTCCTCCACTCTCTCAACCACTCTTTTTATTACCACACATCTCTCTTACCCTTTCATTACTTACTAGATAAAAACACCTAACACCACATATTGTCCTCAAACATTTCATTTCCAACACATCCACCCTCCACCTCACAGCCCTATCTATAGCCTATGCCTCTCAACCATATAACATTGTTGAAACCACTATTCCTCCAAACTTACCCAATTTTTCTCTCCGAGATAACTAAAATATACAATGTAGAGTAAACTTCTTTCAAACAGCTATAATGCATTGTATTAACTTATATTTCTAGAATAACTATTATACAGATCTGTGACCATGATTACAAGAAATGCGTATCGCTTTTATGCTTACCATCCCTATTTAGATAGCAGAAGTACGTAATAGTGTTCATTTTGAGATCCTTCAGACCCGTCTGTAAAGGTCATTAATTTGCTAGGTATATATTTTGGCAATTGTATTATCCTCCATCACGAGTTTGAGAAAGTTTTAATTGTAAAACTGCGAACATGATAAAGCAACAGGAGTTGCCATGTTTGGAGGACAACACACTGAAACTATTCAAGCATGGAGGGGAATTTTTTTAAAGGCGTCGTCTTGTGGTTCAAGTTTTCGCTGCTCTGCAACAAGGACACGCAAGAAACTTATGAATTTTGTAAGAAATTTATAACAATTTGAAGTACGATTCTCCTATATCAGCCACGCATCCACGAGAGAATGTAAATAAGGGTAGCTCAAAGCATATTGTCCAGAACTGGTTTGCTTGCATGGTGGTAATTATTTATAACCACGTAACTTCCTTCTCAGTAAAGGAAAGCTGATACCTTGGGAGTACCACACTGTGGTATAGAAAGCATAATAGATGATTTGCTTTAAAAAAAGAAATCTCTCTTGAGAACGACAGTACAACACCTTGAGTATGATTGGCTGGTTCTTAAACTGATCCTCAGTGAACACATGAAAAGACACCTTTAACGTAGCCAAGTCTCCTATCGTCATTTCCCAAGAACTCTACCATCGTGCTCAAAGGTCGCACGGTGTTTAATATGCCATCATTATAGAGGTGAAAAAATAGTAATTCAAGACGCCACCCAGTGCATTTTCAATTCAACTAGTAAAAAGAAAAATTGTGCAGCCTTGTTCGAGTATCTTGCCAAGACTTGCATCCAGAAAGAACGACGTAAAAGAAAACGAGAGAGAGAGAGAGAGAGAGAGAGAGAGAGAGAGAGAGAGAGAGAGAGAGAGAGAGAGAGAGAGAGAGAGAGAGGAGAGAGAGGAGAGAGAGAGAGAGAGAGAGAGAGAGAGAGAGAGAGAGAGAGAGAGAGAGAGAGAGAGAGAGAGAGAGAGAGAGAGAGAGAGAGAGAGTATTGAGAAAGCACAGTGGACAGCTACAGCTGCAGTAAAATCTGATCCCTCGGCGTTTATGAGTGTATATTTTGGCCAGACTCTTCAGTGGCTAGAGAGCCGGCAGAGGCAGCCCCGGCCCAGGTGAGGTCCGAGCTCCTCAGCATCAAGAGGACGAGAGAAGCTCAGCGGAGGTCACCCCAACCGACAGAACCCACGGTAGAGCTTAGAGCACCTCAGCATCAAGCGACGAGAGAGGCTCAGCGAAGGTCGCCCCAGCCGACATAGTGCCCCAAGCTTTCCACTGTCTAGTCGCAGGAGACCCGGCGAAGGTGGCAACGCCTGAGATGGTGGCTAACACCACCACCATTTCTTCCTTTTCCTTTTCCTTTCTTTTTGAGGTATAACTTGGCTAAAAGCTTTTCGTTCTTTGGGTTGGAAGACGATGGGCTTTAGACCAATTACACGGCGAGTGGTGTGTGTGGTGCTCTCGGGACTAGACGGTGAACTGTTAAGGTACGGTAAAGGCATGAGGACTTGCAAAATCTCATTTGCGCATATGAGCATCGTATTTTCCTTTCAGCAGATTCTAAGTATAAGTGTCACAGTAATTGTAAAATCTAACATTGAAAACAAAGATATAAAATTCGGAATTCTATCGTATGTTGAATGCAACGACAAAACTTGTCATCATGACACTGAGAAACACCACAGTGGGAAAACTCTGTGTTGAGGAAGAATCTTAAAGTGGAATTTACCTTCCCACCACCGCCCACACCTCTCCATTAACACCATCCCCCTCCCTCTCAACCCTTGGTGACTGAACCTCTAGCAATCTAATCATTATCAAGTACTCGGTATTACCATTCATCATGAGTCTTTAGCAGAAAATCACTTCAATTTATGAATCTTCACTATTTCTTACTCGGGTCAAGGTAGAACAGATGACACAATCAACGTATCAACGATGCCACAGGATGAATGATGTAGTCTCTCCGCTTCGAAATCATGAGTCGATCCTTTTAGGTTCGCATGCCATGCAGAGGAAGGAATGACATCGTAATAACTTCTTAGATGATTGGAAATGAAGCTAACATTGCGGGTACTAAGTAATGACCACGACATGATGAGCAAAAATCCGGAAAATGAAACCTTGGAAGTAGCTCGAAATGAAAGCTTCGAAGTAGAGTTGACACCCCCTGGGTTCACACGGCATAAGGTTGACTGTCCCGGTTGCCTCAATATCTCGGGAACAGTAATTCATTCTAGGGGTAATAAGATGGCAAAGAAATCATGGATACTTGAGCATTATAGTAACTTGCCCAGGGAAAACACTAATGGAGATGTGGCTTTTACCATGACCTCGATGCAGTCCACAATTTGGGAAACTGCATGAACGAGTTATACTCCTAGAAGCGCTCTCGTGGGCGATCAAGTCTCCCAAAAAATAACAAAAGAGATAGGAACATTAAGGATACTCTGGAAAATGCGGTCTAGTTACGTTGCTGACGGCGATGCATTCGCCGGCTGCAGGAATGCCAATCCTGCTTGCTTGCGGGAATCGGTCTACAGTCAACCCAGCTGTTCATCATCCCCAAAGGACTGCTCGGAAAATTGGGGGGTACCTGGATTAGGCTCAGATACATATATATATATATATATATATATATATATATATATATATATATATATATATATATATATATATATATATATATATATATATATATATATATATATATATATATATATATATATATATATATATATATATATATATATATATATATATATATATATATATATATATATATATATATACATATATGTATTTAATGTATGTATGTATGTATGACTCATGGTGAGGTGCCTGAGGATTGGCGGAATGCGTGCATAGTGCCATTGTACAAAGGCAAAGGGGATAAGAGTAAGTGCTCAAATTACAGAGGTATAAGTTTGTTGAGTATTCCTGGTAAATTATATGGGAGGGTATTGATTGAGAGGGTGAAGGCATGTACAGAGCATCAGATTGGTGAAGAGCAGTGTGGTTTCAGAAGTGGTAGAGGATGTGTGGATCAGGTATTTGCTTTGAAGGATGTATGTGAGAAATACTTAGAAAAGCAAATGGATTTGTATGTAGCATTTATGGATCAGGAGAAGGCATATGATGGAGTTGATAGAGATGCTCTGTGGGAGGTATTAAGAATATATGGTGTGGGAGGCAAGTTGTTAGAAGCAGTGAAAAGTTTTTATCGAGGATGTAAGGCATGTGTACGTGTAGGAAGAGAGGAAAGTGATTGGTTCTCAGTGAATATAGGTTTGCGGCAGGGTTGTGTGATGTCTCCATGGTTGTTTAATTTGTTTATGGATGGGGTTGTTATATATATATATATATATATATATATATATATATGTATGTATATATATATATATGTATATATATATATATATATATATATATATATATATATATATATATATATATATATATATATATATATATATATATATATATATGTATATATATATATATATATATATATATATATATATATATATATATATATATATATATATATATATATATATATATATATGTATATATATATATACATATATATGTCCATATCGTATCTAAATAGATGTCCATTATATCATTTTCCTAATTTTCTTCCTGAGAATACTAAAGGTAATCTCATGGTTGAAATAGTGACACCTTACTGCTGTAATATTACCCCGTCGAGAGTTCCTACGCCGTCTTAATTAAAGGCTTCTTTGTCGCAATCTTCACCAACCTTCACGTAACAAAGGCCATGGAAATTGTTGTATCTGCCTTGTCTAACACTGGCTTCTTCTCTCCCTCTACTACCACCCCAGAGCCTACATGACTGTGGTGGAGTGTGCGGATCCATACCATCAGCTGCTGCGCTTCGTCCAGCAGACTTCACCTCCCTCCATGGGCTGAGTATACCACCAGCTGGTTTGGTAAGCCATCCTTTGTGCCCCGTACGAGACAATCGCTGATATCAGTACCCTTAAGCATAAGCAGTTACGTGAAGCCTTCTGTTCATCGAGTGTAAAGTGCCGGAGCAACACTGGCTGTAGGTGTGTATGTATGTATGTATGTATGTATGTATGTGTGTGTGTGTGTGTGTGTGTGTGTGTGTGTGATTACCAGTTGTATACAGAGTCAGCTGGTGCAGGAACGGTGTGTTATCAGCTGAAACTTGCGTTATCAGCCGAAAGGGCACCTTTGGGTTGTGGCTACTCTTGCAAGAGGTGCTTAACAGATCTCATAAGCAGTTTACTCATCTTTATGTTTACGTAGAGTCATGAGACTTTGTCAGTTCGTTACTGATTTCTTATGAATTAATCTAGTGTGAAATTAAATGCAGATATGTACATAATTCCTTTGATATCTAACCTACCAATTGACATTTAAATTAGAGAGGACGACGAGGTCTGAAACACTAGTGCGAGCTCAAACAGAATATCAGCCAACTTCCAGACGTGAGGTGGATATGCGTCATGGGTTGTATTTACCTCCAAAGGTTTTTAGTCGGGAGAGAAGGCTCTTTAAGGAGCAGAAAAGAGGAGATCATAGGTATTTACAGAAGTTGTAGGGACCTACAGAGGTTGAAGGGGGAAGGGGCTCTCTGAGAAGCAGGAGAGATTGTGAGTCGGGGGACGAGGCTCTTTGAGGAAGAAGTTACGTACCTATAAAAGCTGTAATCCGGGAGATACAGTTCTATGAGGAGGAGAACGTCGTAGGTACCTACAGAATCTGTAGGTTTCGAGCAGTTGGGAACCAGAGGAGGAGTTGCATTAGGCGCTCAGAACACTGTACTGTACGATGACAGCCGATTTGTGCGACGGTGTGTGTATGTGGATGTTATGCTACCATGCGGATATTGTGGTAGTGAGTGAGTACGTGAGCATGTGAGGGAGAGGTAATAAGCATACGTCTAGCTCTGTTGCACCCCTCACAGTGAAACAATATTCCACATGTCAGGAAGCAGCCAGTGTGCTACCTGTTAGGTCTTCAAAGTGCCTTTCTTGTGAAAACCTTATCGTCATTATTCGAAAAAGAAAGACTGTTACAGACTTTTATCTTATAATAGACCTTCAAAATCCCATATCAAAACTTTTTTTGTTTTTACACGTCAAAAGCTTCAAGATCCTGCACCAATCAGGAATTGCAGTCTTCAATGGGTCAGATTGCCACGATCTTTTGTCTATCAGAGCTTCTCTTGGCAAAGCTTTGCAGTCTCTTACCCGAGAAAAGCCTCTCAGTCATGCATTTCTCAGGCTTCAAAGTCTCACACTCCCTCACAGCCTCGTTAGGAACCATTAGTCTGCTACAGTTTGTATTCCTCTGTATTCCCTGCATTTCATATTGTTCTTACCTGCCGGTTGTAAGTCCGCATTTCTTTGGGTATTCCGTGTTCTTATAACCTTCAAAACTCTGTGGGCTTCCTTTCTTCACACTAGACAGGGCTTAATGACTCTTTACTTTGACTGCTTAACTGCCTCTCTCTTACAAATTTATTATTCGGTTACATTACACATTAAATATTAAGGTTATTACTTTCCATCTCATCTATTAAGGCTTTCTTGCCCTTAGCACTCCTACTTGTTAAGGTTGCATCGTTTAAGAGGAGCTTCGTTAATTTCTGCATGGCTTCGCCAATCTAACTGTCTGGTTGAATTTCCTCGACCCTGTTACGGCAGCGTGAGTTCCTGTCGCCCGTACAGGCATGACCCACCCACCCCACCCCTCACTCCCTCCCTTGTTTGTCGAGGCTTAATTACCTCTTCCCTGGCGGGGCTTAATGAGATCCTCCCTGCCGAGGCTGTACTGGTGCCTGACCTGGCTTGGTCTGCGTCTGGGGAAGGTAAGAAGCTTGGCTCTGGCGGCCTCATTACAGCCACAGCAGGATTACGTCACTCCCAGCCCACAGGGTGTGTGTATGTGTGTGTGTGTGTGTGTGTGTGTGTGTGTGTGTGTGTGTGTGTGTGTGTGTGTGTGTGTGTGGAATGTTGGAAGTGGAACTACGGATGTAAATCTCGTAAATTCAGTCCAGTTGATTGTATAAATTGCCCTTACTATGTTTACTAAATCAACGTCGTACTAAACTGTGGATATTACAAGAATTAGGATAATTTTTCTTTCCTTACGTGGAATATCGAAAATATTGATTGAATTACCGTAAAATATCGAATTTTGATCTTTATCTGGGATAACAGATACATTGCTTTCAGTGCTGAAAAACATTCAGTTGCCTGCAGTACGGTACTGGTCACCTCTGTACTAATGTACATAACTGGATTATGACCATCAGCAGACTTATTACATTTTGTAACTATAATATTCGTTATTGTAAAGGTCAGACATTCTGTCTGGGTGTGGCAGACCTGAGGTGTGACGTATGTCAGAGAAACACATCTGGTATGGCCAAGATCTGGCCACAGTAGTGTCCAGGTCTTGGCCACCCCACGAGATGTGTGTTGCTGTGGTATACGTTACACCTAGGGTGTCACCTGCTGCTGTTGGTAGAGCTGTCATACTCTTGGGTGTGTCACCTGTTGCTGTTGGCACAGCTGACGTATTCTTGTGTGTCACCTGTTGCTAACGCCACAGCTGTTGCACTCTTGGCTGTGTCACATGCACCAGCTGCTTGCATAGCTGTCGTACCCTTGCGTGTGTCATATGCAGCTGCTGTTA
>NC_092287.1:12027796-12035296 GCF_036320965.1 Panulirus ornatus
CTTTTAACACTTTCCAGAGAGCATCTCAATCAACTCTATCATAAGCCTTCTCCAGATCCATCAATGCTACATACAAATCCATTTGGCTTTCTAAGTATTTCTCACATACATTCTTCAAAGCAAACACCTGATCCAAACATCCTCTACCTCTTCTGAAACCACACTGCTCTTCCCCAATCTCTTGCTCTGTACATGCATTCACCCTCTCAATCAATGCCCTTCCATATAATTTTCCAGGAATACTCAATAAACATAAACCTTTGTAATTACCTTGCCGGCTTTAATCCTCCGCAAAGCTTTAACTATCTCTTCTCTGTTCACCAAACCATTCTCCCTGACCTCACTCGGCAAACTACCTCGACCAAAACACCCTAAATCTGCCACTCTATCATCAAACACATTCAAGAACCTTCAAAATACTCACTCCATCTCCTTCTTACTTCTTTATATATATATATATATATATATATATATATATATATATATATATATATATATATATATATATATATATATATACATTATTCATTTATTTATTTGCTTTGTCGCTGTCTCCCGCGTTAGCGAGGTAGCGCAAAGAAACAGAAGAAAGAATGGCCCAACCCACGCACACACACATGTATATACATACATGTCCATACACGCAAATATACATAGCTATACATCTCGACGTATACATATATATACACACAGACATATACATATATACATATGTACATAATTCATACTGTCTGCCTTTATTCATTTCCATCGCCACCCCGCCACACATGAAATAGCAACCCCCTCCCCAATCGTGTGCGCGCTAGGAAAAGACAACAAAAGGCCACTTTTGTTCACACTCAGTCTCTAGCTTTCATGCATAATGCACCGAAACCACAGCTCCCTTTCCACATCCAGGCCCCACAGAACTTTCCATGGTTTACCCCAGACGCTTCACATGCCTTGGTTCAATCCATTGACAGCACGTCGACCCGGTACACCACATCGTTCCAATTCACTCTATTCCTTGCACGCCTTTCACCCTCCCGCATGTTCAGGCCCCGATCACTCAAAATCTTTTTCAGTCCTTTCCACCTCCAATTTGGTATCCCACTTCTCCTCGTTCCCTCCACCTCTGACACATATATCATCTTGGTCAATCTTTCCCCACTCATTCTCTCCATGTGACCAAACCATTTCAAAATACCCTCTTCTGCTCTTTCAACCACAGTCTTTTTATTACCACACATCTCTCTTACCCTATTATTACTTACTCCATCAAACCACCTCACACCATATATTGTCCTTAAACATCTTATTTCTAGCACATCCACCCTCCTCCGCAAAACTCTATCCATAGCCCAGGCCTCGCAAAAATATAACATTATTGGAACTATCATTCCTTCAAACATACCCATTTCTGCTTTCCGAGATAATGTTCTCGACTTCCACACATTCTTTAACCCTCCCAGGACTTTCGCCCCATACCCCACCCTATGATTCAATTCCGTTTCCATGGTTCCATCTGCTGCCAAATCCATTCCCAGATACTCAAAACACTTCACTTCCTCCAGTTTTTCTCAATTCAGACTTACTTCCCAATTAACTTGTCCCTCAACCCTACTGTACCTAATAACCTTGCTCTTATTCACATTTACTCTCAGCTTTCTTTTTTCACACACTTTACCAAACTCAGTCACCAGCTTCTGCAGTTTCTCACACGAATCAGCCACCAGTGCTGTTTCATCAGCGAACAACAACTGACTCACTTCCCAAGCCCTCTCATCACAACAGACCGCAGACTTGCCTCTCTTTCCAAAATTCTTGCATTCACCTCCCTAACAACCCCATTTATAAGAAAATTAAACTGCCATGGAGACATCACACACCCCTGCCTCAAACCTACATTCACTGAGAACCAATCACGTTCCTCTCTTCCTACACGTACACATGCCTTACATCCTCGATAAAAACTTTCACTGCTTCTAACAACTTGCCTTCTACACCATATATTCGTTATACCTTCCACAGAGCATCTCCATCAACTCCCCATCCCTGGGGATGGAGGAGAAAGAATACTTCCCACGCATTCCTCACGTGTCGTAGAAGGCGACTAAAGGGGACGGGAGCGGGGGGCTGGAAACCCTCCCCTCCTTGTATTTTAACTTTCTAAAAGGGGAAACAGAAGGAGTCACGCGAAGAGTGCTCATCCTCCTCGAATGCTCAGATTGGGGTGTCTAAATGTGTGTGGATGCAACCAAGATAAGAAAAAAGGAGAGATAGGTAGTATGTTTGACGAAAGGAATCTGGATGTTTTGGCTCTGAGTGAAACGAAGCTCAAGGGTAAAGGAGAAGAGTGGTTTGGGAATGTCTTGGGAGTAAAGTCAGGGGTTAGTGAGAGGAAAGGAGTGAAAGGAGTATGTGATAGAGAGTAAGAAAGTAAATTCTACATTGATATGGGTAAACCTGAAAGTGGATGGAGAGAGATGGGTGATTATTGGTCATATGCACCTGGGCATGAGAAGAAAGATCATGAGAGGCAAGTGTTTTGGGAGCAGCTGAGTGAGTGTGTTAGTAGTTATGATGCACGAGACCGAGTTATAGTGATGGGTGATTTGAATGCAAAGGTGTGTAATGTGGCAGTTGAGTAAATAATTGGTGCACATGGGGTGTTCAGTGTTGTAAATGGAAATGGTGAAGAGTCTGTAGATTTATGTGCTGAAAAAGGACTGGTGATTGGGAATACCTGGTTTAAAAAGAGAGATACTTACGTATACGTATAGAAGTAGGAGAGATGGCCAGAGAGCGTTATTGGATTACGTGTTAATTGATAGGCGCGCGAAAGAGAGACTTTTGGATGTTAATGTACTGAGAGGTGCAACTGGATGGATGTATGATCATTATCTTGTGGAGGCGAAGGTGAAGATTTGTAGATGTTTTCAGAAAAGAATAGAGAATGTTAGGGTGAAAAGTGGTGAGAGTAAGTGAGCTTGGGAAGGAGACTTAAGTGAGAAAGTACCGGGAGAGACTGAATACAGAATGAAAAAGATGAGAACAAAGGACGTAAGGGGAATGGGGGAGGAATGGGATGTATTTAGAGAAGCAGTGATGGCTTGAGCAAAAGATGCTTGTGGCATGAGAAATGTAGGAGGTGGGAAGATTAGAAAGGGTCGCGAGTGGTGGGCTGAAGAAGTAAGACTATTAGTGAAAGAGAAGAGAGAGGCATTTGGACGATTTTTGCAGGGAAATAATGCAAATGAGTGGGAGATGTATAGAAGAAAGAGGCAGGAGGTCAAGAGAAAGGTGCAAGAGGTGAAAAAGAGGGCAAATGAGAGATGGGGTGAGAGAGTATCATTAAATTTTTGGGAGAATAAAAAGATGTTTTGGAAGGATGTAAATAAAATGCATAAGACAAGGGAACAAATGGGACTTTAGTGAAGGGGGATAATGGGGAGGTGATAACAAGTTGTGGTGATGTGAGAAAGAGATGGAGTGAGTATTTTGAAGGTCTAATGAATGTGTTTGATGCTAGGATGGCAGAATAGGGTGTTTTGGTCGAGGTAGTGTGTAAAGTGAGACGGTTAGGGAGAATGATTTGGTAAACAGAAGAGGTAGTAAAAGCTTTGCGGAAGATGAAAACCATTAAGGCAGCAGGTTTGGATGGTATTGAGGTGGAATTTGTTAAAAAAGGAGGTGACTGTATTGTTGACTAGTTGGTAAAGGTTATTTAATGTATATATGACACGTGGTGAGGTGCCTGAGGATTGGCGGAATGCTTGCATAGTGCCATTGTACAAAGGTGGATGGGAGAAAAGTGAGTGCTCAAATTACAGAGGCATAAGTTTGTTGAGTATTCCTGGTGAATTATATGGGAGGGTATTGATTGAGAGGATGAAGGCATGTACAGAACATCTGATTGGGGAAGAGCAGTGTGGTTTCAGAAGTGGTAGAGGATGTGTGGATCAGGTGTTTGGATGGAAGAATGTATGTGAGAAATACTTAGAAAAGCAAATGGATTTGTATGTACCATTTATGGATCTTGAGAAAGCATATGATATATATATATATATATATATATATATATATATATATATATATATATATATATATATATATATATATATATATATTCATATATATGAAGCAGGGTTTATCGATGCTGCTTCCTTTATGGTTGTATAGCTACAGGGATGGATGAAGGCAAGGAAGTATATGTACATGTGTATAAATGTATGTACATGTATGTGTCTGTGTATGTGTGGGTATATGGATAAGTGGGCGTTTATGTATATATGCGTGTATATGAGTGGATTGGCCATTCTTCGTCTGTTACCTGACGCTACCTTTTTGACGGGGGAAACAGCGATTATGCATGATAGATTAAAATTATATATAGAAACGTATCACTATGTGTGCATAAAGAGCGTATATGCAGAAGCTTAGATGCACATCTATAGACCCAGGGACACACTTGCAATCAAGGATCACCAGGTAGGAATAAAAGGGAACTCGTTCGATGGGTAGGAGATTGTCTCACTTGGAAGGAAAAGAGGAGACATATTAGAGGATCTTTCTCCAGTTGGGTCGAGGTCACAACGGATTGCCACAGGGTTCTGTTCTGGGACCGTTACTCTTTTTAACCTATGTTCATGACTTGCCTGAAGGTATGGACTCCCACTGAATGTATTTGCAGATGATGCACAGATTATGAAGGAAGTGAAAAGCGAGCAGTGTTGCATCAGCTTGCAAGGGGGCCTAAACAGACTTCGAAGATGGTCTGAGATTTGGTTGATGAAAGTCAACCTGCACAAATATAAAGTGATGAGGATAGGAAAAAGGCCTCGATGTGGTCATTATTTGGCAGAAAATCTGTTTCAGGATTCTATGTGTATAAAAAAGACTTGGGAGTCGATATTGTCCTTAGCCTGTCTCTATAGTCTCAAATTAGGAGAATAGTTAGGGAGACCAGCTGTCTACTGGCAAATAGCAAAACAGATAAGGATATATCTTGCATATGTTCATATCCTACATAAAACCAGAACTAGAAAACATGTTTCTCAGGTTTGGACACCTGCACCTAAAGAAGCACAAAGAGCTAATGGAGATGGTCCAGGGAAGAGCAACACAGATGCTACTAGATTTATGGAAGCTGAGTTACAGGTAAAGACTAGAGGCTTTAGATTTACTAACCTTGGAGGAGAGAAGAGTGAGGGGTGACCTGACCACAGCCTTTAAATTTTCAAAACAGATCGATGACCTGAACGGTAAACAGTGCTTCGAGAAATGTCGGGATAGAGCAACAAAAGAACTTAACATAAAATCAGACACGAAACTTATTAAGAAAAATTGTAAAGAAGTACTTTTACAGTATAGGAGAGATGATTGAATAAAATGAAATGACTGAGGATACGGTTTATGCAAACATCTTACACTTACGAAGCTGTATTATATTAGAGATTATTCAAGCGATGGGACTCCATGAGTGTAAAAACTCCCTCCCCATACAGTACGAATAGGTAATTTCAGATGGTATACTCACACACACACACACACACACACACAGACGAGCACACACACACACACACACACACACACACACACACACACACACACACACACACACACACACAAATATACCAATCAGTTAAACACGCAGAATAATTTATATTTTTTCCTATCACGTTGGCCAAACAATATACAGATGCACGCTACAATTATGAACTGATTCAGATGAAAGAGCGACGCATGAATGTCCACACAGAGCATATCTTATGAATGTTAACATCAGTTTTAGTAGCGAGCAAAATATGTTTCATATGTAAGCTATCAACATGGAGCTGGAATTTTACAAAAGCCAGCTGTAAAATTTGAAAAGGAATGTGGTCATAAACTTCTGTGCCTCAATATGACTGTCAATGGCTGAAAATGAGGGAAAATAAAAGCTCATACACGACACGGAAATATATCATTGCTTTTCATTAGAATGTATCTCTCTATTGCTGTATTTGAAAAATGAAAACCGGTCATCATTATCTTTTCATTTGATAGCTCCAAATATCCCCGAAAAAATGTCTAGGTTTCTCCAAAGTTTCTATGAAAAAAAGAAAAACAGCGAAAACAGCTACAAGAGGTTTGCCCAAGAGGTAAATGATGAGCGACACATCTTAATTTCAGGTAAGAATCAATTCCACTTTAAATATCATTTCAAACACTATCACCATCTGTAGGAATGCTTCTCCAGAGAGACATAAAGCGTTTGAAATCTATTCATTATTTCAATCTTGCACAATTGGTTTTGATTAACGTTTTCTATTACCTATTCCTCACCCTTCTCCTCTGCATTGGAAATCCTTTAATCACATTTCCTTGCTCGTATCTCCAGCTTCCTTTCCCTCTCTCCCTTTACAGTACATCTCTGCAATAACAATGTACAATTTGACCCTCTCCCAAATGTGTATTTGTGTGTGTGTGTGTGTTTGTGTATGAGTTCGCGTGAGTGAGTATGAAATCAAAATCTTCTTTAATATCTTTTTGTACAGAGCCAAGAGGGAGGAGATCTATATGCGTAAGGACGAATTAACTAGTTATATGGAACTAGGAGTGAGGTATGTGGTCGTTGGGAGTAATTCCTTGAGCATTATCTATCACATGACTTTCTAAGCCTTTGTACGCTGTCAGCATTCACAGTTTCAACACCAAAACAGTTCCATTCATCCACCAATGAATTCATCACTGAACCTGTTTCATTCATCAACCAATCTAATGCTATAGAAGCACTTCCTAACATTTTTTCTAAAACGTTGCGAGCACACTTTCATATAATATCCCTTGGGTGTCTTATGTTTGCATCATTAGACATCATTGACCTAGTTTGAAAATCATCTAAGGATGTGATCAAGTCACCCTCTACTCTTCATTCCTTTAAGGTGGGCAAAACTGTAACCTGAAACATCTCACTGTAACCCAACCGTCTAATTATACACCATCATTACTGCCGATCTTTGGACCTGTTGTTGCCTTCCTTTCGACGTTCTCTGTTAGTCGTTAGTTATTCCTTCAGTGTGGTGACCAATTCTGAGAAGCATACTCTACTGCAGTTTTGGGCTAATGATAACTGTAGATAGTCAGTAGAATATTACTTTATCCACGTACTTAAACAGTATTCTAATTAGTGCCAGATTTTAGTTCGTCTCCTTTGCAGTCCTCATAAGACGGGGTTCTAATGACAGGTCAGGTTCTCATTGACAGTCACTCGTAGTGTGACTATAAATCTTTCCATAACTTCACTGTATGACTCACTGTGGCCTCACTGTTGGCCTTTCGTTCAGCCACAGATATTTTGTCCCGCTTCACCGTCCTCTATTCCACTCGTCTCTGTCAACGGCAGTTCGTTTCGTTGATTTCCCTCAGGGATGTACAGAGAAGAGACACTTTAACTTATTCTCTGGTCCTTTGTAGAAATAGCTCCATCATTCCTCTAGGTAAATCACCTCTGATCTCCTTCAGTCACTTTTGATTTTG
>NC_092287.1:12037796-12240296 GCF_036320965.1 Panulirus ornatus
ACCACACATTGTCCTCAAACATCTCATTTCCAGCACATCCATCCTCCTGCGCACAACTCTATCCATAGTCCACGACTCGCAACCATACAACATTGTTGGAACCACTATTCCTTCAAACATACCCATTTTTGCTTTCCGAGATAATGTTCTCGTCTTCCACACATTCTTCAAGGCTCCCAGAATTTTCGCCCCCTCCCCCACCCTATGATCCACTTCCGCTTCCATGGTTCCATCCGCTGCCAGATCCACTCCCAGATATCTAAAACACTTCACTTCCTCCAGTTTTTCTCCATTCAAACTCACCTCCCAATTGAATTGACCTTCAACCCTACTGTACCTAATAACCTTGCTCTTATTCACATTTACTCTTAACTTTCTTCTTTCACACACTTTACCAAACTCAGTCACCAGCTTCTGCAGTTTCTCACATGAATCAGCCACCAGCGCTGTATCATCAGCGAACAACAACTGACTCACTTCCCAAGCTCTCTCATCCCCAACAGACTTCATACTTGCCCCTCTTTCCAAAACTCTTGCATTCACCTCCCTAGCAACCCCATCCATAAACAAATTAAACAACCATGGAGACATCACGCACCCCTGCCGCAAACCTACATTCACTGAGAACCAATCACTTTCCTCTCTTCCTACACGTACACATGCCTTACATCCTCGATAAAAACTTTTCATTGCTTCTAACAACTTTCCTCCCACACCATATATTCTTAATACCTTCCACAGAGCATCTCTATCAACTCTATCATATGCCTTCTCCAGATCCATAAATGCTATATATATATATATATATATATATATATATATATATACATATGTATGTTTACCAAATGGCGTCCTAGCTTCGTCTCTTCGATGTATATCAACTGACTGTTATATTTCTCTCTTGTGTCTCCCCTGATGATGTGATTATTACACGAGAGTGCACTTGGGAACTTTTCGTGTTTCATTTTCCCCGTGGACTCATAGGAATATATATACATATATATATATATATATATATATATATATATATATATATATATATATATATATATATATATATATATATATATATCGATGGATAGATATTGTATGTTAACCAGTTGAACAAATGGAACGTCTACAGCCATGGCTATAAGTAGGAAGATGGCGACCTGTGGTCTTACAAGGACTTGCATGGGACAAGATCACAACACAGTAATGGGTTCTCAAGTCAGGATAAGTTATGGGGTCGGCCACCATGTGGCAGCAGCAGCAGCAACAACAACAGCCAGACATAAAATGTTTTTGTTGATCGTGTTGTGTGATGGCCGAGCAGTGCGTCATCCAGCCAAAGATATTACTGCTCTTGCCAGTACGAGGCTTTTGAACGCATGCTGCTGTTGGATTCTCGACTGTGTCATCTCGATGGGATGCAATAGTATTGTTCAGCCCTCTAGTATGATTAAAGATTCATGATTCCCGCATTAATGCGTTTACAAAATGCGAATTTTTGTAGTTCCTCAGTCTGTTTTTTTTTTCTATTTTGTTTCGTTTTGTTTTCTTTTTCTGTATCACCGGCTGCGGCTATTTGTTGACGGTGAACTAAAAAAAAAATGAAGTATGGCATCTGTTACAGAGGGTTTTGAAGTGACTGAAATAGTGCATCGTTTTATCTAAATTTCAGCTGATTCTTTACAAGCGAAAAATCTTCATGGGTGAAAAGGGTTTGGATTAGTTACGGTGGAACCATTCGCCTCTGAAGATCAGGTGATGTAAATGTTATATGATGTGTGTGTGTTTGTGTGTGTGTGTGTGTGTGTGTGTGTGGTGTTAACCTATGATACTCACACACACACACACACACACACACACACACACACACACACCTATCATATTTCATTAAAGACATATCCTGACAATGTAGACCATAATGTCTTAACGATATTGATCCTCGCTCACCCCGCCCATGGGTCTAAACACATTATCACCACCCAGAGAACAGGTCGTCATAAAGGTAAGGGATCAGGCCTTGGTAAAGGTAAGGGTCGTGGTAGCCATGCACTTTGTGAACCTTACAACAAACAGAGACATATTCACCTCCATCACTGACTTCATAAAATGAACAGGATGGATATGATATCTTCACTTGATTCCATTCTTTCTTGCAACATCAAGTGCTGTGTGGTAAGTGAGATTCTGGCTGATACGCTGCTTGAAGTAGAGTGTTTTGTGTGGTGTGAGAGGACTTGTCTGGTGGGAAACAGAACAACTAGGTTGTGTAGTGAGGATTATTGTGCTGTGGTGACTGGCTGTATGGTGAGGTGTGTTGTACGGTATATTAGGGAATACCTGTTACTAGGCTGTGTGATAGAGATGTATTCTCTGGTTGCGAGTGTTGTACGTAGTACTGTAACGTGTTGTGAAGAATATGTGTCTCGCTCTGCACCAAATCCAGTTTCATTACTAAGAGACAGAAAACGTTCTGCAACATCTTGACATGGAAGTTGAAGATACACTGTTAGCAACAAATGGAATGAAAGTAAAAGAAAACAGCAGGAACTGATGACTTAAATAGGAGGACGGTGAAGGAGGCGAAAATTGGACGAGTTAGGCCCTTGACTGATCTTACTGATAAGAATGATATCCAGCATCCCTCAAGGGTCATATCTCCCATGTTCCTGGATTCTGTCATCGTCATCCTCAAAGACGAGTATTTAAGATAATTTTCACATACAACCATGTCCAGTAAACTCTCATGCAATTCAACCATGTGCAATGAACTCCCGTGCAATGCAGCCATGTGCAGCGAACTCTCGTTCAATACAACCATGTGTAGTGAACTCTCATGCAACACAGCCATATGCAGTAAACTCTTGTGAATCAAATCAAGGTTTCTTATGCTTGTATAGAAAAAGAAAATAGCTTCCTGATGCGTACAACATTAAGGTGTTCAGTAGAGACGTGACGTCATCCACCCACAGCTATCATCACCCATATGACAAAGGCCTTTGCATGACACATGAAACCGGCCAATCACAGTCTTGACAGTCACTCAGTTGACACAAATGACACTAGCTACTCTCTACCATGACCACCACTGGCTAACACATATGACACCAGTTACTCAAGGCCACGGTCCTTAACATGACATCTGTTCCGAAGGGAAACATTTGACACCATAATTGTCCTACTGGCTAACGTATAAGTGACACCAATCACTCACAGCTATTGTCATTTACACTTGACATCTCCAATTGCCGCTGGATGACCCCAGTCATTCATGATTGATTTTACCCACTGAACGACGCAAATGACACCGGACTCTTGCAGCTTTTTGATGACACACATAACAAAACGCACCATTAAGTGGCACACATGACACCAGCAGCTTTCGGCTATAATCAAATACTGGATAACACACATGACTCCAGCCACTCACGGCTAGAGTCATCTGGTGGACGACACACATGACACTAAACGCTTATGACTAGGATCACCCAGTGGTATGACACAAGTGACACCAGTCACACACGACTAAGATCACCCACTGGATGACAGACATGGAACCAGTTACCCATGGCTATGATCAACCAGTAGGTGACATATAAGTCAGGGGTCGCTATTTTGACACAAATGACACCAGACACCCACGGCGAGAGTTGGCTACCAACACCTGAGAGGCAGATGTTCTGGTGACAATCCACTGCTGGACTTCCCTCGGTATCTTGGCCAGGTGGGGGCAGGAAGACGGAAGTTGGGGCCGTGTGGTGTGTGGGTGACTTGCGGAGTTCGAAGTTGGTACTGTTCGAAGTTTCCAAATGCAGTTCATGTTCCCTGGCGAGACCGGCAGCAGCTTGTGGTCACTGTTAGGTCCAGCTACAGCTTGTGGTTCCTGGCAGGTACAACCACAGCGTCTCAGGTCCAGACACAGCTTGGCTTGTGGTCCCTGGCTGGGACAGCCACAGATTATGGTTCCTGCTAAGTCCACCCATATCTTGTCAGGCTCAGCCACAGCTTGTGGTCCTTGGCACGTCCAGCCACAGCTTGTGGTCCTTGGCCGGTACAGCTACAGCTTGTGGTCCCTGGCTACTCCAGCCACAGCTTGAGGTCCCTGGCTCGTCCAGCCACAGCTTGAGGTCCCTAGCAAGTCCAGTCACATCCCTTGCTCCTTGGCAAGTCCAGCTGCTCACACCGTAGCAGACTGTTTTACCATAAAACAGAAGTCACAGCTCGCTTGGTAACACGTCTCACCCATGACCATTGTGCGAAAGAATAAAATGTTAAACATAAGATGGCATGTGACACATGAGCCAATTTCTGTTCCTGAGAACCGGGTAATTGCGTGCTTGTACCAATAGCTAGATCACGTAAGATTCGGCAAAGGTCATTTTTGCCATTTCGTCACACGAAGGGGCCTTTGGAAACCCCAGGGTGGGCAGTTGTGATATATGTTTCTTTCTCTACACCCCTAAGCTTGGAAGCTTTAAGCGTCTCATGTCTCTCCAAACAGTTCCCACATATCCCTTTCTTTCCAAAGGACAAGATTTCTACTTCCTCAAAAAGAAAAAAAAAAAAGAATTCTCATCTTTTCGTACCACTGTCGCCTCCCCTATTTTATGTTTCTTTAAGCCCTTGTCTCGACAAAAGTCTTTTGTCCGTGACTCAAAGTCATCGACATAAAGAGGGTAAAAAAAAAAAAAAAATAACTTATGAGAAGTCGACCCACCGTTTCATGTTCGTAACTCTTGTTGCACATCGGCAGCCCTCCTGACGACGAAGAGGGGAAAGGTCTTACAACACGAGACTCCGGCAGCCGTACTGAGATACTCCCTAATATACGAGTCGTTAGGTCTTCCTTCATCATCCCACTACCATCTATCTCTCCTGCTCTTGCTACAGGCGATCGTAATCTGTCACTACAAAGTCTCTGACAAAACATGCTACATAGCTCGGTCCAAGTTGTTTAGCGCACCGTATCGATTATCGTTCATGACCGCGACGCATTCGCGGACTACCCAGGGTCGAGCACATAAGTTCGAATCCTGGTTCCGGCAATCGGTAAAGAGTCAGCCCAGCTATTCATCCACACCAATGTGTTTTCGATGAAATGGGTACCTGACTCAGGCTAGGGTATATATATATATATATATATATATATATATATATATATATATATATATATATATATATATATATATATATATATATATATCCCCCCTGGGGATAGGGGATTAAGAATACCTCCCACGCATTCCCTGCGTGTCGTAGAAGGCGACTAAAAGGGGAGGGAGCGGGAGGCTGGAAATCCTCCCCTCTCGTTTTTTTTTAATTTTCCAAAAGAAGGAACAGAGGGGGGCCAGGTGAGGATATTCCACAAAGGCCCAGTCCTCTGTTCTTAACGCTACCTCGCTAACGCGGGAAATGGCGAAGAGTTTAAAAGAAAAATAATATATATATATATATATATATATATATATATATATATATATATATATATATATATATATATATATATACATACATTTCTTTTTATATTATTCGCCATTTCCTGCGATAGCGAGGTAGCGTTAAGAACAGAGGAATGGGCCTTTGAGGGAATATCCTCACCTGGCCCTCTTCTCTGTTCCTTCTTTTGGAAAAAAAAATATATATACATATATATATATATATATATATATATATATATATATATATATATATATATATATATATATATATATATATATATATATATATATATATATTTTTTTTTTTTTTTTTTTTTTTTTTTTTTTTATACTTTGTCGCTGTCTCCCGCGTTTGCGAGGTAGCGCAAGGAAACAGACGAAAGAAATGGCCCAACCCCCCCCCCCCCATACACATGTACATACACACGTCCACACACGCAAATATACATACCTACACAGCTTTCCATGGTTTACCCCAGACGCTTCACATGCCTTGCTTCAATCCACTGACAGCACGTCAACCCCTGTATACCACATGACTCCAATTCACTCTATTTCTTGCCCTCCTTTCACCCTCCTGCATGTTCAGGCCCCGATCACACAAAATCTTTTTCACTCCATCTTTCCACCTCCAATTTGGTCTCCCTCTTCTCCTCGTTCCCTCCACCTCCGACACATATATCCTCTTGGTCAATCTCTCCTCACTCATTCTCTCCATGTGCCCAAACCATTTCAAAACACCCTCTTCTGCTCTCTCAACCACGCTCTTTTTATTTCCACACATCTCTCTTACCCTTACGTTACTTACTCGATCAAACCACCTCACACCACACATTGTCCTCAAACATCTCATTTCCAGCACATCCATCCTCCTGCGCACATCTCTATCCATAGCCCACGCCTCGCAACCATACAACATTGTTGGAACCACTATTCCCTCAAACATACCCATTTTTGCTTTCCGAGATAATGTTCTCGACTTCCACACATTTTTCAAGGCTCCCAAAATTTTCGCCCCCTCCCCCACCCTATGATCCACTTCCGCTTCCATGGTTCCATCCGCTGACAGATCCACTCCCAGATATCTAAAACACTTCACTTCCTCCAGTTTTTCTCCATTCAAACTCACCTCCCAATTGACTTGACCCTCACCCCTACTGTACCTAATAACCTTGCTCTTATTCACATTTACTCTCAACTTTCTTCTTCCACACACTTTACCAAACTCAGTCACCAGCTTCTGCAGTTTCTCACATGAATCAGCCACCAGCGCTGTATCATCAGCGAACAACAACTGACTCACTTCCCAAGCTCTCTCATCCCCAACAGACTTCATACTTGCCCCTCTTTCCAGGACTCTTGCATTTACCTCCCTTACAACCCCATCCATAAACAAATTAAACAACCATGGAGACATCACACACCCCTGCCGCAAACCTACATTCACTGAGAACCAATCACTTTCCTCTCTTCCTACACGTACACATGCCTTACATCCTCGATAAAAACTTTTCACTGCTTCTAACAACTTGCCTCCCACACCATAATATTCTTAATACCTTCCACAGAGCATCTCTATCAACTCTATCATATGCCTTCTCCAGATCCATAAATGCTACATACAAATCCATTTGCTTTTCTAAGTATTTCTCACATACATTCTTCAAAGCAAACACCTGATCCACACATCCTCTACCACTTCTGAAACCGCACTGCTCTTCCCCAATCTGATGCTCTGTACATGCCTTCACCCTCTCAATCAATACCCTCCCATATAATTTACCAGGAATACTCAACAAACTTATACCTCTGTAATTTGAGCACTCACTCTTATCCCCTTTGCCTTTGTACAATGGCACTATGCACGCATTCCGCCAATCCTCAGGCACCTCACCATGAGTCATACATACATTAAATAACCTTACCAACCAGTCAACAATACAGACACCCCCTTTCTTAATAAATTCCACTGCAATACCATCCAAACCTGCTGCCTTGCCGGCTTTCATCTTCCGCAAAGCTTTTACTACCTCTTCTCTGTTTACCAAATCATATATATATATATATATATATATATATATATATATATATATATATATATATATATATATATATATATATATATATATACATATATATATATATATATATATATATATATATATATATATATATATATATATATATATATATATAAATATATATATACATATATATTGGAAAGGATCACAATTTTGCGCGTGATCAAGATATTCCTATGAGTCCACGGGGAAAATGAAACACGAAAAGTTCCCAAGTGCACCTTCGTGTAATAATCACATCATCATGGGAGACACAAGAGAGGAATATAACAGTCAGTTGATATACATCGAAGAGACGAAGCTAGGACGCCATTTGGTAAACATGTGATTGTCCAAAACATACAACGAGCATTCATAAACTTATCATTTTACAAATCTTATCAAAAATAAAGTTATCTAATTTGTAAAGACCATCACTAATATTAAGATCATAATTCTTTGTGTATTTAATAATAGAAGATTCAATGATATTTCTCTTGGTGATAGAGTTAGAGTTAACAACTGAGATGGCGTTACCCCAGTCAATATAATGATCATAGGTTTTAACATGATTAAACAAGGCATTTGATTCTTGTCCCGTTCTTATACTATATTTATTTTGCTTAAGTCTAACAGAAAGATCCTTACCAGTCTAACCAACATAAGATTTATCACAGTTTCTACAAGGAACTTTATAGATGCAACCAAGAGAATTTTCTGGTGAATTCCTGATTAAGATATTCTTTATAGTATTATTGTTGCTAAAGGCAACATTTACATTAAAGGATTTAAGCAACATGGGAAGCAAAGTGAAATTATTATTAAAAGGGAGAAATAAAAGATTCTTGGTGTCAATGGGAGGTTTGGGCTCAACTCTATAAAATGATTTCTTTGCTAACTTAAGGGATTTATCAATGAAAGATCTAGGGTACTTTAACTTAGATCCAATAGAATATATCTTCTCAAACTCATCATCAATAAACTCTGGACTGCAAATACGTAATGCCCTTAGGAACATCGATTGAAATGATGATAATCTAACTCTGTCATGTTGAGATGAGTAATAATGGATATATGAGCATACATTGGTGGGTTTTCTGTATATGCTAAACTTAAACTTGTTTCCTTGCCTATGGATCATGCAATCTAAAAATGGTAACATACCATTATTTTCATTTTCTACAGTAAATTTGATGGAAGGTACTAAATTGTTAAGTAAGGGGAGAAATATTTGTAAATTTTCATTTGTTGGCCAAACACAAAGAACATCATCTACATACTTAAACCAAATTGCATTAGAAGGTAAGAACGCAATAGGCTACAAGTGTCACTAAATCGTAAGTTGGACCATCTTATTGAAAACAGCGACTGGACCAAGAACACAAACCCATCTTTTGTGGTAAACCTGTCTAATAAACAACTAATTAAAGATTCCTTGTGTGCATTAGGCTATGGTTTAAGTTTTGTGTGCTCTAACAAAGAAGCCAGCTGTGTTGATGTCACAAAGTCTATTTGTAATTTAGAAAAATACAGTAATTTAAGTAATGATGATATTAATATTTGCAAGGGTTTAATGTATGCCAGTTTGTCAAAACCAGTGGAAGCTAATTGCCATAAAAGATTCATAAGAGCTATTAACACCTTAAAAAAAGACAAGGATATACATATTACTGAAGCAGATAAGGCTAACACTGTTGTGATTTTAGACAAAAGTAACTATTTATCTAAAATGAATGATCTTCTAAATGATAACACAACATTTTCTAAACTTAGTAAAAATTCCTTAGAAGCAGTTAATCCTCACTTCAATAAAGAAATGAAGTTATTGTTGAAAGGTAACATTTCTCTTATCAATAATTTGTCATCTTTGTCCCCTTCATTGCCATATATGTATGGATTTATCAAAACACATAAACAAAATTTTCCAGCAAGACCTATAGTGAGTTCAGTAGGCTCCATCACATATGAATTATCAAAATCGTTAGTTAGTGGGTAAGGTATCAAATTCTAATATCATGAATAATGTAGATTTAGTCAACAAGCTAAACAATATCATTATTAATTTTGATTTCAAATTAGTTAGCTTTGATGTTTCCTCACTTTTCACTAAGGTTCCAGTTGATGACCTTTTAGAATATTTATTTGATGTCTTGGATGATATTCAATTACCTGTTTCAAAGTCTAATTTCATTGAACTGATAAAATTGTGTATAAAAGACTGCGTATTTCTATTTAATGGAGATTATCAGGCGCAAAAATTTGGTATGGCAATGGATAATCCCTCTTTCACCTGTACTAAGTAATCTTTATATGGAATTTTTTGAAACAAAATTACTAAAGGATATCTTACCTTCTAATGCAATTTGGTTTAGGTATGTAGATGATGTTCTTTGTGTTTGGCCAACAAATGAAAATTTACAAATATTTCTCCCCTTACTTAACAATTTAGTACCTTCCATCAAATTTACTGTAGAAAATGAAAATAATGGTATGTTACCATTTTTACATCGCATGATCCATAGACAAGGAAACAGGTTTAAGTTTAGCATATACAGAAAACCCACTAATGTATGCTCATATATCCATTATTACTCATTTCAACATGACAGAGTTTGATCATCATCATTTCAATCTATGTTCCTAAGGGCATTACGTATTTGCAGTCCAAAGTTTATTGATGATGAGTTTGAGAAGATATATTCTATTGGATCTAAGTTAAAGTACCCTAGATCTTTCATTGATAAATCCCTTAAGTCAGCAAAGATATCATTTTATAGAGTTGAGCCCAAACCTCCCATTGACACCAAGAATCTTTTAGTTCTCCCTTTTAATAATAATTTCACTTTGCTTCCCATGTTGCTTAAATCCTTTAATGTAAATGTTGCCTTTAGCAACAATAATACTATAAGAATATCTTAATCAGGAATTCACCAGAAAATTCTCTTGGTTGCATCTATAAAGTTCCTTGTGGAAACTGTGATAAATCTTATGTTGGTCAGACTGGTAAGGATCTTTCTGGTAGACTTAAGCAACATAAATATAGAATAAGAATGTTCTCGACTTCCAAACATTCTCCAATGCTCCCAGAATTTTCGCCCCCTCCCCCTCTCTATGATTCACTTCCGCTTCCATGGTTCCATCCGCTGCCAGATCCACTCCCAGATATCTAAAATACTTCACTTCCTCCAGCTTTTCTCCATTCAAACTTACCTCCCAATTGACGTGACCCTCAACCCTACTGTACCTAATAACCTTGCTCTTATTCACATTTACTCTTAACTTTCTTCTTTCACACACTTTACCAAACTCAGTCACCAGCTTCTGCAGTTTCTTACATGAATCATCCACCAGCGCTGTATCATCAGCGAACAACTGACTCACTTCCCAAGCTCTCTCATCCCCAACAGACTTCATACTTGCCCCTCTTTCCAAAACTCTTGCATTCACCTCCCTAACAACCCCATCCATAAACAAATTAAACAACCATGGAGACATCACACACCCCTGCCGTAAACCTACATTCACTGAGAACCAATCACTTTCCTCTCTTCCTACACGTACACATGCCTTACATCCTCGATAAAAACTTTTCACTGCTTCTAACAACTTGCCTCCCACACCATATATTCTTAATACCTTCCACAGAGCATCTCTATCAACTCTATCATATGCCTTCTCCAGATCCATAAATGCTACATACAAATCCATTTGCTTTTTATTCTCCCTGAAATTTAATGATACTCTCTCACCACATCTCTCATTTGCCCTCTTTTTCACCTCTTGCACCTTTCTCTTGACCTCCTGCCTCTTTCTTTTATACCTCTCCCACTCATTTGCATTTTTTCCCTGCAAAAGTCGTTCAAATGCCTCTCTCTTCTCTTTCACTAATACTCTTACTTCCTCATCCCACCACTCACTACCTTTTCTAATCAACCCACCTCCCACGCTTCTCATGCCACAAGCATCTTTTGCGCAAGCCATCACTGCTTCCCTAAAAACATCCCATTTCTCCCCCTCTCCCCTTACCTCCTTTGTTCTCACCTTTTTCCATTCTGTACTCAGTCTCTCCTGGTACTTCCTCACACAGGTCTCCTTCCCAAGCTCACTTACTCTCACCACTCTCTTCACCCCAACATTCTCTCTTCTTTTCTGAAAACCACCACAAATCTTCACCTTTGCTTCCACAAGATAATGATCAGCACATTAACATCCATAAGTCTCTCTTTCGTGTGTCTATCAATTAACATGTAATCCAATAACGCTCTCTGGCTATCTCTCCTACTTACATACATATACTTTGTCTATCTCGCTTTTTAAACCAGGTATTCCCAATCACCAGTCCTTTTTCAGCACATAAATCTACAAGCTCTTCACCATTTCCATTTACAACACTGAACACTCCATGTATACCAATTATTTCCTCAACTGCCACATTACTCACCTTTGCATTCAAATCACCCTTCACTATAACCCGGTCTTGTGCATCAAAACCACCAACACGCTCATTCAGCTGCTCCCAAAACACTTGCCTCTCATGATCTTTCTTCTCATGCCCAGGTGCATATGCACAAATAATCACCCATCTCTCTCCATCAACTTTCAGATTTACCCATATCAATCTAGAATTTACATTCTTACACTCTATCACACACACACATATATATATATATATATATATATATATATATATATATATATATATATATATATATATATATATATATATATTAGAAAGGATCACAATTCTTCGCGTGATCAAGTATTCCTATGAGTCTACGGGGAAAATGAAACATGACAAGTTCCCTAGTGCCCTTTCGTGTAATAATCACATCATCAGGGGAGACACAAGGGAGAAATATAACAGAGAGTTGATATACAACGAAGAGACGTAGCTAGGACCCCATTTGGTAAACATGTGATTGTCCAAGACAGACAACGAGCATATCATAAACTTATTATTTTACAAAGTTCATCAACAATAAAGTTATCTGATTTGTATGAACATTACTAATATCAAAATTATAATTCTTTGTGTATTTGATAATAGAAGCTTGAATGGTATTTCTCGTGGTAATAAAGTTAATAACTGAGATGGCCTTACTGTAGTCAATTAAATAATCATAGTTTTTAACCTGATTAAACAAGGTATTAGATTCTTGTCCCGTTCTTATCCTATATTTATGTTGCTTAAGTCTAACAAAAAGATCCTTAACCGTCTGCCCAACGTAAAATTTATCACAATTTCTACAGGCACTTTATAGATGCACCCAGGAGATTTTTCTTGTGAATTTTTAATCAAGATATTCTTTATAGTATTATAGTTGTTAAAGACATTATATAAATGGTAACATACCATTATTTTCATTTTCTACAGTAAATTTGATGGAAGGTACTAAATTGTTAAGTAAGGGGGGGAAATATTTATAGATTTTCATTTGTTGGCCAAACTCACCGAACATCATCTACCTACCTAAACGAAATTGCATTAGAAGGTAAGATATCCTTTCGTAATTTTGTTTCAAAGAATTCCATATAATGATTACTTAGTACAGGTGAAAGAGGGTTATCCATTGCCATACCAAATTTTTTAGCATAATAATCTCCATTGTATTGATGATACACAGCTTTTATACACAGTTCTATCAGTTCAATGAAAACAGACTTTGAAATAGGTGAATGAATATCATCCAAGACATCAGATTAATATTCTAAAAGGTCATCAACTGGAACTTTTTTTAAAAGTGAGGATCATCAAATTCAACACGTTTGAAATAAAAATTAACATTGATATTGTACCGTTAAACTTGTTGACTAAATCTATATTGTTCATGATATTAGAATTTGATATCTTACCCACTAAAGGGCTTGATAAAGAAACTCGCCATTTTGACAGTAATATTTGATGGAGCCTACTGAACTCACTATAGGTCTTGCTGGAAATTTTTGTTTATGTGTTTTGATAAGTCCATACATATATGGCAATGAAGGGGACAAAGACGACAAACTTTTGATAAGAGAAACATTACCTTCCAACAACAACTTTATTTCTCTATTGAAATGGGGATTAACTGCTTCTCGGGGACTTTTACTTAGTTTAGAATATGTTGTGTCACCATTTAAAAGATCATTCATTTTAGAAAAATAGATACTTTTGTCTAAAATAGCAACAGTGTTTTATATATATATATATATATATATATATATATATATATATATATATATATATATATATATATATATATATATATATACGAATAAAGCGAATAGAAACGCGCACCTCCATAGAACATACAAACCACCAACAGCTAGGATCGAGCCCGGGACCCCTGTGCGCGAGGCAGGAATGCTAACCACTAGGCTATACATATAAAGAACATAGGAAGTGAGGACACTGCAAGACGCCTCTTGGGCCATGCTAGGCAGGTCTTGATTCTGTCCATCCTACAGCCAACCGCCTGAACCCATAAACAAATCCAACCTTCGTTTAAAGCTACCTAAATTTCTACTTGCCACTACTGTACTTGGCAGCTTGTTCCATGGCTTTGTATACATATGTTAGAGTGCGTGTTGTAATGTTTAACTATGGGTTATGACACATAACAGTTGTTAGAGTGCATGTCGTAAAATTGTTACGAAAGGTTACGTCAGAGCAGTTGTTAGAGCTCACGTTACGAGTTGTTATTGTGTATGGTATCATAGAGCATTTATTAGAGGTCATGTTGCAATGGACAATGCTATCGTGTAAGTGATGAAAGAAATAGTTAAAGAACGGATTATTGAGTTTAGGCACTCATCCTGCTGCAAATTGCAGAACTGCATGGGTTAGAATAGTAGCTAGTTAATCAATTACATACGAAATTAAGATCAAGGTGGGGATGGATACTTCTAAGCTTTGAAAATGCTAATGATTAAGGTATATCTACATAGCACAGTATGGTTTATAGAGCAAATTCTATGTTTCATACATTTGTGGACTGAGTACTAAGGTGTTGAGTTGAACATTAAGCGATGTAAACTTACACATTGGCCGAACTGCAGTAATATTGTGCTTGACATACATTATGTATCTAACGGTGAACATTAAATGATGAAATTTTCATGCTGGATTCATTAAAGTTATAAAAAATGTGCAGTTAAGCGTTTTTATTGTCTAGTTTGGTCTAAAAAAGATGGTCTTTTGAATGATCATTTTAGATTCATTATGAATCTCGTTTCTCATAACGTCATACTGTATTTCATTATTTCTTATAATACCGAATATAAGAGGCCAGAAAAGACATAGAGGGCTGCGAGGTACGAGAAGAACACGAGAAACGCACAGGAAGGCAAAACCATCAGAGATTACAAGATATACCTACTTCAAGTACATAGATAAACAGATAGATAGATAGATAGATAGATAGATAGATAGATAAGTGGACAGATAGACAGACAAATATATATATATATATATATATATATATATATATATATATATATATATATATATGGGTGCTGTGGCTTCGGTGCATTATACATGGCAGCTAGTGACTGTATGTGAACGAATGTGGCCTTTGTTGTCTTTTCCTAGAGCTATCTCGCGCACATGCTGGGGGAAGGGGTTGTTATTTCATGTGTGGCGGCATGGCGACGGAAATGAATAAAGGCAGACAGTATGGATTATGTACATGTGTATATATGTATATGTCTGTGTGTGTATATATATGTATATATTGAGATGTATAGGTATGTATATTTGCGTGTGTCGACGAGTATGTATATCCATTTGTATGTGGGTGGGTTGGGCCATTCTTTCGTCTGTTTCCCTGCGCTACCTCGCTAACGCGGGAGACAGCGACACAGCAAAATAAATAAAATAAAAATAATATATATATATATATATATATATATATATATATATATATATATATATATATATATATATATATATATATATATATATATATATATATATATCTTTCAAACTATTCGCCATTTCCCACATTAGCGAGTTAGCGTTAAGAACAGAGGACTGGGCCTTTGAGGGAATGTCCTCACCTGGGTCCCTTCTCTGTTCCTTCTTTTGGAAAATTAAAAAGATAATGAGAGGGGAGGATTTCCAGCCCCCCGCTCCCTCCCCTTTTAGTCGCCTTCTACGACATGCAGGGAATACGTGGGAAGTATTCTTTCTCCCCTATCCCCAAGGAAAATATATATTTTATTTAATTTATTTTGCTTTGTCGCTGTCTCCCGCGTTTGCGAGGTAGCGCAAGGAAACAGACGAAAGAAATGGCCCAACCCACCCCTATACACATGTATATACATACACGTCCACACACGCAAATATACATACCTATACATCTCAATGTAGACATATATATACACACACAGACACATACCTATATACCCATGCACACAATTCACACTGTCTGCTTTTATTCATTCCCATCGCCACCTCGCCACACATGGAATACCATCCCCCTCCCCCTCATGTGTGCGAGGTAGCGCTAGGAAAAGACAACAAAGGCCCCATTCGTTCACACTCAGTCTCTAGCTGTCATGCAATAATGCCCGAAACCACAGCTCCCTTTCCACATCCAGGCCCCACACAAGTTTCCATGGTTTACCCCAGACGCTTCCCATGCCCTGATTCAATCCACTGACCGCAAGTCAACCCCGGTATACCACATCGATCCAATTCACTCTATTCCTTAACCGCCTTTCACCCTCCTGCATGTTCAGGCCCCGATCACTCAAAATCTTTTTCACTCCATCTTTCCACCTCCAATTTGGTCTCCCACTTCTCCTCGTTCCCTCCACCTCCAACACATATATCACATATATATTTCTATGAGTCCACTGGGAAAATGAAACACGATAAGTTCCCAAGTGCACTTTCGTGTAACAATCACATCATCATGGGAGACAGAAGAGAGAAATATATGTCAGTTGATATATATTACACGAAAGTGCATTTGGAAACTTATCGTGTTTCTTTTTTCCCTGTTGACTCATAAGGATATCTTGATCACTCGCAAAATTGTGATCCTTTCCAATGTATATATATGTATATATCCTTGATTTGTGTGGGACTGACTTCGACCACCTGTAAGATATTTCTTTAAAAGTTTCTGTAGTTGTTTCGTGCTTTCTCATTTTCTTTCATTCTCTGTCTTTTACTCTTTAGTGTTCACCTACAGTTAGGCCCCACCGACCTTTCCGTAGTTTTGTTTGGCTCTTTCACTTGCTCTGCTTCAGTCTATTGACTGATAACACATCGCTCCCTGCAAACCACATGGTTCCAATTCACCCTGTCCCATGCATGATTTTCACCCTTCTGCATGTTCAGGCCCCGGGAACTCAAAATCATTTTCAAATCCATCTCCAATTTGGTCTCCCCTTTCTCCTTGTTCCCTCCACTTCTGACACGCATATCCTCTTTGTCAAACTTTCCTGTTTAGCCTCCTGGATGTGCGCTCATATTTTTTCTCGTTTATTCTTAGCATGTTCCATGGTATTCTTGAAGATCTGACAACTCTGTATCTTCCGTAATGAGAGCCGTTCGGGTTTAATACGTTTTCCTTCCGAAAATGAATTTGCTGCCATGTGTAGATCACCATATATATCTTCTCTTCCTTGTAAGCTCAATGGTTCCAGTTCTTTCAGCCTTTCATGGTAGTTCATGTGTTTCTTTCCCATTGATTTTGCAAGCAAAGTGCTCCTGAACTCTCTCTGATTTATTCGTTGTGGGAGAGAGAGAGAGAGAGAGAGAGAGAGAGAGAGAGAGAGAGAGAGAGAGAGAGAGAGAGAGAGAGATACTCGATCCCTAGTGCACTGTTGTTTAAGTGTCCAAGATAAATGTCATATCTTAAGTAACCTGACTTTTTTAGGGATTACAGTTGTCGAATGTGTCTCACTCTGACCATTTGGATTGAGAGCGACCAGTGATACCTGTATCTATCAAAACATATGGACTTGTTAAATGAATCTTACCATCACTACCAGATGTTCTGGTACCACATACACACAGACACACACACACACACACACACACACACACACACACACACACACACACACAAACACACTACCACAAACATCTGAACGTGGGCAGGTAAAACATACATAGGTGTTTTATTACAAACCTCTGAATCTGTTCAACCACCAGTGGCTCACTTGTCATACCACACACACCTGGACGTGTTCAGATGCCACTGGCACAGTTGTCGTACCACACGTCTCTGAACGATTTTAGGTTTGCTGGTGTTGTGCCACACGTCTCTGGACGTGTTCATGTGACATTGGTGTCATGCTTTTGTAATACAGTCAGGTTCTTCGTCGAGTTCCCTGTGTCAAGTCTGTGTCATACTTGTTCATCCAGATTTTCCACAGTCTCGTGTGTCATACAGTAATGCCTCGAGTTACCTCTGCTGCGAGTGTCATATCAAGAACGTCATGAGCGCCTGTCATACCTTAACTGCCTTAAGTTACCACTGTCTTGAGTTACCACAGTCATATGCATTTTAAGAACCTGAATCAGTTACCACTATCACTTGTCATGACAATGTCTTGAGTTACCATGTCACTTGTCATGACAATAATGCCTTGAGTTACCATGTCACTTGTCATGACAATAATGTCTTGAGTTACCATATCACTTGTCACATGGGAGAGTCTAACGTCACAGTATCACATGTTCCATACTGATATCATCATGAGTTCCCGTTATGTCGGGCGAGTGACTCTTGAGTTACTAACACAACATATACCATACAAATGGTATCCAGACTACTGTCACTTATCCTACACGCATCCTCACTGCTGCATAGCACGTTTGTATGTTATCATTTCAGTTACCTTTGCTACGTGTTGTGGACATTGATTTTATGAAAACTTGCAGATTCGTGCCCTGCGGGCCCTCCCCTGCTCGCTCATGCAAAAGGCTATCACACCCTGCCTCATTACCACCACGCCCTCCTCCGGTAAGGAGTTAGTGGCAGGTAGTCACAGACCACGGAGGGTTTTCGACTGCTGCACAGTGACCCTGCCCTACTGAGGCGGTCCTTTGGCCGAGTTGGTTGCCTTCTCCTCCCGCCTCACCCATATAGTCTTTCCATTTCATATACAACACTTGACAACACGCAAGTCACATGACTCGTTCATCGCTGTTTTGCATTTTCCTGCGATGAACGCTACGCGTTAGTCCTGCATTCTGGTAAAAAGTAAGTAAGTACTTCCTGGCTAACACTCTCTCCTTTACCATCATCACGCCATTCCTCATTGGCCACCACACCTCTCCTCCCTCACAACTACCACTCACCCCTTAACCACTGCCATTTCCTCCCTCCCTGGCTACCACACCCTACCTCCCTGGCTGCCACACCCTACCTCCCTGGCTGCCACACCCTACCTCCCTGGCTACCACACCCTACCTCCCTGGCTACCACACCCTACCTCCCTGGCTACCACACCCTACCTCCCTGGCTGCCACACCCTACCTCCCTGGCTGCCACACCCTACCTCCCTGGCTGCCACATCCTACCTCCCTGGCTGCCACACCCTACCTCCCTGGCTGCCACACCCTACCTCCCTGGCTACCACACCCTACCTCCCTGGCTACCACACCCTACCTCCCTGGCTGCCACACCCTACCTCCCTGGCTGCCACACCCTACCTCCCTGGCTGCCACACCCTACCTCCCTGGCTGCCACACCCTACCTCCCTGGCTGCCACACCCTACCTCCCTGGCTAACAGAACTTCGTTCATCACCACCGCTCCACCATCACCCCCTCTCTTCCTGGCCTTCACATACTGAACAGCGGAATGTCATGGTCTAGTGGTAAGAAAATGAGTGATTTATTGGCATTGTGTATATGAATATTTACCGTACGTCTGGCAATTTCTTCGGCGGGCGTACAGACAGACGGACAGAAGGCAGTTCCTATTTTTTGCTTGGTGCATCTTAAAGATGTTTATCTCCTTTGTCTAGAACAACTTATGGGAATGGGATGAAATCTATCTTATGAAAAGACGGTCCTTACAGTCAGTCGGTCTGCACACACACCAAGGAGTTCCATACATAGTTAACTGGACGCACGGCAGCTAAAATCCATACACTAACGATAACTAACCCCCATACACAGTTGCTAACGATAACTAACCCTCATACACAGTTGTTAACGATAACTAGCCCCATACACAGTTGTTAACGATAACTAATCCCCCATACACAGTTGTTAACGATAACTAACCCTCATACACAGTTGTTAACGATAACTAGCCCCATACACAGTTGTTAACGATAACTAACCCTCATACACAGTTGCTAACGATAACTAGCCCTCATACACAGTTGTTAACGATAACTAACCCCCCATACACAGTTGTTAACGATAACTAGCCCTCATACACAGTTGTTAACGATAACTAACCCCCCATACACAGTTGTTAACGATAACTAACCCCCATACACAGTTGCTAACGATAACTAACCCTCATACACAGTTGTTAACGATAACTAACCTCCATACACAGTTGCTAACGATAACTAACCCCCATACACAGTTGTTAACGATAACTAACCCCCATACACAGTTGTTAACGATAACTAACCCCCATACACAGTTGCTAACGATAACTAACCCTCATACACAGTTGTTAACGATAACTAACCCCCCATACACAGTTGTTAACGATAACTAACCCCCATACACAGTTGTTAACGATAACTAACACTCATACACAGTTGTTAACGATAACTAACCCTCATTCACAGTTGTTAACGATAACTAACCCTCATACACAGTTGTTAACGATAACTAGCCCCCATACACAGTTGCTAACGATAACTAGCCCTCATACACAGTTGCCAGTAATTCATCCATTTTCTTACAAGGTTAGAAATTGCTAATTGCCGAGAGATGTTTTTTCGAAGATTTTCCTTTTATATATACATATATACCTGATTAGCTGGATTAATCTGACGAATCCAGGATTCTGGTCTTTGTCCACCATGAGCCGCATCATCCCTCCAGGAGTAAACAGAAAGATGCATATGGATTTATCTTTCCCCATAAACAACTACTACAGGAGCAGGTAACCGTTCGGACACTACGGTACAGACTTTGGGCCAATTTCACAACCATTTCACTCATTGATCATTCACGGGGCCCAGTGGAAACCCCCTGACGACACCCCGGAGAACCACGAACTGCCGTTCGAGATATACCAAAATTCAACACACGTGCTACCCCGTCTCTTAACCTTGCATACGCACCATGCCTTAACACTTCACGAACTTGGCGCTCCACTGGTATTTCAAAAGGAAACTTTCCAATGGATACGAGATTCAAATCATTGCTAAGAAGCTCGACCAAATTCTTACCTTTTATCACACCGGGAGAAACTACTCACCTTAAGTGAACAAGGTCATGCTGGGGTATTGAAGCAAACCGCTCCCTGATGGAGAAGAAAAGTCTGTTATATTCTGTTCCCAAGTCTTGCAAAGCTAAGCTATCTAAAATGATTATTTAGTTCAGCGGAGATTTAGAAGATGAATAAGAAGTGGTAGTTGGGTTTAGGCTGACCGAATCTCACTGATGTACTAGAAGGCCAGAAGACACGATCTACATGTGTAAAATCAGATGATATAAAGACTTACACCTGACACTAAGGATAATGTATAATTTACAGCTGTAAACACGGACAATATATCGAATCACAACCGTAAACCCTGAACATATATCGAATTACACTTGTAGATTCTGAATATATATATCGAACCGCACTTGTAAACTATGAGCGTATATCGGATCATATTTGAAAACTCTGAACACAACGAATTGATTACATTTGCAAACTCTAAATATATATCGAATTATGCCAGTAAACTCTGAACATACATCGAATTACTCCCGTAAACCCTGAAAATATATCGAATTACATTTGTAAACTCTGAACGTTAATCAAAATACACCTGCAAATTTTGAGCTCAAATAACATCTCGATTAACATCCGTAAGCTCGGAAGTTGTACGGATTAACCCTTGTAAACTCTGAACGTATATTGAATTACAACTGTACACTCTAAACTTATATCGAATCACGCTTGCATACTCAAATTACATATTGATTTACGCCTGCAAACTCGAAAGTCGTTCCGATTAACACTTGTAAACTCTGTAACACTTTACCCTCACACTTCTTTATCTGCACGTGTGAGATGATCATAATAAATTCCGTCGGATCACACGAGTTGATGAAGACTAATAAAGGATAAGTGATTTAGTTCCCTTAGATTTTCCCTTTGGATTCATCGTTAGTTTGTCTGGTGATGTGTATATAATTTGATGACCCGCCCTTGGAATGGGAATGAAAAAAATGATCTTTCCTTCTTTCATATTTGTTCGCTGTTTCCTGCATTAGCGAGGTAGCGTCAGAAATAGATGAATGGGCTTCAGAAGAAATATCCTCATTTGCCTCCAGCCTTTGCTCCTTTTCTTGGAAAGTGATAGTATGATAGAGAGGAAGGTTTCCAAAACCTCTCCCCCGCTCCAACACCCCCCTAACTCATTCATTTTAGTCGCTTTCTACGACACGCAGGAGACACGTGGGTTGTATTCTTTCTCGCCTATCCCCAGGGTGCTAGAAAAGAAAACGTTAAAAATATGGCGAACGCGTTTATTTGAGCCGCACCAAAAGGCACCGTAGTTTGTGGAAAGTCACAATAACAACGTCACCAAAACGCCCCCCCAAATGATCAAATTAGAAGCCGTCTGGAAAAGTCTTTTGGACGGGATTACACCTGACACAGAAGTCAGCCAATGTTGCCAAGGATTTATTGCCTTGAGCTCGTGTTGGCTGGCAAAAATGCGCACAGCAGAAAGGACACACACACACACACACACACACACACACACAGGAGCACACCCACACACACACACACACACAGGAACACACCCACACACACAGAAACACACACACACACACACACACACACACACACACACACACACACACACACAGGAACACACCCACACACACACACAAACACACACACACGCACACACACACACACACACACACACACACAGAGCAGCGTTCGAGTAACCAATATTTTCATGGTCATCTCTAAATCAAACACTCGGTATCAAGGCAGATTATACAGTATTATAGATCAACACATTTCCGCATCTCTAACTGTTAATCATGTTTTTCACCAGTTGATATGAAAGAGCCGATATATAGTTTGGAAGTTGCCAAACAATACTTCGTTGCTTACTTTGGAAGTCAAAATATCTTCAAACATTTTTTTTTATTATGCTGACTGAGACGGCTTGGATATGAAGCCCTAATCGAGGCCATCTCATTAAAGATATATATATATATATATATATATATATATATATATATATATATATATATATATATATATATATATATATATATATAATATATATATATATATATATATCCTAGCCTAAGTCAGGTACCCATTCTATCAACCAACCCCTTATGGTGGATGAACACCTGGGGTGACAGTGTACTAGCCGCCACAACCAGGATGCGAACCTATGAGCTCGACCCTAGGCAGCCCGTGAGTGCTTCACGGTCGGGAACACTAACCGCTATTTTCTTTTCATTTTCCCTGGGTATGGATATCCCGGCTCAGCATTGTACGTTCGTCGAGGCTATTTCGTAGTTCAAATAATGCATCTCTTCCTCTCTAGTTTTAAAGGTAATCCGGACTCCTCCTCCAACAAAGAAAATCCACATGGATATGTTGAAGACGTAACCGAATTCTTCATGACTTCGCCCGGAAACATCTGTCGTAAGACTTTTTCTTCTACCCGAAATGCAGACAATAGAGCCCGCAGCTCTATTGTAATCCAAAAACGATCTTTAAAAGCTTTATTAGTTGTGTGGAAATATAGAATGAGAGAGAGAGAGAGAGAGAGAGAGAGAGAGAGAGAGAGAGAGAGAGAGAGAGAGAGAGAGAGAGAGAGAGAGAGAGAGAGAGAGAGAGAGAGAGAGAGACTTCCAATCTTGTGTGTAGCAATATCAAGTGTATCTGTAGTACCCCAGTGAGCACACTGATGCGATACCTGACCACGACGCCACGAAGTGTGCTCAAGGGCTGTATTAACGGTGCTAAGGGCTTCAATAAACAATATACTTGACTGATTCTTGGTCCCACGTCCAGTGGCACAGGTCAAAACCCAATATGAGGTTTCGGATACAATACAGACATATTCACTCAGTGTAAGATAGTCACGATATATCTCTCGTCTTCCCCGTGCGAAAGGAGAGCAGCGAGAACTCCTCAACTTCAGTACGTTTGCCCACATCAAGGCAACGGCATTTGCAGTACTCAGAGCAACAAATGCGTCTCATATAAGTTTCCTACAAGCCGAGATGGACATAGATGGGTGTACTTTTGCTGTCTCCTATCGGCTGGTAATAGATCATAGAAAAACTGAACTATTCTTCTTGTGGACGAGAGGACAAATCTATATGCACATAGACCCAATGTATGCTAAACAAAACAAAACAGTTAATACATCATGTGCCCTTTACAAAACGTGTCATACCATATGGATGAGCAAAGGTAAAAACAAGAGTAGATTGTCTAGTATAGTGAAGTCATCTTTACTCATACAGACACTATATATCAACTATATATCACTATATATCAACAACTGTTTACAGTAAACCTGGAGCAGGTAGGTCCCAGCCAGTCTGTCCTAAATTAAGAACAATTAAAGAAGATTGTCTTCACTCCTCCTTATATGTGCTGAAATAGTATTTCCTTCTAGGATTTTAATATTTTGAAGCCTATCTGACAAAAGACTTTGTATCTTCTCTCTAGTTACCATCGTCAGGTTCACTCTACTAGCTGCGCTGCCATTATATTGTAGTTACTATACGTTGCCACTTAACCATGTACGCAAGCAAAGGGCGACCAATATCGGTGACGACCCTGTTAATGAAAGGTTCTCTTCAATTACATTATTGTTGGTATCCATACCCGAAGTCTTTGTTGCAGTTACTATAATATCACCTTCTACTGATGGTTCGTTGCGTATGCTATACAGCTGACTATTGTTGAGGGTTATGTTGCACTTACTAAAGTACCGCCTTCTGATGATGCTTTGTTGCTATTGTTATAGTGCTATTGTTATAGTGCTATCTATTGTTGAAGTAATTATTTTTTTGCAGTGACCATAATACCACCCACTGTTGATAGCTTGTTGCAGTTGTTATAATGCTAATTAGTGTTGAAAGTCTTATTGCAGTGACTATAATACCACCCACTGTTGATAGCTTGTTGCAGTTGTTATAATGCTAATTAGTGTTGAAAGTCTTATTGCTGTTACTATAATACCAGCTATTATTGATCATGCAGTTGCAGTTGCCATAATGCTGCCAATTATTGAAGATTTTTTTGTAGCAGTTGCTTGGGTCTGCCTTTTTCCCATGGAAACTGCTCTAAGATAACTGTTGGTGCTTGCAGGATTTGTGGGGTCTCTCTACAACCACTGCAGTATGACTGATGCCTTCCCTCAGAAGCCATACTGGATATATCATGCCTCAGTTCAAAGCATTATAAATCAGAATCTACAGTAAAGTGAGAATTAAAGAAGTCACGAAGGTAAGTGTTTCGGTTTTTACCATTTCCTTGGTCAAGATTTCATCAGTTGTTGGACAGACTTTGCTTCCTTGTGTTTCACGAACGATGTCGAGGACAGGGACAGCCTGAGACTACCGCGGCAGCAGCTGCCTTGATATATTCACCAATCTGCATGCATTTGGTCCTCCGCACGTGACGCGTTAAACTGACTTAGACACTCCGTCCCTTCCTCCCTTGAGTTTCATTAATTTGTAGGTTAATTTTTCGCCTTGACTCTTATAGGCAAGCAATGAAATGAAAAGAAATGGATTTTGTCATTTTTGGAAACTGGGAACAAGCAGATGATGACTGACGTTCATTGTTTTCAGGTAACAAAGCCGATGTTACCCACAGGAGCCTTGAACAGAGCTTCTTGGGTACAAGCGGGAGAGGGAAAGAGAACGAGGAATCTTTTGGCTCCAGAGACCTATATTCTTGTATGATATCATACTAAAACCTAGCTTCTGAGGAGTGATACACATTTTGATATCGTCACCTTAATGACAATATATATATATATATATATATATACATATATATATATATATATATATATATATATATATATATATATATATATATATATATATATATATATATATATATATATATACAGGGTGTTGAAAAACGATTGGTACAAAATTTGACAGTAGACAGGGATACCCAAAGCAAACACTTTATCAAGAATACCAAAAATTGCAAAATTAGTTAGTTTTCGAGATACCGAGCTTTAAAGTTTTAACTTTGGTATGTCTGAACTGTAAACTTTAAATGTAATATTAGCTTACAATCTGGCAACACTCGGTTGATTAAGCTGTGGCAACACTCGGTGTTTACTAATTAGTTTACCGTTGCACGTCGTCGTGACAACATGACACATTTGTCTCATCAAGAAATGACTGACATCAGATATGGCCCCTCTAAATGGACCACGGTATGTAACTTTCTTAAGGGGCGTATTGCCTATACTGCTGCAAGATACGCCTCTAGGTATACGCCGTCACATGTGGTTCCAGCACGACGGAGCTCCTGTCCATAACGATAGTAATGCTCGCCAATACCTTAACGACACGTTTCCAAACAAGTAGATAGGGCGCAATGGTCCAGTGGCATAGCCTGCAAGATCTCCAGACTTGAGTCCTTTGCATTTCTTTCTCTGGGGCCACATGAAAACATTGGTATACGAAACATCTGTGGAGTCTGAGATGGATCTTGTCGCAAGAATAGCGGTCGCAGCAGGCGACATTGCAGAAGATCCAAGAATGTTGTCTCGTGTCCAGCAGTCCTTTCAGAGGAGGTGTCGGGTCTGCATTGAAGCAGAAGGCAGATACTTCGAACAGCTATTGTAGATTGTGATCGATAATACATCTGTTTACACAATATTTGTTTCATTTTTCACTATATCATTTGTTAGAAACGAAAATGCTTGTGAATAGATGTCAGGTTAAAACTTTAAAGCTCAGTATCTCGAAAACTAACTATTTTTGCAATTTTTGGTATACTTGAATAAGTGTTTGCTTTGGGTGTCCCTGTCTACTGTCAAATTTTGTACCTATCGTTTTTTAACACCCTGTATATATATATATATATATATACTCCTATGAGTCCACAGGGAAAATGAAACACGATAAAGTCCCAAGTGCACTTTCGTGTGATAATCGCATCATCAGGGCAGACACAAGAGAGAAATATAAGTCAGTTGATATACATCGAAGAGACGAAGCTAGGACGCTATTTGGTAAACATGCGACTGTCGAAGACATAAACGAGCGTTCATAAACCTATCATTTTACAAATTTTATCGGCAATAAAGTTATCTAATTTGTATAGACCAACACTAACATTAAGATTATAATTCTTTGTGTATTTAATAATAGAATATTCAATGATATTTCTCGCGGTAATAGAGTTAGCGTTAGTAACTGAGATGGCATTACTCCAGTCAGTACAATGATCATAGTTTTTAACGTGATTAAACAAGGCATTTGATTCTTGTCCCGTTCTTATACTATATTTTTGTTGCTTAAGCCTAAGAGAAAGATTCTTACCATTCTGCCCAACGTGAAATTTATCACAATTTCCGCATGGCACTTTATAGATGCATCCAAGAGAATTTTCTGGCGAATTCCTGATCAAGATATTCTTTATTGTATTATTCTTGCTGAACGCAACATCTACATTAAGGATTTATGCAACATGGGAAGTAAAGTGAAATTATTATCAAAAGGGAGAACTAAAAGATTCTTGGTGTCAATGGGAGGTTTGGGCTCAACTCCATAGGATGATTTCTTTGCTAACTTAATGGATTTGTCAACGAAAGATTTAGGGTACTTTAATTTAGATCCAATAGAATATCTCTTCTCAAACTCATCATCAATAAACTCTGGACCGCAAATACGTAATGCCCTAAGGAAAATAGATTGAAATGATGATAATCTAATTGTCATGTTGGGATGAGTAATAATGGATATATGAGCATACATTGGTGGATTTTCTGTATATGATAAACTTAAACTTGTTTCCTTGCCTATGGATCATGCAATCTAGAAATGGTAACATACCATTATTTTCATTTTCTATAGTATATTAAATGGAAGGTACTAAATTGTTAAGTCAGGGGAGAAATATTTGTAAATTTTCATTTGTTGGCCCAAAACAAAGAACATCATCTACATTCCTAAACCAAATTGCATTAGAAGGTAAGATATCCTTTAGAAATTTTGTTTCAAAAAATTCCATATAAAGATTACTTAGTACAGGCGAAAGAGGGTTACTCATTGCCATGCTAAATTTTTGATCATGATAATCTCCATTGAATTGAAATACACAGTCTTTTACAAACAATTCTATCAGTTCAATGAAAACAGACTCTAAAACTGGTAAATGAAAATCATCTAAGACATCAAATATATATTCTGAAAGGTCATCAACTGGAACTTAAAACTAATTAGTTTGAAATCAAAATTAGCATTGATAATGTTTAACTTGTTGACAAAATTTATGTTGTTCATGATATTAGAATTTGATACCTTACACTCTACAGGGCTTAATAAAGAAACTAACCATTTGACAATTTATATGTGGTGGAGCCTACTAAACTCACTATAGGTCTTGCTGGAAAAATCTGTTTATGTGTTTATGTGTTTTATGTGTTTTGATAAGGATTCCTTGTGTGCATTAGGCCATGGTTTAAGTTTTGTGTGTTCTAACAGGGAAGCCAGCTGTGTTGATGTCACAAAGTATTTTTGCAAGCTTGAGAAATACAGTAACTTAACTAATGATGAAAGTGATATCTGTAAGGGTTCAGCGTCTGGCAATTTGTCAAAACCATTGTAACCTAATTGCCCTTAAAGATTTATAAGAACTATTAACTCTTTGAAAAGAAATACAAAGATATACATATTACTAAAGCAGATAAGGCTAACACTATTGTGATTTTAGACAAAAGTAACTATTCATCTAAAATGAATGAGCTTCTAAATGATGACACAACATATTCTAAACTTAGTAAAAATCCCTTAGAAGCAGTAAATTCCCATTTTGATAAAGAAATGAAGTTGTTGTTGAAAGGTAATAGTTCTCTTATCAAAAGTTTGTCATCTTTGCCACTTCATTGCCATATGTATATGGACTTATCAAAACACATAAACAGAATTTTCCGGCAAGACCTATAGTGAGTTCAGTAGGCTCCATCACATATAAATTGTCAAAAAGGTTAGTTTCTTTATTAAGCCCTTTAGTGGGTAAGGTCAAATTCTGATATCATGAACAATGTAGATTTAGTCAACAAGCTAAACAATATCAATGTTACTTTTGATTTCAGACCAGCTAGCTTTGACGTTTCCTCACTTCTCATTAAAGTTCCAGTTGATGACCTTTTAGAATATTTATTTGATGTCTGAGATAATATTCATTTATCTGTTTCAGAGTCTGTTTTCACTGAACTGATAAAATTGCGTATAAAAGACTGTGTATTTCAATTCAATGGAGATTATTATGCTCAAAAATTTGGTATGGCAATGGGTAACCCTCTTTCACTTGTACTAAGTAATCTTTGTATGGAATTTAAAAGAAAAAAAAACTTCTAATGCAATTAGGTTTAGGTATGTAGATGATGTTCTTTGTGTTTGGCCAACAAATGAAAATTAACAAATATTTCTCCCCTTACTTAACAATTTGATAACTACCATCAAATTTACTGTAGAAAATGAAAATGATGTTATGTTACCATTTTTATTTGCATGATCCATAGGCAAGAAAACAAGTTTAAGTTTAGCATATAAAGAAAACATGCCAATGTATGCTCATATATCCATTATTACTCATCCCAACATGACAGAGTTAAATCATCATCATTTTAATCTATGTTCCTTAAGACATTCATGAATCAGCAGTCCAGAGTCGATGATGAGTTTGAGAAGATATATTCTATTGGATCAAGGTTAAAGTGCCTTAGAACTATCATTGGTAACTCCCATAAGTTATCAAAGAAATCATTTTATAGATCTTCACCAATTCCATTTACAACACTGAACACCCCATGTATACCAATTATTCCCTCAACTGCCACATTACTCACCTTTGCATTCAAATCACCCATCACTATAACCCGGTCTCGTGCATCAAAACCACTAACACACTCATTCAGATGCTCCCAAAACACTTGCCTCTCATGATCTTTCTTCTCATGCCCAGGTGCATAGGCACCAATAATCACCCATCTCTCTCCATCAGCTTTCAGTTTTACCCATATCGTCTAGAGTTCACTTTCTTACACTCTATCATATACTCGCACCACTCCTGTTTCAGGAGTAGTGCTACTCCTTCCCCTGCTCTTGTCCTCTCACTAACCCCTGACTTTACTCCCAAGACATTCCCAAACAACTCTTCCCTTTAACCCTTGAGCTTCCTTTCACTCAGAGACAAAACATCCAGGCTTCTTTCCTCAAACATACTACCTATTTCTCCTTTTTTCTCATCTTGTTTACATCCACACACATTTAGACACCCCAGTCTGAGCCTTCGAGGAGGATGAGCACTCCTCGCGTGACTCCTTCTTCTGTTTCCCCTTTTAGAAAGTTAAAATGCAAGTAGGGGAGGGTTTCTAGCCCCCTGCTCCCGTCACCTTTAGTCGCCTTCTACGACACGTGAGGAATGCGTGGGAAATATTCTTTCTCCCCTATCCCCAAGGAGGGTATTGATTGAGAGGGTGAAGGCATGTACAGAGCATCAGATTGGGGAAGAGCAGTGTGGTTTCAGAAGTGGTAGAGGATGTGTGGATCAGGTGTTTGCTTTGAAGAATATATGTGAGAAATACTTAGAAAAGCAAATGGATTTGTATGTAGCATTTATGGATCTGGAGAAGGCATATCATAGAGTTGATAGAGATGCTCTGTGGAAGGTATTAAGAATATATGGTGTGGGAGGCAAGTTTTAGAAGCAGTGAAAAGTGTTTATCGAGGATGTAAGGCATGTGTACATGTAGGAAGAGAGGAAAGTGATTGGTTTTCAGTGAATTTAGGTTTGCGGCAGGGGTGTGTGATGTCTCCATGGTTGTTTAATTTGTTTATGGATGGGGTTGTTAGGGAGGTGAATGGAAGAGTTTTGGAAAGTGGGGCAAGTATGCAGTCTGTTGTGGATAAGAGAGCTTGGGAAGTGATTCAGTTGTTGTTCGCTGATGATACAGCGCTGGTGGCTGATTCATGTGAGAAACTGCAGAAGCTAGTGACTGAGTCTGGTAAAAAGTGTGAAAGAAGAAACTTGTGGGTAAATGTGAATAAGAGTAAGGTTATTAGGTACAGTAGGGTTGAGGGTCAAGTCAATTGGGAGGTAGGTTTGAATGGAGAAAAACTGTAGGAAGTGAAGTGTATTAGATATCTGGGAGTGGATTTGGCAGTGGATGGAACCATGGAAGCGGACATGAATCGTAGGGTGGGGGAGGGGGCGAGAATTCTGGGAGCCTTGAAGAATGTGTGGAAGTCGAGAACATTATCTTGGAAAGCAAAAATGGGTATTTTTGAAGGAGTAGTGGTTCCAACAATGTTGTATGGTTGCGAGGCGTGGGCTATGAACAGAGTTGTGCGCAGGAGGGAGGATGTGCTGGAAATGAGATGTTTGAGGACAATATGTGGTGTGAGGTGGTGTAATCGAGTAAGTAATAATAGTGTATGGGAGATGTGTGGTAATAAAAAGAGTGTGGTTGAGAGAGCAGAAGAGGGTGTTTTGAAATGGTTTGATCACATGGAGAGAATGACTGATGAAAGATTGACCAAGAGGATATATATGCCAGAGGTGGAGGGAACGAGGAGAAGTGGGAGACGAAATTGGAGGTGGAAAGATGGAGTGAAAAAGATTTTGAGTGATCGGGGCCTGAACATGCAGGAGGGTGAAAGGCGTGCAAGGAATAGAGTGAATTGGAACGATGTGGTATACCGGGGTCGACGTGCTGTCAATGGATTGAACCAGGGCATCTGACGCGTCTGGGGTAAACCATGGAAAGTTCTGTGGGGCTTGGATGTGGAAAAAGAGCTGTGGTTTCGGTGCTTTATTACATGACAACTAGAGACTGAGTGTTAACGAATGGGGCCTTTGTTGGTTTTTTCCTAGCGGTACCTCGCACACATGAGGGTGGAGGGTGTTGATATTCCCTGTGTGGCGGGTTGGCGATGGTAATGAATAAAGGCAGACAGTATGAATTATGTACATGGGTATATATGTATATGTCTGTGTGTGTATATATATATGTATACATTGAGATGTATAGGTATGCATATATGCTTTGTGTGGACGTGTATGTATATACATGTGTTTGTGAGTGGGTTGGGCCATTCTCTCGTCTGTTTCCTTGCGCTACCTCGCTAACGCGGGAGACAGCGACAAATCAAAATACTTGTTTATGGATGTATCCAAGATATGGTTGTACTTTGTGTAATGAAGACAATTGAGAAACATCAAAAGCCAGAATTCCAGTTTCATGATAAGAGAAGTGGACAAGGCAGTATGATACAGTGGTTAAATTGATGGAAACTACTATTGACGTTTGTGTAAATAAATTATACATTTCCCTTTTCCATAGCCAGAGGTTGAACCATTATGTGGCATTCATTTTTCATTTCATTTCAGGCTAGAAGTTTCAGTTTTCTAAACTATTTCTTACATTTTTCATATGAATATATATATATATATATATATATATATATATATATGTGTGTGTGTGTGTGCGTGTATATTTATGTATATGTATATTTAGGCATGGGAAGAAAGATCATGAGAGGCAAGTGTTTTGGGAGCAGCTGAATGAGTGTGTTAGTGGTTTTGATGCACGAGACCGGGTTATAGTGATGGGTGATTTGAATGCAAAGGTGAGTAATGTGGCAGTTGAGGGAATAATTGGTATACATGGGGTGTTCAGTGTAGTAAATGGAAATGGTGAAGAGCTTATAGATTTATGTGCTGAAAAAAGACTGATGATTGGGAATACCTGGTTTAAAAGGCAAGATATACATAAGTATACTTATGTAAGTAGGAGAGATGGCCAGAGAGCGTTATTGGATTACGTGTTAATTGACAGGCGTGCGAAAGAGAGACTTTTGGATGTTAATGTGCTGAGAGGTGCAACTGGAGGGATGTCTGATCATTATCTTGTGGAGGCTAAGGTGAAGATTTGTATGGGTTTTCAGAAAAGAGGAGTGAATGTTGGGGTGAAGAGGGTGGTGAGAGTAAGTGAGGTTGGGAAGGAGACCTGTTTGAGGAAGTACCAGGAGAGATTGAGTACAGAATGGAAAAAGGTGAGAACAATGGAAGTAAGGGGAGTGGGGGAGGAATGGGATGTATTTAGGGAATCAGTGATGGATTGCACAAAAGATGCTTGTGGCATGAGAAGAGTGGGAGGTGGGTTGATTAGAAAGGGTAGTGAGTGGTGGGATGAAGAAGTAAGAGTATTAGTGAAAGAGAAGAGAGAGGCATTTGGACGATTTTTGCAGGGAAAAAATGCAATTGAGTGGGATATGTATAAAAGAAAGAGACAGGAGGTCAAGAGAAAGGTGCAAGAGGTGAAAAAAAGGGCAAATGAGAGTTGGGGTGAGAGAGTATCATTAAATTTTAGGGAGAATAAAAAGATGTTCTGGAAGGAGGTAAATAAAGTGCGGAAGACAAGGGAGCAAATGGGAACTTCAGTGAAGGGCGCAAATGGGGAGGTGATAACAAGTAGTGGTGATGTGAGAAGGAGATGGAGTGAGTATTTTGAAGGTTTGTTGAATGTGTATGATGATAGAGTGGCAGATATAGGGTGTTTTGGTCGAGGTGGTGTGCAAAGTGAGAGGGTTAGGGAAAATGATTTGGTAAACTGAGAAGAGGTAGTGAAAGCTTTGCGGAAGATGAAAGCCGGCAAGGCAGCAGGTTTGGATGGTATTGCAGTGGAATTTATTAAAAAAGGGGGTGACTGTATTGTTCACTGGTTGGTAAGGTTATTTGAAATATGTATGACTCATGGTGAGGTGCCTGAGGATTGGCGGAATGCGTGCATAGTGCCATTGTACAAAGGCAAAGGGGATAAGAGTGAGTGATCAAATTACAGAGGTATAAGTTTGTTGAGTATTCCTGGTAAATTATATGGGAAGGTATTGATTGAGAGGATGAAGGCATGTACAGAGCATCAGATTGGGGAAGAGCAGTGTGGTTTCAGAAGTGGTAGAGGATGTGTGGATCAGGTGTTTGCTTTGAAGAATGTATGTGAGAAATACTTAGAAAAGCAAATGGATTTGTATGTAGCCTTTATGGATCTGGAGAAGGCATATGATAGAGTTGATAGAGATGCTCTGTGGAAGGTATTAAGAATATATGGTGTGGGAGGAAAGTTGTTAGAAGCAGTGAAAAGTTTTTATCGAGGATGTAAGGCATGTGTACGTGTAGGAAGAGAGGAAAGTGATTGGTTCTCAGTGAATGTAGGTTTGCGGCAGGGGTGTGTGATGTCTCCATGGTTGTTTAATTTGTTTATGGATGGGGTTGTTAGAGAGGTAAATGCAAGAGTTTTGGAAAGAGGGGCAAGTATGAAGTCTGTTGGGGATGAGAGAGCTTGGGAAGTGAGTCAGTTGTTGTTCGCTGATGATACAGCGCTGGTGGCTGATTCATGTGAGAAACTGCAGAAGCTGGTGACTGAGTTTGGTAAAGTGTGTGGAAGAAGAAAGTTAAGAGTAAATGTGAATAAGAGCAAGGTTATTAGGTACAGTAGGGTTGAGGGTCAAGTCAATTGGGAGGTGAGTTTGAATGGAGAAAAACTGGAGGAAGTGAAGTGTTTTAGATATCTGGGAGTGGATCTGGCAGCGGATGGAACCATGGAAGCGGAAGTGGATCATCAAAACCACTAACACACTCATTCAGCTGCTCCCAAAACATTTGCCTCTCATGATCTTTCTTCTCATGCCCAGGTGCATATGCACCAATAATCACCCATATCTCTCCAACAACTTTCAGTTTTACCCATATTAATCGAGAATTTACTTTCTTACATTCTATCACATATTCCCACAACTCCTGTTTCAGGAGTAGTGCTACTCTTTCCCTTGCTCTTGTCCTCTCACTAACCCCTGACTTTACTCCCAAGACATTCCCAAACCACTCTTCCCCTTTACCCTTGAGCTTCGTTTCACTCAGAGCCAAAACATCCAGGTTCCTTTCCTCAAACATACTACCTATCTCTCCTTTTTTCACATCTTGGTTACATCCAAACACATTTAGACACCCCAATCTGAGTCTACGAGGAGGATGAGCACTCCCCGCGTGACTCCTTCTGTTTCCCATTTTTTAGAAAGTTAAATTACAAGGAGGGGAGGATTTCTGGCCCCCCTCTCCCGTCCCTTCTAGTCGCCTTCTACGACACGTGAGGAATGCGTGGGAAGTATTCTTTCACCCCTATCCCCAGGGATAAAATATACATATATATATATATATATATATATATATATATATATATATATATATATATATATATATATATATATATATATGTTTGAAGGAATAGTGGTTCCAACAATGTTGTATGGTTGCGAGGCGTGGGCTATGGATAGAGTTGTGCGCAGGAGGGTGGATGTGCTGGAAAAAGATGTTTGAGGACAAATGTGTGGTGTGAGGTGGTTTGATCGAGTAAGTAACGTAAGGGTAAGAGAGATGTGTGGAAATAAAAAGAGCGTGGTTGAGAGAGCAGAAGAGGGTGTTTTGAAATGGTTTGGGCACATGGAGAGAATGAGTGAGGAAAGATTGACCAAGAGGATATATGTGTCGGAGGTGGAGGGAACGAGGAGAAGAGGGAGACCAAATTGGAGGTGGAAAGATGGAGTGAAAAAGATTTTGGGTGATCGGGGCCTGAACATGCAGAAGGGTGAAAGGAGGGCAAGGAATAGAGTGAATTGGATCGATGTGGTATACCGGGGTTGACGTGCTATCAGTGGATTGAATCAGGGCATGTGAAGCGTCTTGGGTAAACCATGGAAAGTTGTGTGGGGCCTGGAAGTGGAAGGGAGCTGTGGTTTCGGGCATTATTGCATGACAGCTAGAGACTGAGTGTGAACGAATGTGGCCTTTGTTGTCTTTTCCTAGCGCTACCTCGCACACATGAGGGGGGAGGTGGATGGTATTCCATGTGTGGCGAGGTGGCGATGGGAATGAATAAAGGCAGACAGTGTGAATTGTGTGCATGGTTATATATGTATGTGTCTGTGTGTGTATATATATGTGTACATTGAGATGTATAGGTATGTATATTTGCGTGTGTGGACGTGTATGTATATACATGTGTATGAGAGTGGTTTGGGTCATTTCTTTCGTCTGTTTCCTTGCGCTACCTCGCAAACGCGGGAGACAGCGACAAAGCAAAATAAAAAGAAAAAAAATATATGTATATATCTATATATATATGAATAGGGTTGAGTGACCGGTTAATTTGGAGGTAAGTTTGAATGGAGAAAATCTCGAGGAAGTGAAGTGTTTTAGATATCTCGGAGTGGATTTGGCAGAGGATGGAAACATGGAAGTGGAAGTGAAACACAGGGTGGGGTAGGGGGCGAAAGTTCTGGGAGCGTTGAAAGATGTGTAGAAGGAGAGAAATTTATCTCTGAAGGCAAAAATGGGTATGTTTGAAGGAATAGTGGTTACAACAATGCTCTATGGTCGCGAGGCGTTGGCTTTAGATTGGGTTGTGCGGAGGAGGGTGGATGTGTTGGATATGAGATGTTTGAGGACAATATGTGGTGTAGGGTGGCTTGATCGAGTAAGTAATGGAAGGGTTAGAGTGATGTGTGGTAATAAAAAGAGTGTGGGTGAGAGAGCAAAAGAGGGTGTGTTGAAATTGTTTGGTCATATGGAGAGAATGAATGAGGAAAACATTGACAAAGAGGATATATTTGTCAGAGGTGGAGGGAACGAGGAGAAGTGAGAGACCAAATTGGTGGTGGAAGGATGTAGTGAAAAAGATTTTGAGCAATCAAGCCTAAGCATGCAGGAAGGTGAAAGGCTTGCAAGGAATAGAGTGAATTGGCACAATGCGGTATACCGGGTTGAGGTGCGGTCAGTGGATAGAACCAGGACATGTGAAGCGTCTGTGGTAAACCATGGAAAGTTTTGTGAGGCCTGGATGTTGGGGGTGGGGGGTAGTTGGTGGGGGAGAGGTGGGCGGCATTACATGTCTGGCGGGGTGACTAGAGGCAGCAAATATGAATTATATACATGTGTATATATATCTGTGTTTGTTTATAAATGTTTATTTATATTATACTTTGTCGCTCTCTCACCGCGTTAGCGAGGGAGCCTAAGGAAACAGACGAAAGAATGGCCCAACCCACCCTCATACAAATGTATATACATACAAGTCCACATACGCACATATACACTACAATACATTTCAACGTTATCTTTTTATTTTATCATAATTTGTCACTGTCTCCCACGTTAGCGAGGTAGCGCAAAGAAACAGACGAAAGAATGGCCCAACCCACACATATGCACATCTGTATACATACACGTCCACACACGCATATATACATACCTATACGTCTCAAAGTGTATTTATATATATATATATATATATATATATATATATATATATATATGATAGAGTTGATAGAGATGCCCTGTGGAAGGTATTAAGAATATATGGTGTGGGAGGCAAGTTGTTAGAAGCAGTGAAAAGTTTTTATCGAGGATGTAAGGCATGTGTACGTGTAGGAAGAGAGGAAAGTGATTGGTTCTCAGTGAATGTAGGTTTGCGGCAGGGGTGTGTGATGTCTCCATGGTTGTTTAATTTGTTTATGGATGGGGTTGTTAGGGAAGTGAATGCAAGAGTTTTGGAAAGAGGGGCAAGTATGAAGTCTGTTGGGGATGAGAGAGCTTGGGAAGTGAGTCAGTTGTTGTTCGCTGATGATACAGCGCTGGTGGCTGATTCATGTGAGAAACTGCAGAAGCTGGTGACTGAGTTTGGTAAAGTGTGTGAAAGAAGAAAGTTAAGAGTAAATGTGAATAAGAGCAAGGTTATTAGGTACAGTAGGGTTGAGGGTCAAGTCAATTGGGAGGTGAGTTTGAATGGAGAAAAACTGGAGGAAGTAAAGTGTTTTAGATATCTGGGAGTGGATCTGGCAGCGGATGGAACCATGGAAGCGGAAGTGGATCATAGGGTGGGGGAGGGGGCGAAAATTCTGGGAGCCTTGAAGAATGTGTGGAAGTCGAGAACATTATCTCGGAAAGCAAAAATGGGTATGTTTGAAGGAATAGTGGTTCCAACAATGTTGTATGGTTGCGAGGCGTGGGCTATGGATAGAGTTGTGCGCAGGAGGATGGATGTGCTGGAAATGAGATGTTTGAGGACAATGTGTGGTGTGAGGTGGTTTGATCGAGTAAGTAACGTAAGGGTAAGAGAGATGTGTGGAAATAAAAAGAGCGTGGTTGAGAGAGCAGAAGAGGGTGTTTTGAAATGGTTTGGGCACATGTAGAGAATGAGTGAGGAAAGATTGACCAAGAGGATATATGTGTCGGAGGTGGAGGGAACGATGAGAAGTGGGAGACCAAATTGGAGGTGGAAAGATGGAGTGAAAAAGATTTTGTGTGATCGGGGCCTGAACATGCAGGAGGGTGAAAGGAGGGCAAGGAATAGAGTGAATTGGATCGATGTGGTATACCTGGGTTGCCGTGCTATCAGTGGATTGAATCAGGGCATGTGAAGCGTCTTGGGTAAACCATGGAAAGCTGTGTAGGTATGTATATTTGCGTGTGTGGACGTATGTATATACATGTGTATGGGGGTGGGTTGGGCCATTTCTTTCGTCTGTTTCCTTGCGCTACCTCGCAAACGCGGGAGACAGCGACAAAGAAAAAAAAAAAAAAAATATATATATATATATATATATATATATATATATATATATATATATATATATATATATATACACACACACACACACATATAAACATATATATGTAAACATGTACATAATTCATACTATCTGCCCTTATTCATTCCTGTCGCCATCCCGCCACACATGAAATGACAAAACCCTCCCCCCGCATGTGCGCGAGGTAGCGCTAGGAAATGACAACAAAGGCCACAATCGTTCACACTCTGTCTCTAGCTGTCATGTATAGTACACCGAAACCACAGCTCCCTTTCCGCATCCAGGCCCCACAAAACATTCCAGGGTTTACCCCAGACGCTTCACATGCCCTGGTTCAATCCAATGACAGCAAGTCGACCTCGATATATCATATCGTTCCAATTCACTATATTCCTTGTAAGCATTTCACCCTCCTGCATGTTAGGTCCCGATCACTGAAAACCTTTTTTACTCCATATTTCCACCTCTAATTTGGTCTCCACTTCTCCTCGTTCCCTTCACTCTGACACATATATCCTCTTTATCAATCTTTCCAGATCATTCTCTCCATGTGAACAAACCATATCAAAACACCCTCTTCTACTCTCTCAACCACACTCTTTTTATTACCAAACATCTCTCCTACCTTTTATACTTACTCGATCAAACCACCTCACACATATTGTCCTCAAATATCTCATTTCCAGCACATCACTTTCCTCCGCACAACTCATCTATAGCCACGCCTCGCAACCATATAACATTGTTGAACCACTACTCTCCTTCAAACAGGCAGTTGAGGGAATCATTGGTATAAATGGGTGTTCAGTGTTGTAAATGGAAATGGTGAAGACCTTGTAGATTTATGTGCTGAAAAAGGACTGGTGATGGGGAATACCTGGTTTAAAAAGCGAGATATACATAAGTATACGTATGTAAGTAGTAGAGATGGCCAGAGAGCGTTATTGGATTACGTGTTAATTGACAGGCGCGCGAAAGAGAGACTTTTGGATGTTAATGTGCTGAGAGGTGCAACTGGAGGGATGTCTGATCATTATCTTGTGGAGGCTAAGGTGAAGATTTGTATGGGTTTTCAGAAAAGAAGAGTGAATGTTGGGGTGAAGAGGGTGGTGAGTGTAAATGAGCTTGGGAAGGAGACTTGTGTGAGGAAGTACCAGGAGAGACTGAGTACGGAATGGAGAAAGGTGAGAACAATGGAAGTAAGGGGAGTGGGGGAGGAATAGGATGTACTTAGTGAATCAGTGATGGATTTCGCAAAAGATGCTTGTGGCATGATAAGCGTGGGAGGTGGGTTGATTAGAAAGGGTAGTGAGTGGTGGGATGAAGAAGTAAGATTATTAGTGAAAGAGAAGAGAGAGGCATTTGGACGATTTTTGCAGGGAAAAAATGCAATTGAGTGGGAGATGTATAAAAGAAAAGGTCAAGAGAAAGGTGCAAGAGGTGAAAAAGAGGCCAAATGAGAGTTGGGGTGAGAGAGTATCATTAAATTTTAGGGAGAATAAAAAGATGTTCTGGAAGGAGGTAAATAATGTGCGTAAGACAAGGGAGCAAATGGGAACTTCAGTGAAGGGCGCTAATGGGGATGTGATAACAAGTAGTGGTGATGTGAGAAGGAGATGGAGTGAGTATTTTGAAGGTTTGTTGAATGTGTTTGATGATAGAGTGGCAGATGTAGGATGTTTTGGTCTGGGTGTTGTGCAAAGTGACAGGGTTAGGGAAAATGATTTGGTAAACAGGGAAGAGGTAGTGAAGTCTTTGCGGAAGACGAAAGCCGGCAAGGCAGCGGGTTTGGATGGTATTGCAGTGGAATCTATTAAAAAGGGGATGGCTGTATTGTTGACTGGTTGGTAAGGTTATTTAATGTATGTATGACTCATGGTGAGGTGCCTGAGGATTGGCGGAATGCGTGCATAGGGCCATTGTACAAAGGCAAAGGGGATAAGAGTGAGTGCTCAAATTACAGAAGTATAAGTTTGTTGAGTATTCCTGGTAAATTATATGGGAGGGTACTGATTGAGAGGGTGAAGGCATGCACAGAGCATCAGATTGGGGAAGAGAAGTGTGGTTTCAGAAGTGGTACAGGATGTGTGGATCAGGTGTTGGCTTTGAAGAATGTATGTGAGAAATACTTAGAAAAGCAAATGGATTTGTATGTAGCATTTATGGATCTGGAGAAGGTATATGATAGAGTTGATGGAGATGCTTTGTGGAAGGTATTAAGAATATATGGTGTGGGAGGCAAGTTGTTAGAAACAGTGAAAAGTTTTTATCAAGGATGTAAGGCAAGTGTACGTGTAGGAAGAGAGGAAAGTGATTGGTTCTCAGTGAATGTAGGTGTGCGGCAGGGATATGTGATGTCTCAATGGTTGTTTAATTTGTTTATGGATGGGGTTGTTAGGGAGGTGAGTGCAAGTGTTTTGGAAAGAGGGGCAAGTATGAAGTCTGTTGGGGATGAGAGAGCTTGGGAAGTGAGTCAGTTGTTGTTCGCTGATGATACAGCGCTGGTGGCTGATTCATGTGAGAAACTGCAGAAGGTGGTGACTGAGTTTGGTAAAGTGTGTGAAAGAAGAAAGTTAAGTGTAAATGTTAATAAGAGCAAGGTTATTAGGTGCAGTAGGGTTGAGGGTCAAGTCAATTGGGAGGTAAGTTTGAATGGAGAAAAACTGGAGGAAGTGAAGTGTTTTAGATACCTGGGAGAGGATATGGCAGCGAATGGAACCATGGAAGCGGAAGTGAGTCATAGGGTGGGGGAGGGGGCGAGAATCCTGGGAGCCTTGAATAATGTTTGGAAGTCGAGAACATTATCTCGGAAAGCAAAAATGGGTATGTTTGAAGGAATAGTGGTTCCAACAATGTTGTATGGTTGCGAGGCGTGGGCTATGGATAGAGTTGTGCGCAGGAGGGTGGATGTGCTGGAAAAAGATGTTTGAGGACAAATGTGTGGTGTGAGGTGGTTTGATCGAGTAAGTAACGTAATGGTAAGAGAGATGTGTGGAAATAAAAAGAGCGTGGTTGAGAGAGCAGAAGAGGGTGTTTTGAAATGGTTTGGGCACATGGAGAGAATGAGTGAGGAAAGATTGACCAAGAGGATATATGTGTCGGAGGTGGAGGGAACTAGGAGAAGAGGGAGACCAAATTAGAGGTGGAAAGATGGAGTGAAAAAGATTTTGGGTGATCGGGGCCTGAACATGCAGAAGGGTGAAAGGAGGGCAAGGAATAGAGTGAATTGGATCGATGTGGTATACCGGGGTTGACGTGCTATCAGTGGATTGAATCAGGGCATGTGAAGCGTCTTGGGTAAACCATGGAAAGTTGTGTGGGGCCTGGAAGTGGAAGGGAGCTGTGGTTTCTGGCATTATTGCATGACAGCTAGAGACTGAGTGTGAACGAATGTGGCCTTTGTTGTCTTTTCCTAGCGCTACCTCGCACATATGAGGGGGGGAGGTGGATGGTATTCCATGTGTGGCGAGGTGGCGATGGGAATGAATAAAGGCAGACAGTGTGAATTGTGTGCATGGTTATATATGTATGTGTCTGTGTGTGTATATATATGTGTACATTGAGATGTATAGGTATGTATATTTGCGTGTGTGGACGTGTATGTATATACATGTGTATGAGAGTGGTTTGGGTCATTTCTTTCGTCTGTTTCCTTGCGCTACCTCGCAAACGCGGGAGACAGCGACAAAGCAAAATAGAAAGAAAAAAAATATATGTATATATCTATATATATATGAATAGGGTTGAGTGACCGGTTAATTTGGAGGTAAGTTTGAATGGAGAAAATCTCGAGGAAGTGAAGTGTTTTAGATATCTCGGAGTGGATTTGGCAGAGGATGGAAACATGGAAGTGGAAGTGAAACACAGGGTGGGGTAGGGGGCGAAAGTTCTGGGAGCGTTGAAAGATGTGTGGAAGGAGAGAAATTTATCTCTGAAGGCAAAAATGGGTATGTTTGAAGGAATAGTGGTTACAACAATGTTCTATGGTCGCGAGGCGTTGGCTTTAGATTGGGTTGTGCGGAGGAGGGTGGATGTGTTGGATATGAGATGTTTGAGGACAATATGTGGTGTAGGGTGGCTTGATCGAGTAAGTAATGGAAGGGTTAGAGTGATGTGTGGTAATAAAAAGAGTGTGGGTGAGAGAGCAAAAGAGGGTGTGTTGAAATTGTTTGGTCATATGGAGAGAATGAATGAGGAAAACATTGACAAAGAGGATATATTTGTCAGAGGTGGAGGGAACGAGGAGAAGTGAGAGACCAAATTGGTGGTGGAAGGATGTAGTGAAAAAGATTTTGAGCAATCAAGCCTAAGCATGCAGGAAGGTGAAAGGCTTGCAAGGAATAGAGTGAACTGGCACAATGCGGTATACCGGGTTGAGGTGCGGTCAGTGGATTGAGCCAGGACATGTGAAGCGTCTGTGGTAAACCATGGAAAGTTTTGTGAGGCCTGGATGTTGGGGGTGGGGGGTAGTTGGTGGGGGAGAGGTGGGCGGCATTACATGTCTGGCGGGGTGACTAGAGGCAGCAAATATGAATTATATACATGTGTATATATATCTGTGTTTGTTTTTAAATGTTTATTTATATTATACTTTGTCGCTCTCTCACCGCGTTAGCGAGGGAGCCTAAGGAAACAGACGAAAGAATGGCCCAACCCACCCTCATACAAATGTATATACATACAAGTCCACATACGCACATATACACTACAATACATTTCAACGTTATCTTTTTATTTTATCATAATTTGTCACTGTCTCCCACGTTAGCGAGGTAGCGCAAAGAAACAGACGAAAGAATGGCCCAACCCACACATATGCACATCTGTATACATACACGTCCACACACGCATATATACATACCTATACGTCTCAAAGTGTATTTATATATATATATATATATATATATATATATATATATATATATATATATATATATATATATATATATATATATATATATATATATATATATATATATATATATATATATATATATATATATATATATATATATATATATATATATATATATATATATATATATATATATATATATATATATATATATATATATATATATATATATATATGATAGAGTTGATAGAGATGCTCTGTGGAAGGTATTAAGAATATATGGTGTGGGAGGCAAGTTGTTAGAAGCAGTGAAAAGTTTTTATCGAGGATGTAAGGCATGTGTACGTGTAGGAAGAGAGGAAAGTGATTGGTTCTCAGTGAATGTAGGTTTGCGGCAGGGGTGTGTGATGTCTCCATGGTTGTTTAATTTGTTTATGGATGGGGTTGTTAGGGAAGTGAATGCAAGAGTTTTGGAAAGAGGGGCAAGTATGAAGTCTGTTGGGGATGAGAGAGCTTGGGAAGTGAGTCAGTTGTTGTTCGCTGATGATACAGCGCTGGTGGCTGATTCATGTGAGAAACTGCAGAAGGTGGTGACTGAGTTTGGTAAAGTGTGTGAAAGAAGAAAGTTAAGAGTAAATGTGAATAAGAGCAAGGTTATTAGGTACAGTAGGGTTGAGGGTCAAGTCAATTGGGAGGTGAGTTTGAATGGAGAAAAACTGGAGGAAGTAAAGTGTTTTAGATATCTGGGAGTGGATCTGGCAGCGGATGGAACCATGGAAGCGGAAGTGGATCATAGGGTGGGGGAGGGGGCGAAAATTCTGGGAGCCTTGAAGAATGTGTGGAAGTCGAGAACATTATCTCGGAAAGCAAAAATGGGTATGTTTGAAGGAATAGTGGTTCCAACAATGTTGTATGGTTGCGAGGCGTGGGCTATGGATAGAGTTGTGCGCAGGAGGATGGATGTGCTGGAAATGAGATGTTTGAGGACAATGTGTGGTGTGAGGTGGTTTGATCGAGTAAGTAACGTAAGGGTAAGAGAGATGTGTGGAAATAAAAAGAGCGTGGTTGAGAGAGCAGAAGAGGGTGTTTTGAAATGGTTTGGGCACATGTAGAGAATGAGTGAGGAAAGATTGACCAAGAGGATATATGTGTCGGAGGTGGAGGGAACGATGAGAAGTGGGAGACCAAATTGGAGGTGGAAAGATGGAGTGAAAAAGATTTTGTGTGATCGGGGCCTGAACATGCAGGAGGGTGAAAGGAGGGCAAGGAATAGAGTGAATTGGATCGATGTGGTATACCTGGGTTGCCGTGCTATCAGTGGATTGAATCAGGGCATGTGAAGCGTCTTGGGTAAACCATGGAAAGCTGTGTAGGTATGTATATTTGCGTGTGTGGACGTATGTATATACATGTGTATGGGGGTGGGTTGGGCCATTTCTTTCGTCTGTTTCCTTGCGCTACCTCGCAAACGCGGGAGACAGCGACAAAGAAAAAAAAAAAAAAAAATATATATATATATATATATATATATATATATATATATATATATATATATATATATATATATATACACACACACACACATATAAACATATATATGTAAACATGTACATAATTCATACTATCTGCCCTTATTCATTCCTGTCGCCATCCCGCCACACATGAAATGACAAAACCCTCCCCCCGCATGTGCGCGAGGTAGCGCTAGGAAATGACAACAAAGGCCACAATCGTTCACACTCTGTCTCTAGCTGTCATGTATAGTACACCGAAACCACAGCTCCCTTTCCGCATCCAGGCCCCACAAAACATTCCAGGGTTTACCCCAGACGCTTCACATGCCCTGGTTCAATCCAATGACAGCAAGTCGACCTCGATATATCATATCGTTCCAATTCACTATATTCCTTGTAAGCATTTCACCCTCCTGCATGTTAAGGTCCCGATCACTCAAAACCTTTTTTACTCCATATTTCCACCTCTAATTTGGTCTCCCACTTCTCCTCGTTCACTTCACCTCTGACACATATATCCTCTTTATCAATCTTTCCAGACTCATTCTCTCCATGTGAACAAACCATATCAAAACACCCTCTTCTACTCTCTCAACCACACTCTTTTTATTACCAAACATCTCTCCTATCCTTTTATTACTTACTCGATCAAACCACCTCACACATATTGTCCTCAAATATCTCATTTCCAGCACATCCACTTTCCTCCGCACAACTCCATCTATAGCCCACGCCTCGCAACCATATAACATTGTTGGAACCACTACTCTCCTTCAAACATACCCATTTTTGCTTTCCATGATAACTTTCTCGACTTACACTCTTTCCCTTTGTACAATGGCACTATGCACGCATTTCGCCAATCCTCAGGCACCTCACCATGAGTCATACATACATCAAATAACCTTACCAACGATTCAACAATACACTCACCCCCTTTTGTAATAACTTCTACTGCGATACCATCCAAACCCGCTGCCATGCCAGCTTTCATCATCCGATAAGCTTTTACAACCTTTTCTCTGGTTATCAAATCATTCTCCCTAACCCTCTCACTTTTCACACCAACTCGAACAAAATACCCTATATCTGCCACTCTATCATCAAACACATTCAATAAACCTCCAAAATACTCACTCTATCTCCTTCTCACATCACCACTACTTCTTATCACCTCCCCATTAGCCCCCTTCATAAATGTTCCCATTTGTTTCCATGAATTATGCACTCGATTTATCTCCTTCCAAACATCTTATTCTCCCTACAATTTAATGATGCTCTCTCACCCCAGCTTTCATTTGCCCTCTTTTTCACCTCTTGCATCCTTCTCTTGACCTTCTACCTCTTTCTTTCATACATCTCCCAGTCATTTGCATTATTTCCCTGCAAAAATCGTCCAAATGCCTCTCCCTTCTCTTTCACTAATAATCTTACTTCTTCATCCCACCACTCACTACCCTTTCTAATCTGCCCACATCCCACGCTTCTCATGCCACAAGCATCTTTTGCGCAAGCCATCACTGCTTCCCTAAATACATCCCATTCCTCCCCCACTACCCTTACGTCTAGAGTTTACTTTCTTACACTCTATCACATACTCCCACCACTCCTGTTTCAGGAGTAGTGCTGCTCCTTCCCTTGCTCTTGCTCTTGTCCACTAACCCCGGCTTTATCAACCTCACTTGCTCTCACCACTCTGTTCATCCCAACATTCTCTGTTCTTTTCTGAAAACCTCTACAGTTCTTCACCTTCGCCTCCACGAGACGATAATCAGACATCCTTCCAGTTGCACCTCTCAGCACATTAACTTCCAAAAGTCTCATTTGTGTGCCTATCAATTAACACGTAATCCATTAACGCTCTCTGGCTATCTCTCCTTCTTACATACGTGTACTTATCTATATCTCTCTTTTTAAACCAGGTATTCCTAATCACTAATCCTTTTTCAGCACATAAATCTAAAGGCTCCTCACCACTTCCATTTATAACACTGAACACCCCATGTACACCAATTGTTCCCTCAACTGCCATATTACTCACATTTGCATTTAAATCAAACATCACTATAACCCGGTCTAGTGCATCAAAACCACTAACACACTCACTCAGCTACTCCCAAAAACACTTGCCTCTTATGAGCATATGCTCCATTGATCATCCATCTCACTCCATCCACTTTCAGTTTTACCCGTATCAATCTAGAGTTTACTTTCTTACACTGTATCACATATTCCCATCACTCCTGTTCCAGGAGTATTGCTGCTCCTTCCCTTGCTCTTGTCCTCTCACTAACCCCTGACGTTACTCCCAAGACATTCCCAAACCACTCTTCCCCTTTACCCTTGAGCTTCGTTTCACCCAGAGCCAAAACATCCAGGATCCTTTCATCAAACATACATCCTATCTCTCCTTTTTTCTGATCTTGGTTACATCCACACACATTTAGACACCCTAGTCTGAGCTTTCGAGGAGGATGAGCATTCCCCGCGTGACTCCTTCTGTTGCCCCTTTTAGAATGTTAAAATATAAGGAGGGGAGGGTTTCTAGCTCCCCGTCCCGTCCCTTTTAGTCGCCTTCTACGACACGTGAGGAATGCGTGGGAAGTATTCTTTCTCCCCTATCCCCAGAGATATATATGTGTACGTTGAAATGTATAGGTATGTATATATGCATGTCCACACGCGCACATATACATACCTATACATTTCAACTTATACATATGAATACACACAGACATACATATATATAAACATGTACATAATTCATAGTGTCTGCCCTCATTCATTCTCAGCGCCACCCCGCCACACAAGAAATGACAACCCCCTCCCCCAGCATGTGCGCAAATTAGCACTAGGAGAAGACAACAAAGGCCACATTCGTTCATACTCAGTCTCTAGCTGTCATGTATAATGCACCGAAACCACAGCTCCCCTTCACATCCAGGCCTCAAAAAACTTTCCATGGCCCACCTCAGACGCTTCACAAGCCCTGGTCGACCCCGGTAAACCACATCGTTCCAATTCACTCTATTCCTTGCCCGCCTTTCACCCTCCTGCATTTTCAGGACCCAATCATTCAAAATCTCCCCCACTCCATCTTTCCACCACCAATTTTGTGTCCCACTTCTCCTCGTTCCCTCCGCCTCAAACACATATATTCTCCCTGTCAATCTTTTTTCACTCATTCTGTCCACGCAACCAAACCACATCAAAATACCCTCTTCTGCTCTCTCAACCACACTCTTTTCATTACCACACATCTCTCTTACCCTTTCATTATTTACTCGATCAAACCACCTCACACCACACACTGTCCTTAAACATCTCATTTCCAGCACATCCACCCTCCTCCGCACAACTACATCTATAGCCTACGCCTCGAACCATATAACATTGTTGGAACAACTATTCTTTCAGCCATACCCATTTTTGCTCTCCGAGATAACGTTCTCACCTTCCACACATTTTTCAACGTTCCCAGAACCTTAGCCCCCTCCCCCACCCCAAGATTCACTTCCGATACCATGGTTCCACCTGCCGCCAAATCCACTTCCAGACATCTAAACCGTTTCACTTCCTCCAGTTTCTCTCCATTCAAACTTACCTCCCAATTGACTTGTTCCTCAACTCTACTGTACCTAATAACCTTGCTCTCATTCATATTCATTCTCACCTTTCTTCTTTCACGCACTTTATCAAACTCAGTCACCATCTTCTGCAGTGTCTCACCTGAATCAGCCGCCAGCGCTCTATCATCAGCGAACAACAACTGACTCACTTCCAAAGCTCTCTCATCCACAACAGAGTGCATACTTGCCCCTCTCTCCACAACTCTTGCATTCACATCCCTAACAACCCCATCCTTAAACCAAACAACCATAGAGACGTCACGCACCCCTGCCGCAAACCACCATTCACTGAGAACCAATCACTTTCCTCTCTTCCTACTCGTACACATGTTTCTAGCAATTTGCATGCTACATCAATACCTTTCAATACCTTCCAGAGAGCACCTCCATCAACTCTATGCCTTTTTCAGATCCATAAATCCTACATACAAATCCATCTCCTTTCTAAGCATTTCTGACATACATTCTTCAAAACAAACACCTGATCCACACATCCTCTACCACTTGTGAAACCACACTGCTCTTCCCCAATCTGATGCTCTGTACATGCCTTCACCCTCTCAATCAATATCCTCCTATACATCTTCCCAGGAATACTCAACAAACTCATACGTCTGTAATTTGAGCACTCACCTTTATCCCCTTTGCCTTTGTACAATGGCAACATGCAAGCATTCCGCCAATCCTCAGGACCTCACCATAAGTCATACATATATTAAATAAACTTACCAACCAGTCAACAACACAGTCACCCCCTTTTGTAGTGAATCCCACAGCTATACCGTCCAAACCCGCTACCTTGCCGGCTTTCATCTTCCGCAAAGCTTTTACTACCTCTTCTCTGTTTACCAAATCATTTTCCCTAACCCTCTCACTTTGCACACCACCTCGACCAAAACACCCTATATCTGCCTTTCTCTCATCTAACACGTTCAACAACCTTCAAAATACTCACTCTATCTCCTTCTCACATCACCACTACTTCTTATCACCTCCCCATTAGCCCCCTTCATAAATGTTCCCATTTGTTTCCATGAATTATGCACTCGATTTATCTCCTTCCAAACATCTTATTCTCCCTACAATTTAATGATGCTCTCTCACCCCAGCTTTCATTTGCCCTCTTTTTCACCTCTTGCATCCTTCTCTTGACCTTCTACCTCTTTCTTTCATACATCTCCCAGTCATTTGCATTATTTCCCTGCAAAAATCGTCCAAATGCCTCTCCCTTCTCTTTCACTAATAATCTTACTTCTTCATCCCACCACTCACTACCCTTTCTAATCTGCCCACATCCCACGCTTCTCATGCCACAAGCATCTTTTGCGCAAGCCATCACTGCTTCCCTAAATACATCCCATTCCTCCCCCACTACCCTTACGTCTAGAGTTTACTTTCTTACACTCTATCACATACTCCCACCACTCCTGTTTCAGGAGTAGTGCTGCTCCTTCCCTTGCTCTTGCTCTTGTCCACTAACCCCGGCTTTATCAACCTCACTTGCTCTCACCACTCTGTTCATCCCAACATTCTCTGTTCTTTTCTGAAAACCTCTACAGTTCTTCACCTTCGCCTCCACGAGATGATAATCAGACATCCTTCCAGTTGCACCTCTCAGCACATTAACTTCCAAAAGTCTCATTTGTGTGCCTATCAATTAACACGTAATCCATTAACGCTCTCTGGCTATCTCTCCTTCTTACATACGTGTACTTATCTATATCTCTCTTTTTAAACCAGGTATTCCTAATCACTAATCCTTTTTCAGCACATAAATCTAAAGGCTCCTCACCACTTCCATTCATAACACTGAACACCCCATGTACACCAATTGTTCCCTCAACTGCCATATTACTCACATTTGCATTTAAATCAAACATCACTATAACCCGGTCTAGTGCATCAAAACCACTAACACACTCACTCAGCTGCTCCCAAAAACACTTGCCTCTTATGATGTTTCTTCTCATGCCCAGGTGCATATGCTCCATTGATCATCCATCTCACTCCATCCACTTTCAGTTTTACCCGTATCAATCTAGAGTTTACTTTCTTACACTGTATCACATATTCCCATCACTCCTGTTCCAGGAGTATTGCTGCTCCTTCCCTTGCTCTTGTCCTCTCACTAACCCCTGACGTTACTCCCAAGACATTCCCAAACCACTCTTCCCCTTTACCCTTGAGCTTCGTTTCACCCAGAGCCAAAACATCCAGGATCCTTTCATCAAACATACATCCTATCTCTCCTTTTTTCTGATCTTGGTTACATCCACACACATTTAGACACCCTAGTCTGAGCTTTCGAGGAGGATGAGCATTCCCCGCGTGACTCCTTCTGTTGCCCCTTTTAGAATGTTAAAATATAAGGAGGGGAGGGTTTCTAGCTCCCCGCTCCCGTCCCTTTTAGTCGCCTTCTACGACACGTGAGGAATGCGTGGGAAGTATTCTTTCTCCCCTATCCCCAGAGATATATATGTGTACGTTGAAATGTATAGGTATGTATATATGCATGTCCACACGCGCACATATACATACCTATACATTTCAACTTATACATATGAATACACACAGACATACATATATATAAACATGTACATAATTCATAGTGTCTGCCCTCATTCATTCTCAGCGCCACCCCGCCACACAAGAAATGACAACCCCCTCCCCCAGCATGTGCGCAAATTAGCACTAGGAGAAGACAACAAAGGCCACATTCGTTCATACTCAGTCTCTAGCTGTCATGTATAATGCACCGAAACCACAGCTCCCCTTCACATCCAGGCCTCAAAAAACTTTCCATGGCCCACCTCAGACGCTTCACAAGCCCTGGTCGACCCCGGTAAACCACATCGTTCCAATTCACTCTATTCCTTGCCCGCCTTTCACCCTCCTGCATTTTCAGGACCCAATCATTCAAAATCTCCCCCACTCCATCTTTCCACCACCAATTTTGTGTCCCACTTCTCCTCGTTCCCTCCGCCTCAAACACATATATTCTCCCTGTCAATCTTTTTTCACTCATTCTGTCCACGCAACCAAACCACATCAAAATACCCTCTTCTGCTCTCTCAACCACACTCTTTTCATTACCACACATCTCTCTTACCCTTTCATTATTTACTCGATCAAACCACCTCACACCACACACTGTCCTTAAACATCTCATTTCCAGCACATCCACCCTCCTCCGCACAACTACATCTATAGCCTACGCCTCGAACCATATAACATTGTTGGAACAACTATTCTTTCAGCCATACCCATTTTTGCTCTCCGAGATAACGTTCTCACCTTCCACACATTTTTCAACGTTCCCAGAACCTTAGCCCCCTCCCCCACCCCAAGATTCACTTCCGATACCATGGTTCCACCTGCCGCCAAATCCACTTCCAGACATCTAAACCGTTTCACTTCCTCCAGTTTCTCTCCATTCAAACTTACCTCCCAATTGACTTGTTCCTCAACTCTACTGTACCTAATAACCTTGCTCTCATTCATATTCATTCTCACCTTTCTTCTTTCACGCACTTTATCAAACTCAGTCACCATCTTCTGCAGTGTCTCACCTGAATCAGCCGCCAGCGCTCTATCATCAGCGAACAACAACTGACTCACTTCCAAAGCTCTCTCATCCACAACAGAGTGCATACTTGCCCCTCTCTCCACCACTCTTGCATTCACATCCCTAACAACCCCATCCTTAAACCAAACAACCATAGAGACGTCACGCACCCCTGCCGCAAACCACCATTCACTGAGAACCAATCACTTTCCTCTCTTCCTACTCGTACACATGTTTCTAGCAATTTGCTTCCTACATCAATACCTTTCAATACCTTCCAGAGAGCACCTCCATCAACTCTATGCCTTTTTCAGATCCATAAATCCTACATACAAATCCATCTCCTTTCTAAGCATTTCTGACATACATTCTTCAAAACAAACACCTGATCCACACATCCTCTACCACTTGTGAAACCACACTGCTCTTCCCCAATCTGATGCTCTGTACATGCCTTCACCCTCTCAATCAATACCCTCCTATACATCTTCCCAGGAATACTCAACAAACTCATACGTCTGTAATTTGAGCACTCACCTTTATCCCCTTTGCCTTTGTACAATGGCAACATGCAAGCATTCCGCCAATCCTCAGGACCTCACCATAAGTCATACATATATTAAATAAACTTACCAACCAGTCAACAACACAGTCACCCCCTTTTGTAGTGAATCCCACAGCTATACCGTCCAAACCCGCTACCTTGCCGGCTTTCATCTTCCGCAAAGCTTTTACTACCTCTTCTCTGTTTACCAAATCATTTTCCCTAACCCTCTCACTTTGCACACCACCTCGACCAAAACACCCTATATCTGCCTTTCTCTCATCTAACACGTTCAACAACCTTCAAAATACTCACTCCATCTTATTCTCACATCACCACTACTTGTTATCACCTCCCCATTAGCCCCCTTCACTGATGTTCCCATTTGTTCTCTTGTCTTACGCATTTTATTTACCTCCTTCCAAAACATCTTTTTATTCTCAATAAAATTTAATGATACTCTCTCACCCCAACTCTCATTTGCCCTCTTTTTCACCTCTTGCACCTTTCTCTTGACCTCCTGACTCTTTCTTTCATACATCTCCCAGTAATTTGCATCATTTTCCTGCAAAAATCGTCCAAATGTTTCTCTCCTCTCTTTCACTAATAATCTTACTTCTTCATCCCACCACTCACTACCCTGTCTAATCTGTCCACTTCCCACGCTTCTCATGCCACAAGATTATTTCCCTGAATGCATCCCATTCCTCCCCCAGTCCCCTTACGTCCTTTGTTCTCATGTTTTTCCATTCTGTACTCACACAAGTCTCCTTCTCAAGCTCACTTACTCTCACCACTCTCTCCACCCCAATATTCTCTGTTTTTTTCTGAAAGCCTCTACAAATCTTCACCTTCACTTCCAGAAGATAATGAACAGACATCCGTCTAGTTGCACCTCTCAGCACATTAACATCCAAAAGTCTCTCCCTTGCGCGCCTTGCAATTAACACGTAATCTAATAACGTTCTCTGGCCCTCTCTCCTCCTTACATACCTATACTTATATATCTCTCTCTTTTTTAACCAGGTATTCCCAATCACCAGTTCTTTTTCAGCACACAAATCTACAAGCTCTTCACCATTTCCATTTACAACACTGAACACCCAATGTACACCAATTATTCCCTTAACCGTCACATTACTCAGGTTTGCATTCAAATCACCTATCACTACATCCCGGTCTCGTGCATCAAAATTTTTAACACACTCAACTGCTTCCAAAACACTTGCCTCTAATGATCTTTCTTCTCCTGCCCAGGTGCATATGCACCAATAATCACCCGTCTCCCTCATCCACTTTCAGTTTTAGCCATATCAATCTATAGTTTACTTCTTGCACTCTATCACATACTCCCACCACTCCTGTTTCAGGAGTTGTGCTAATCCTTCCCTCTCACCAACCTCTGACTTTGCTCCCAAGAAATGAGAAAAGGTAATGAAAGCTTTGTGGAAGATGAAAGCCGACGAGGAGGCAGGTTTGGATGGTATTGTAGTAGAATTTACGAAAAAAAGTGGTGACTGCGTTGTTTAATGGCTGGTAAGGATATTCAATGAATGTATGGATCATGGTGAAGTACCTGAGGATTGGTGGAGTGAATATATATATATATATATATATATATATATATATATATATATATATATATATATATATATATATATATATATATATAAACGAACAAAGTGTATAGGAACGCGCACTTCATAGAACATAGAAACCTCCAACAGCCAAGATCGAACCCGGGAACCCTGTGTAACAGGCGGGAATGTTACCGCTAGGTCATGGGCCTGGCTAATAGGAAATAACTATTCGAATACTGTGTACTCGAATACCCCTCGTCACACGTTGGTAAGCAACGGGGTCTACACCGGTCATTTCCCAACAGGCGCACATAGAGAGCATATAGCATTTTACCGAACTGTACATATATATATATATATATATATATATATATATATATATATATATATATAAATATATATATATATATATATATATATATATATATATATATATATGTACATATATATATATATATATATATATATATATATATATATATATATATATATATATATATATATATATATATATATATATAAATATATATATATATATATATATATATATATATATATATATATATATATATATATATATATATATATATATATATATATATATATATATATATATATATATAAATATATATATATATATATATATATATATATATATATATATATATATATATATATATATATATATATATATATATATATGGATTTGTATGTAGCATTTATGGATCTGGAGAAGGCATATGATAGAGTTGATAGAGATGCTCTGTGGAAGGTATTAAGAATATATGGTGTGGGAGGAAAGTTGTTAGAAGCAGTGAAAAGTTTTTATCGAGGATGTAAGGCATGTGTACGTGTAGGAAGAGAGGAAAGTGATTGGTTCTCAGTGAATGTAGGTTTGCGGCAGGGGTGTGTGATGTCTCCATGGTTGTTTAATTTGTTTATGGATGGGGTTGTTAGGGAGGTAAATGCAAGAGTTTTGGAAAGAGGGGCAAGTATGAAGTCTGTTGGGGATGAGAGAGCTTGGGAAGTGAGTCAGTTGTTGTTCGCTGATGATACAGCGCTGGTGGCTGATTCATGTGAGAAACTGCAGAAGCTGGTGACTGAGTTTGGTAAAGTGTGTGAAAGAAGAAAGTTAAGAGTAAATGTGAATAAGAGCAAGGTTATTAGGTACAGTAGGGTTGAGGGTCAAGTCAATTGGGAGGTGAGTTTGAATGGAGAAAAACTGGAGGAAGTGAAGTGTTTTAGATATCTGGGAGTGGATCTGGCAGCGGATGGAACCATGGAAGCGGAAGTGGATCATAGGGTGGGGGAGGGGGCGAAAATTCTGGGGGCCTTGAAGAATGTGTGGAAGTCGAGAACATTATCTCGGAAAGCAAAAATGGGTATGTTTGAAGGAATAGTGGTTCCAACAATGTTGTATGGTTGCGAGGCGTGGGCTATGGATAGAGTTGTGCGCAGGAGGATGGATGTGCTGGAAATGAGATGTTTGAGGACAATGTGTGGTGTGAGGTGGTTTGATCGAGTGAGTAACGTAAGGGTAAGAGAGATGTGTGGAAAAAGAAAGAGCGTGGTTGAGAGAGCAGAAGAGGGTGTTTTGAAGTGGTTTGGGCACATGGAGAGAATGAGTGAGGAAAGATTGACCAAGAGGATATATGTGTCGGAGGTGGAGGGAACGAGGAGAAGAGGGAGACCAAATTGGAGGTGGAAAGATGGAGTGAAAAAGATTTTGTGTGATCGGGGCCTGAACATGCAGGAGGGTGAAAGGAGGGCAAGGAATAGAGTGAATTGGAGCGATGTGGTATACCGGGGTTGACGTGCTGTCAGTGGATTGAATCAAGGCATGTGAAGCGTCTGGGGTAAACCATGGAAAGCTGTGTAGGTATGTATATTTGCGTGTGTGGACGTATGTATATACATGTGTATGGGGGGGGGTTGGGCCATTTCTTTCGTCTGTTTCCTTGCGCTACCTCGCAAACGCGGGAGACAGCGACAAAGTATAAAAATATATATATATATATATATATATAATATATATATATATATATATATATATATATATATATATATATATATATATAAATTTATATACATATACTCTAGCCTATGCTAAGCACTCATGTTATCGACCAGCCCCTTGGGGAAGATAAACAGCAGGGTAGACTATGGATCAGCTGCTGCGACCAGGATTCGAACCTATGCGCGTTTGATCCCAGGCGGCCCCTGCTTGCGTGACGGTCAGTAACACTAACCGCTACATCACGGAAGTGTGTGTGTGTGTGTGTGTGTGTGTGTGTGTGTAAGCAGCGATTTTTCTTTGACTCATAGCTCGTGAAAGCCAAATGATAGTTGATATACATGAGCTTCCTAATTCTTTATACTCCCGTGTTAATTTTTTCTTTGTAACCCCTCTTGAGGGAGACTAAAAAAATCAACTTACCAAAGTAAATTCTGTTTTGAAAGTTCTCACCAGAAAACAAATAAAAACAGCTCCAATATTTTGGGAACCTTGTCATGTTTTCAGACGAAGGAATGTCAGCTTCTGGTTCCCTATGAGGTCTGGAGATGTGTATAAGACATCACGGTGGATGGATAATGAGTGAAGTGAGGGATGGTGGGTCTTTCAAGATCGCTCTGTGCAAACTCTCTCATATGTCACAATGACATCCACATTCCTCCCACCATTTACTGCTGCCGTGTGAGCAATGCCTCTGTGGACAGGGAATCTACAACACCTACAACAACTACTGGCAGCCATAGAGAAGAGCTCAGTTCTCAAATTCACATACAAACAAGAGATCAGAACCATCTGTCTTTGAGGCTAATGGTGAAGACGGCACATTTTCTATTTCAGTTTACAGAAAGACTACGAACAATTGTCGTTGACTGAATGTTGTCAGTGAATGACCTGAGCCAGACCAAATGAGTATTACGAAGTTCCTCCTTCATTAGAGGCGCTTATATGAACTCCTCAGGCTGATGAGCCCTCTACTATGAACTCCAGTGACCGAAACAGATACTGGTTAACAATGGATCCCCCTACAAAAGCTAGGGTCAATCCGAGATATAGAAACAGACACACTAAGCGACTCCACCTTCGGCAGTCACTCTGACCCTAAAATCACGCTAAACATCAGCAACCAAATGCCTCCTTCCCTACACAGGAGGATGAACGGGTACTTCATCAGATCTTCAGTGAGAACGTCAAATGTGTCGATTGTTAGGATAGAAAAAAGTCGATCATCTATCAGAACGTCAAAGATCAGCAACTTCGTTGTCAAACACAAAATGTCCTAAGCCCCCAATCCCATTCAAGTGGACGAATGTCATCTACAAATACCAGTTCCCTGATGAAGACTATTAAGCTTCACAACTTTGATTATACACGAGTGTCACCACCACAACGTCACCACTATCTAGGAGACGAACTCTGCGCCAGAGAGAGGGTGCACCTGAGCAACGCATCCCCAAGCAACACTCAAGAAATCTTACGTGCGACGACCTGACGGAAAAAAAAACAAAATCATAGAAATCCAGTTATGACATAAGGAAACTAATGACTTCCTAACCATTAGCTAGCTAACAGACAAGAATAGACGAAATGTACGAGATGTGCCTTGCTCTGTGTGTGTGTGTGTGTGTGTGTGTGTGTGTGTGTGTTAGTATATGTACAAGAGAGAGCGTCAGGTCAAGAGGCTACTGCGGGAGCAAAAAAGAGGAAATGAGAGAGAGAGCAAGAGTATCGGCAAGCTTTAAGGAGAACTTTTAAATGCTTTGGAAGGAGATGAGTTGTGTGAGAACAAGTGAGCAAATTCAGGCATCAGTGAGAGGAGTGGGAAAGGGATGTGGTAAGAGGCAAGCAAGAGATAAAGAGGAGGTGTAGTGAGTATTCTGAAGGACTGTTGAATGTGTTAGGGTGGCTGAGGTCGAGTGTTTGGGACGTGGAGCTATACTGGAAGAGAGATTCCTGCCGACTGGCTGGGTGAAAAAAAAAGGAGATAGTGAAAGCCTTGCGGAAGATGAAGTGCAAAAAAAGCAGTTCGAGTGCATGGATTTTGCAGCTAAATTTCCTAAGAAGAAAAGGAGGACAGTGTTGGTGTTTGGTCAGTCAGGAATTTTAGTGTACGTATAGATCAACAGAAGATTGGCAGAATATTTGCCAGTATAGCGTTCTTATATAAGGACAAGGGAGGCAAAATTGAAAGCTTAGATAGGATTGATAAAAGTATGTTGAGTATATGTAGCAAGTTGTAACAGAGAGTGGTGATTGAGAGTGTGGTGGAGACCGCAGAATACCATATAGGCGAGGGGAGTAATGTGTCTTGAGGAGCAGTTAGGCGATGAGTGCAACAGGCGTTTGGTTTGAAGAATTTGTTCGGAAAATACTCGAGGAAACAAAGGAATTTAACGCATCGTTTATGGATTTGGATGAACCGCAAAACTGGGTTCAAATAGATAGCTAGCGGAGAGTTCGACGGATATGCGGTGTGGTGGGGAAAGTTATCGAAAGCAGTGAGGATAGTTTTTCGGGAGAATAAGACGGGTAAGCGGGTACGAAAAAAAAGAGTGTGTGAGATTCCAGGTGACGGTGGGACTAAGGACTAAAGGCCATGACTATTTCAATCTGATTATGGATGGGATTGTGAGGAATAGAAAATGCAAAGGTCAGAGAGAGAGAGAGAGAGAGAGAGAGAGAGAGAGAGAGAGAGAGAGAGAGAGAGAGAGAGAGAGAGAGAACAGAACGTTTGGGGTTGGGAACCAGAGGGAGGTGAGTCAGCTGCTATTTGCAGATGACACAGGTCTGCTGCTCTGGTGGGAAACAGCAGAGGCTGGGGTATGAGCTTCCGAGTGTGTGAAAGGATGAAGCTGAGCGTTAATGTGAAAAGACTAAGGTTAAGAGGTTTATCAAGGGATAGAAACGGGTTGGTTTGAGTGTAAGTTGAAATGGAGGAATCACGAAACCAGCGGAATGTTTTAAACTCCTCGGAGCGGACATGACAGAAGATGAAACTGTGCTAGCTCGACTAAATCATAATATATATATATATATATATATATATATATATATATATATATATATATATATATATATATATATATATATATATATATATATATATATATAATATTTTTCTTTTTCCAAAAGAAGGAACAGAGGGGGCCAGGTGAGGATATTCCAAAAAAGGCCCAGTCCTCTGTTCTTAACGCTACCTCGCTAACGCGGGATATGGCGAATAGTTTAAAAGAAAGAAATAAAAGATATATATATATATATATATATATATATATATATATATATATATATATATATATATATATATATATATATATTTTTTTTTTTTTTTTTATTTATTTTGCTTTATCGCTGTCTCCCGCGTTTGCGAGGTAGCGCAAGGAAACAGACGAAAGAAATGGCCCAACCCACCCCTATACACATGTATATACACACACGTCCCCACACGCAAATATACATACCCATACATCTCAATGTACACATATATATACACACACAGACACATACATATATACACACGCACAGAATTCACACTGTCTGCCTTTATTCATTCCATCGCCACCTCGCCACACATGGAAATGCATCCCCCTTCCCCCTAATGTGTGCGAGGTAGCGCTAGGAAAAGACAACAAAGGGCCCATTAGTTTACACTCAGTCTCTAGCTGTCATGCAATAATGCCCGAAACCACAGCTCCCTTTCCACATCCAGGCCCCACAGAACTTTCCATGGTTTACCCCAGACGCTTCACATGCCCTGATTCAGTCCATTGACAGCACGTCGACCCCGGTATACCACATCGATCCAATTCATTCTATTCCTTGCCCGCCTTTCACCCTCTTGCATGTTCAGGCCCCGATCACTCAAAATCTTTTTCACTACATCTTTCCACCTCCAATTTGGTCTCCCTCTTCTCCTCGTTCCCTCCACCTCCGACACATATATCCTCTTGGTCAATCTTTCCTCACTCATTCTCTCCATGTGCCCAAACCATTTCAAAACACCCTCTTCTGCTCTCTCAACCACGCTCTTCTTATTTCCACACATCTCGCTTACTCTATTATTACTTACTCGATCAAACCACCTCACACCACATATTGTCCTCAAATGTCTCATATCCAGCACATCCACCCTCCTGCGCACTAACCTATCCATAGCCCACGCCTCGCAACCATACAAAATTGTTGGAACCACTATTCCTTCAAACATAGCCATTTTTGCTTTCCGAGATAATGTTCTCGACTTCCACACCTTCTTCAAGGCTCCCAGGATTTTCGCCCCCTCCCCCACCCTATGATTCACTTCCGCTTTCATGGTCCCATCCGCTGCCAAATCCACTCCAGATATCTAAAACACTTTATTTCCTCCAGTTCTTCTCCATTCAAACTTACATCCCAATTGACTTGACCCTCAACCCTACTGTACCTAATAACCTTACTCTTATTCACATTTACTCTCAACTTTCTTCTTTCACACACTTTACCAAACTCAGTCACCAGCTTCTGCAGTTTCTCATATGAATCAGGCCACTACCGCTGTATCATCAGCGAACAACAACTGACTCACTTCCCAAGCTCTCTCATCCACAAAAGACTGCATACTTGCCCCGCTTTCCAAAACTCTTGCATTCACCTCCCTAACGACCCCATCCATAAACAAATCAAACAACAATGGAGACATCACACACCCCTGCAGCAAACCTATATTCACTGAGAACCAATCACTTTCCCTTTTCCTACACGTACACATGCCTTACATCCTCGATAAAAACTTTTCACTGCTTCTAGCAACTTGCGTCCCACACAATATATTCTTAATACCTTCCACAGAGCATCTCTATCAACGCTATCATATGCCTTCTCCAGATCCATAAATGCTACATACAAATCCATTTGCTTTTCTAAGTATTTCTCACACATATTCTTCAAAGCAAACACCTGATCCACACATCCTGTACCTCTTCTGAAACCACCCTGCTCTTCTCCAATCTGACGGTCTGTACATGCCTTCACCCTCTCAATCAATACCCTACCATATAATTTACCAGGAATATTCAACAAACTTATACCTCTGTAATTTGAGCACTCACTCCTCTCCCCTTTGCCTTTGTACAATGGCATTATGCAAGCATTCCGCCAATCCTCAGGCACCTTACCATAAATCATATATACATTAAATAACCTTACCAACTAGTCAACAATACAGTCCCCCACTTTTTTGATAAATTCCACTGCAATACCATCCAAACCCGCTGCCTTGACGGCTTTCATCTTCCGCAAAGCTTTTACTACCTCTTTTCAGTTTACCAAATCATTTTCCTAACCCTCACACTTTGCACATCACCTCGACCAAATCATATCTGCCACTCTATCATCAAACACATTCAACAAATTTTCAAAATACTCACTCCATATCCTTCTCACATCACCACTACTTGTTATCACCTCCCCATTAGCCCCCTTCACTGAAGTTGCCATTTGTTCCCTTGTCTTACGTACTTTATTTACCTCCTTCCAAAACATCTTTTTATTCCCCCTGAAATTTAATGATACTCTCTCACCCCAACTCTCATTTGCCCTCTTTTTCACCTCTTACACCTTTCTCTTGACCTCCTGCCTCTTTTTGTATACGTCTCCCACTGATTTGCATTATTTCCCTGCAAAAATCGTCCAAATGCCTCTCTCTTCTCTTTTACTAATAATCTTACTTCTTCATCCCACCACTCACTACCCTTTCAAATGTGCCCACCTCCCACGCTTCTCATGCCACAAGTATCTTTTTCGCACGCCATCACTGCTTCCCTAAATACATCCCATTCCTCCCCCACTCCCCTTTCCTCCTTTGTTCTCACCTTGTTCCATTCTGTATTCAGGCTCTCTTGGTACTTCCTCACAAGTCTCCTTCCCAGGCTCACTTACTCTCACCACTTTCTTTACCCATCATTCTCTCTTCTTTTCAGAAAACCTCTACAAATCTTCACCGAATCTTCACCTTCACCTTCAGTATCCGAATAGTTATTTCCTATTAGCCAGGCCCATAGCCTAGCGGTTAGCATTCCCGCCTCTTTCACAGGGGTACCGGGTTCGATCCTGGCTGCTGGAGGTCTGTATGTTCTATGAAGGTGCGCGTTCATATGCAATTTATTCGTATATATATATATATATATATATATATATATATATATATATATATATATATATATATATATATATATATATATATATATATATATATATCTTATGAACATACAAAACCTCAAGTATTCAAGAGGCAGTGATAATATCTTATTATGTCTGAGATTAGGATATAGCAGAGTTAACGCCACCTAAGTCTCACGAGCCACCCTCTATAGCCCATTTACGTAGTCAGTACAGATCGCCGTTGGTAGCCTTAAGGACTCAACATGAGCTCCACGTTTATCCTTTTTACCCCTCGGAACCCAAGGAAAAGTACCCGATCCGTTAATGGGCATTAAGCTTACCTTACTCCTTCTGGCTGCTGGAAAATAAAAAAAAGCAAACACTAATTGATAATGGATAAGAGTTTGGCTCGTTTATCTTAGGTGACTAACCAGGTGTTCATTTTCACACGAATTAGTCTCGAGTTTCGCAATGAGTTACGAAGGACCTTTGACGGCCTGAGACGCTTTGCGCGGAGAGTGTTATGAGATGATGTCCACCTCATTCCTAGCGCAAGCTAACAATTTTATAACTAATATATGATCATAAGGCGAAGACAATTTGCAATCATTAACTATGATTGGTTCTCATTTATGATAATTAATTCAAATACACGAAAGGAAGAAATCTATCTATTGACATATAGTACCAAGAATGAGATTCTTTCTTCGTCTGTTGCTGGCGCTACCTCGCTGACGTGGGGAAGAACGAGCAAGTATCAGAGAAATAGTACTGTATCAGGAAAAACAAACCTTTTTATGTAGAAAAAAATCTTAATAGGTAAAGGTAAGGAAAAGAAAATAAATCTTGGACTGGCGCTACAGATAGGGTTGTGCAGAAGAGGGTGGATGTGTTGGAAATGAGATGTTTGAGGACAATATGTGATGAAATGGTAATGAAAGGGTAAGGGAGATGTGTGGTAATAAAAAGAGTGTGGTTAAGAGAGCAGAGAGCAGAAGAGAGCGTATTGAAATGGTTTGGTCACATAGAGAGAAGGAGTGAGGAAAGATTGGCAAAGAGGATATATTTGTCAGAGGTGGAAGGAACGAGGAGAAGTGGGAGACCAAATTGCAGGTGGAAGGATGAAGTGAAAAAGATTTTAAGCGATCGGGGCCTGAATATACAGGAGGGTGAAGGCATGCAAGGAATAGAGTGAATTGGAACGATGTGGTATACCGGGGTCGACTTGCTATCAATAGATTGAACCAGGGCATGTGAAGCGTCTAGGGTAAACCATGGAGGTTTTGTGGGGCCTGGATGTGGAAAGGGAGCTATGGTTTGGGTGCATTACAAAAGACAGCTAGAGACTGGGTGTGAACGAATGTGGCCTTTGTTGCCCTTTCCTAGCGCTACCTCGCGAGCGCGCAGGGAGAGAGAGAGAGAGAGAGAGAGAGAGAGAGAGAGAGAGGGGGGGGGGGGTGGGGTTCGCTGTTTCCTGTCTGGTGGGTGGCGACGAGAAAGGATGAAGGTAGCAAGTAAGAATATGTTCATGTGTATATATGGCTATGTCTGTGTATGTATATGCATACATACGTTGGAATGTATATGTATGTGTATGTGCGTATGTGGGCGTTTATGTATATGCATGTGTATGTGGGTGGGTTGGACCATTCTTTCGTCTGTTTCCTTGCGCTACCTCGCTACCGCGGGAAACAGCGATTAAGTATGATAATTATACAATATATATATATATATATATATATATATATATATATATATATATATATATATATATATATATATATATGTGTGTGTATGGAAAGGATCACAATTTTGCGCGTGATCAAGATATTCCTATGAGTCCACGGGGAAAATGAAACACGAAAAGTTCCCAAGTGCACTTTCGTGTAATAATCACATCATCAGGGGAGACACAAGTGAGAAATATAACAGTCAGTTGATATACATCAACTGACTGTTATATTTCTCACTTGTGTCTCCCCTGATGATGTGATTATTACACGAAAGTGCACTTGGGAACTTTTCGTGTTTCATTTTCCCCGTGGACTCATAGGAATATATATATATATATATATATATATATATATATATATATATATATATATATATATATATATATATATATATATATATATATATATATATATAATTATCACTATTATTGTCATTATTACTATCATTATTACATAATACTTGTCAGCGAGGTAGCGCCAGGAAACAGACGAAGAACTGCCCATCCACTCATATACACATGTATATACATAAACGTCCATACGCTTACATATACATACATATATATATGAATGTAATCTTATATACACATGTATATATTCATACTTCCTTGCCTTTATCCAGTCTCATCGCCAACCCACCCAAGAGGAAATAGCAGCGCTATCTCCCGCTTCAGCAAGGCAGCGCAAGGAAAAAAGACAGAAAAAGACGTTTATTTACACTCAGTCTCTAGCTCTCATGTGTGATGAACCAAAACTGTAACCCCCCTATCCACATCCAGAACTTTCCATGTTTATCCCAGATGTTTCGCATGCCCTGGCTCAGTCCACTGACAGGACGTCGATCCCGGTATACCACATCGTTCCAATTCTCTATATTTCTTGCACGCCTCTCACTCTCCAGTAATTTAAAGCTCCAATCGCTCAAAATCTTTTTCACTCCATCTTTCCACCTCCAATTTGGTCTCCCGTTTGTCCTTGTTCCCTCCACTTCTAACACATATATCCTCCTTGTCCTTTCTTCATTCATTCTCTCCATATGTCCAAACCACTTTTACATACCCTCATCTACCCTCTGAACCAAACTCTTTTTATTTCCATTCATCTCTCTAACCCTTTCATTACTTACTCATTCAAACCATTCATTTATGTATCTATTTATTATACCTTGTCGTTGTCTCCCACGTTAGCGAGGTAGCGCAAAGAAACAAACGAATGGCCCAACCCACTCACATATACATGTATGTACATAAACGCCCTCACACGCACATATACATACCTATACATTTTAACGTATATTTACATGTACATACACAAACATATACATATATACACATGTACATATTCATACTTGTTGCCTTCATCCATTTTCGTCGCCACTCCGCCACACATGAAATGGCACCCACTCTCCCACGCGCATGAGCGAGTTAGCGCGAGGAAAAATCATCAAAAGCCACACTCAGTCTCTAGCTGTCAAGTGTATTGAACCGAAGCCACAACTCTCTTTCCACATCCAGCCCCCACAAAGCTTTCCAGGGTTTACCTCAGACGCTTCACATGCCCTGGTTCAGTCCATTGACAGCACGTCGACCCCGGTATACCACATCGTTCCAATTCACCCTATTCCTTGTACGCTTTCACCGTCGCGTATGTTCAGGCCTCTATCGCTCAAAATCTTTTTCATTTCATTCTTCCACCTCCAATTTGGTCTCCCACTTCTCGTTCCCTCCACCTCTGATACATACACCCTTTATGACAATCTTTCCTCACTCATTCTTTTCATGTGACCAAACCATTTCAATACATCCTCTTCTGCTCTCTCAACCACACTAATTTTATTACCATACATCTCTCTTACCCTTTCATCACTTACTCGATCAAACCACCTCACACCACATGTCCTCAAACATTTCATCTCCAACACATCCACCCTCTTCCGCACATCCCTTTCTACAGCCTTTTTCGTAAACATGCGATTGTCTAAGACAGACAATGAGCATTCATAATCTTATCATTCTAAAGATTTTATTAACAATAAAGTTACCTAATTTGTATAGACCATCACTAATATTAAGATTATAATTCTTTTTGTCTCAAAGTCTTTTTGCAATTTAGAGAAATACAGAAATCTAACTAATGATGAAATTGATATCTCTAAGGGTTTACTGTATGGCAATTTGTCAAAACCAGTGGAACCTAATTACCCTAAACGATTTATAAGAGCTATTAACACCTTAAGAATGACAAGGATGTACATATTACTAAAGCAGATAAGGCTAACACTGTTGTGATTTTAGACAAAAGTAACTGTTTATCTAAAATGAATGATCTTCTAAATGATGACACAACATATTCTAAACTCAGGGAAAATCCCTTAGAAGCAATTGATTTCCATTTTAATAGGGAAATGAAGTTGTTGTCGAAAGGTGATGGTTCTCTTATCAAAAGTTTGTCATCTTAGCGCAAAGAAACATACATTGCCATGTATGTATGGACTAATCAAAACACATAAACAGAATTTTCCAGCAAGACTTATAGTCAGTTCAGTAGGCTCCATCACATATAAATTTTCAAAATGGTTAGTTTCTTTATGAAGCTCCATTTAGTGGGTAAGGTATCAAGTTCTAATACCATGGACAATGTAGATTTAGTCAAGAAGGTAATTTTGATTTCAAACTTGTTAGCTTTGATGTTTCCTCACTTTTCACAAAAGTTCCAGTTGATGACATTTTAGAATATTTATTTGATGTCCTGGATGATATTCATTTACTTGTTTCAAAGTCTGTTTTCATTAAACTGATAGAATTGTGTATAAAATACTGTGTATTTCAATTAAACGGTGATTATTATGCTGAAAAATTTGGTATGGCAATGGATAACCCTCTTTCACCTGTACTAAGTTATCTTTATATGGAAATTTTTGAAACAAAATTACTAAAGGATATCTTACCTTCGAATGCAATTTGGTTTAGGTATGTAGATGATGTTCTTTGTGTTTGACCAACAAATGAAAATTTACAAATATTTCTCCCCTTACTTACCAATTTAGTACCTTCCATCAAATTTACTTTAGAAAATGAAAATAATGGTATGTTACCATTTTAAGATTGCATGATCCATAGGCAAGGGAACAAGTTTAAGTTTAGCATATACAGAAAACCTACCAATGTATGCTCATATATCCATTATTACTCATCTCAAAATGACAGAGTTAAATTATTATCATTTCAATCTATGCTCCTTAGGGCATTACGTATTTGCAGTCCAGAGTTTACTGATGATGAGTTTGAGAAGATATATTCTATTGGATCTAAGTTAAAGTACCCTAGATCTTTCATTGATAAATCCCTTAAGTTAGCGAAGAAATCATTTTGTAGAGTTGAGCCCAAACCTCCCAATGACACCAAGAATCTTTTAGCTCTCCCTTTTGATAATAATTTTACTTTACTTCCCATGTTGCTTAAATCCTTTAACGTAAATGTTGCCTTCTGCAACAATAATGCTATAAAGAATATCTTAAGCAGGAATTCACCAGAAAATTCTCTTGGATGCATCTATAAAGTGCCATGTGGAAATTGTGATAAATTTCATGTTGGGTAGACTAGTATGGATCTTTCTGTTAGACGTAAGCAACATAAATGCAGTATAAGAACGGGGCCAAGCATCAAATGCCTTGTTTAATCACGTTAAAAACTATGATCATTGTTCTGACTGAAGGTAATGCCATCTCAGTTATTAGCTCGAATTCTATTACCACGGGAAATATGAATGAATCTTCTATTATTAGATACACAGAGAATTATAATCTTAATACTAGTGATGGTCTATACAAATTAGATGACTTTATTTTTGATGAAATTTGTAAAATGATAAGTTCATGAACGCTCGTTGTCTGTCTTGGACAACAGCATGTTTACCAAATGGCGTCCTAGCTTCGTCTCTTCAATATATTTCAACTGACTTTTATTTCTCTCTTGTGCCTCCCCTGATGTAATTATTACACGAAAGTGCACTTGGGAACTTCTCGTGTTTCGTTTTCCCGTGGACTCATAGTAATATCTTGATCACGCGCAAAATCGTGATTCTCTCCAATATATATATATATGTATATATATATATATATATATATATATATATATATATATATATATATATATATATATATATATATATATATATATATATATATAAGAGGGGCAAGTATGAAGTCTGTTGGGGATGAGAGAGCTTGGGAAGTGAGTCAGTTGTTGTTCGCTGATGATACAGCGCTGGTGGCTGATTCATGTGAGAAACTGCAGAAGCTGGTGACTGAGTTTGGTAAAGTGTGTGGAAGAAGAAAGTTAAGAGTAAATGTGAATAAGAGCAAGGTTATTAGGTACAGTAGGGTTGAGGGTCAAGTCAATTGGGAGGTGAGTTTGAATGGAGAAAAACTGGAGGAAGTGAAGTGTTTTAGATATCTGGGAGTGGATCTGGCAGCGGATGGAACCATGGAAGCGGAAGTGGATCATAGGGTGGGGGAGGGGGCGAAAATTCTGGGAGCCTTGAAGAATGTGTGGAAGTCGAGAACATTATCTCGGAAAGCAAAAATGGGTATGTTTGAAGGAATAGTGGTTCCAACAATGTTGTATGGTTGCGAGGCGTGGGCTATGGATAGAGTTGTGCGCAGGAGGATGGATGTGCTGGAAATGAGATGTTTGAGGACAATGTGTGGTGTGAGGTGGTTTGATTGAGTGAGTAACGTAAGGGTAAGAGAGATGTGTGGAAATAAAAAGAGCGTGGTTGAGAGAGCAGAAGAGGGTGTTTTGAAGTGGTTTGGGCACATGGAGAGAATGAGTGAGGAAAGATTGACCAAGAGGATATATGTGTCGGAGGTGGAGGGAACGAGGAGAAGAGGGAGACCAAATTGGAGGTGGAAAGATGGAGTGAAAAAGATTTTGTGGGATCGGGGCCTGAACATGCAGGAGGGTGAAAGGAGGGCAAGGAATAGAGTGAATTGGAGCGATGTGGTATACCGGGGTTGACGTGCTGTCAGTGGATTGAATCAAGGCATGTGAAGCGTCTGGGGTAAACCATGGAAAGCTGTGTAGGTATGTATATTTGCGTGTGTGGACGTATGTATATACATGTGTATGGGGGGGGGGGGTTGGGCCCATTTCTTTCGTCTGTTTCCTTGCGCTACCTCGCAAACGCGGGAGACAGCGACAAAGCAAAAAAAAAAAAAAAAATATATATATATATTTTTATATATATATATATATATATATATATATATATATATATATATATATATATATATATATATATATATATATATATATTCCTGATTTTTTTTTAATAACTTCGCAGAGCAACATATTGTCATATAACAATTTGAAAGTGGAATGGTTGAATGTATTCAGCACCCAGTAAATGCATCATCCCTCACGACATTCTGTAGTCGAAGTTCACCCTGTAAAAGCTGTCAGGGCTTTATAGTCACGGAAAATGGTGATGTCAAATTCAACGCATTTCGTAACACTACGATAACTAAGTCTCTACTAACCCTATACTGACGACCTTCGCAAAAGTAAACGAGATATGACGTCATTCGTAAGACTAAAAGACATTTGAAGACGTAGGCAAAACTAAACGACATTTAACGACGTTAGCAAAACTAAACGACATTTAACGACTTTAGCAAAGTAAACGACGTCAGAATTGTGATACGACGTATAGCCTGGATTTTACCGTTGTTGACAACGAAATAACGTGAATATTTTGCCTCACATGGACACTTTGCTAGTAATACTCGCAACTGTTTATCTCGTTATGAATGCTCAGCAGGGATCCCGAGAGATGATAATTGGCAATAAGTCGAAATAATTGAGGGAGCGCCAGGAGCATTATTGCGGTAGAAGCAATTCAGGACGCTGATATTGTCCAACATATTGTCAGGACCAAAATCAAGTGAATTCTGTCACTCAAAAAAACACAATATTCCTCCTAAAGAGGATAAGAAAAAATGAATTTAAAAACCCTGAAAGAACGGTAATGTAAGATGATGAAACGGTAAAAATCGTAAGTAACGGTAAAAGAAAAACAAAAACATTTATAGACACGGAAAGAAGGGTTGATGAAAAAAGACAAAAATATGAAAACTCAACCAACAAAAAGAAAAAAACAACAGACATTTTAGATCTCTGAAAGAACGGTAAAAGAAAAACACAAAACATAAAAAGGTGAAAAAACGGTAAAAAGAAAACAGACATTTAAAAACCCTCAAAGACAGTTAACAGACAAAATCATTTAGAAAAATAAAGCGCAGGGAAAAGAAAACACAAATAAATTTAAAAACCTTTTAAGTGTGGTAAAAAAGAGTAAAACCTCTACAGGAAACTTAAAGAGCGATAACGAACAGTTCTCTCTCGATTCATTTGTTTGCATCTCGCTATTCCGATAGTTCCCTTGTATCTGGCAGTCGGTAACTCGAATATTAACCTGCCTCTGCAAATGTAAATTAATTATTCTTCATAATTTTTCTTTTAATGTTTCGAATTTGGAACAGTTGGCTGCCGAACGAGGCGACTGCCGGCAGATCTGCTCCATGAAATTGGTTGAAACATTTCTTTTTTTTGGCTCCTTGTTTTACGTGGGATCAGAGTTGATTATGTATACTGGAGCGAGGCTAAAGGCTGGGTCTAGTTAGCTTACTTCCAGGAATAGTGACTGGACAAGTAGCCGGAGGAGTAGGCTAGTGTCGTCCCTGTCGTCCAAGGCTTGGTGAGTAATAGTCCCAGGGATAGTGGCCAGTCAGGTGGCCGAGCACCTCCAGCCATCAAACCCTCTTGCAGCAGAGCAATCTTGAGTTCGACAAAGGTACAGTGTCTCTCCGTTTTCCACTCGTCCGTCCGTTCTTTCGCCTATCAAACCTTCTTTACATTCGCCTATGCATCCGTCCATCCTTTCGTTTATCCATCCGTCCGTCCGTTAGCCTATCCATCCGTCCGTCCGTTCGCCTGTCCATCCGTCCGTCCATTCGCCTATCATCCGTCCGTCTGTCCGTTCGTCTATCCAGCCATACAGTAGAGGTACCATACACCATTACATATAACAATCATTTGTGCGATTTTTCGAAGGATAGATTTATCTTCATTTGCTCATTTTTGCTGTAATGTGCGTGAATGAATTCTTAGTAGAATGTACCTCAAGCAACTCGCGCCTGCTAACTGATAATGAAGAAAGTATTACCTTACTGACGATGTCAATATGTTCTTAACGCTACCTCGCTAACGCGGGAAATGGCGAATAGTTTGAAAGAAAAAGAAGTATATATATATATATATATATATATATATATATATATATATATATATATATATATATATATATATATATATATATATATATATATATACAAATATATATATATATATATATATATATATATATATATATATATATATATATATATATATATATATATATATATATATATATATATATATATGCTGACATTTCGTGGTGCTTCGGATGAAGAGTTCATTTCGAAAATGATTTAAATCTGGGGGCGTCCTCACAAACGAGCATGTCGACCGAGTGTTAAGCTGGAGAACCTGCTCACACACATCAAGGTGGGCATCAGGGTAAGAGAGAGAGATATAGCCGCCTTACACCAGGATGCTGACACACATCAGCAAGTGAACGTCCGCTGCATCAAAGCAGGATTTGAGGGGGTAGGCAGCCGGTGCGGGGTAAGGATGCCTCACACCGCCATCACCAGCGTGCTGGATTATGTTCAAAATAACACTCCTCTACCTTGTCTCTTTCTAAGTCAATTTTCTCTACTTTTTATTTTTCTTTTGGACAACAGCAGTAGGTGTTATTGTTAACTATGTTAGGCTGATTCGACTATAGCAGTGGGTAACACTGTTCACCCTTACAGGCTTATTTGACGAAAGTAGTGGGCAATATTTTAAACTTTGTTAGTTATGTAAGGCTTGTTCGACGCTGTAATGGATAACATTGTTCACTGTTCATGGCTTATTCCACGGAAGTAATGGGTAACATTACTAACTATTTAAGGCATATTTGATGAGAGTTGTGGGTAATGTTGTTAACTCTTCAAGGCTTATTCGAAGTCAGTGGTGTGTAACATTGTTAACTATTCGAGGCTTAATTCGACAACAGTTGTGGGTAACATTGTTCGTCATTCAAGTTTATTTTTCGATAGCATTAATTGGTAACATTGTTAATTACTTAAGGCTTAGTCGACGACAGCACTGGGTACCACTGTTAACTATTCAAGACTTAAAAAACTTATGTAAACGTACATGTTAACTGCTATTCTGAAATTCCTCTTCTACTGTGTGGTATAAGAATATGTACTACCGCTGAACCAACACATTAAGTTTTCCTGTAGGATCAATGACGGCAGCTAATAAACCTTTGCTGATGACATTCTCTCTAGTGTCATTCACACTGGTGGCAATGGGTCACATTTACCGTTGAAAGTGCATTACGTGGTCTCAAAATTGCCCTTAACACCTGAAGAAGGTGTTTCAGGTGTTCAAGACCTTTCGTCTGGTATATGTAGCTTGAGCTTGACGCTGACGGTCCTAAAGGCCCTGGCGGTTGATTGGCACAAAGCCCAAACAACCAATCAACCAGCGCCCACCAATATTGACGTACCACTCCCACTGTGAAGTGTTTGTTTGTCGTGCATATCAACACATTTCATCTGATATATTTGGTATGTGAGGCGGCCCCTGTGAACCACTATAATCATGTGGACACTTCATATCTATCAGCCTTTTCAAAATCGTATTATCACAGGTGTCAAGTCCTATTACCTGTTTATTAGAAATATCAGGAAAGCTTACACTATAAAGAATATTATTCACATCTTTTAAGGAATATTATTTGTAATGATATCATATTTATTCTAGACGATTTATGAAGTCATCTGGTGTCCAAAATAACACTTGCATTCCATCATGGGATGCGCGTATGTTGTTTACTAAACGTCACCAACGCAGGCAAATCATTCTTAAGTCCTTCTCTTCTCGTCTTTCACACCGCCTCACTCTCACCTCCCTGTCTTTCACCCCGCCTCACTCTCCTCTCCCCTCATCCAAGCTACGCACCAGACTTACCACTCACAACATAATTTGTCCTGGGGGACATCAGGCAGACTCACTATACCCCATAATAATCTAACTGTACTGGACCAGCTGAAGGACATGAGACACCATACCTCACCATAGACTCACCAGGTCACGTCGCTCTAGCAGCGTATGACCAAAGCCTGCCAATATAACCAGTGACACCAGCACCTCAGGTTTAAGGTGGCCTCAGCGGTGTTATTTATACCATTGGGTTCCCTGCCATATTGGACGGCTAGAACATGAAGCTTCTCTCCGGGAGCAAACAGTTCCCTCGGGGAGACTGGCTTATGTCGGACATGCCGTGTGTGTCTGACAGCGCGCGCACCGAGGGCTGTAGGGGAAGAGGTCTTGTATCTAGAACACAGAACCGATTCTCTGCTTCCTCCTGTCCTATGCTAAATCTTGTTCATGAGCTAATCCAGTCGAATTTGACTGATCCTGATCTAAACCCGACCAACCGCTCGAGCCTTTGATCAATAGTTGTCTTTGCAGTGCTTGGATTATGGGAAATATATATATAAGTATATAAACTACGTCGTATCTTTTAGGTTAGTCATTCAACCGAATGTATTACAGCCAGCAGTCATTTCTACGCCAGGGATCAAACTTCATTCAATCTTCTAAGATTATTTTTTCTTTTTTGAATATCAGAAACGTTCTCCTAACATTGTCCAAAAAGAGTCGTTTTCTTTACTACATTACACCTGGTAAAGACAGATACGTCTCACGTATATCGCAGGTTATCGCAATTATGGCTAATGCTGTACGAGCTAACCCTCAGGTCAAACTTGGAATAAACTTGTAGAAGAAGGAACATCTTAAAAGCTCTTAACCCGGGGCTTGGCTGACGATTTTTGCCTGGAAAATAAAGACTTTGCAGAATCTTGAATTTTCAAGGAATATACATATCGTGCGACAATGAAAGTGTCCAGAATCCATCTTCTGTAAAACGAAAAAATAATCATTCTCTCCAAATGGATGACATTAGTCGTAACTTCATTTTACCTGGGGAAATAGTTCTTCATTAGACTTTAACTCAACTCTCCCATCAAAAACCCTTGAAGGCTGCATCCTAGTTTTAAAAACTGGAGTTTTTATAGCCTTAATAAATATCTTAATATTTGTTGAAAATTCTGAGTAAATATGTTGGAATATCTGTGCTAAATTGCTCAACACTTCAGCATGTTTATCTCTCCTTTCTGTGAACCACCCAAGCCTATGTGTATTTGAGAGTTACTGTATGTGTGTGTGTGTGTGTGTGTGTGTGTGTGTGCGTGTGTGTGTGTGTGTGTGTGTGTGTGTGTGTGTGATTACTATCACTGATCACTCCTTGCGTTACAGGGAAAGAGCTTTATACTCATGTTACCTCGTCTCTTAACATTGTATATACGTACCGCGCCTTTTTACTCCTATATGTGTGTATTAGTGTGTTTATGTGTGTGTAATTATTTACTTTTCATTACCTACTTGAACTGTATGTGGGCCCACAAATCTCATACTTTCTGAGCTATTGTGAAATATCTTGAACTTAATCTTATGCTATTAGTATTCACAATTTCATCACTGAGCTTATTCCATTCATCCACTCGTCTGTTACCTTTTGAAAAAAGACATTCTTCTCTCGGCATTTGATTAACCTGTTATGTTTGTCGAAAAACTGTTCACAGTCGACATCATCAGTCTGGCTTAGAACCCTAATGACTGTGGCGGAGTCCCCATCTAATCTGACTTCTCTTTGCAGAGCTAATTCATGGTCTCTAACCTTAAACCGAACTGTAATGCAACCTTTTTATTCCAGGGACCGTGTTTGTTGCCGTTCTCTGAACCTTCTGTATTAGTTCTTCGTGTATCTTTAAGTAAGGAGACTAAACTTGAGAGTCATATCTTTTTTCAAGTTTTCGTGCAATATTAAGTGGCGAGTAGCCTCTATCTATATACGATTTCGGCATTTGACAATGAATAATTCATTACTTTCTTTTGGTTCAGTTTCCACAGGATGGTTTTGTGGTGAGAGGTTGGATAACGTCATCGAACCTACACAAGTCCTCATAAATAGGTTCCTACAAATTATCCTAAAAGATTATGTTCTTATCAAAGCCTTGTTATGCTGCGTCCTGATTTCATTGTTGTATATATATATATATATATATATATATATATATATATATATATATATATATATATATATATATATATATATATATATATATATATTCTCTTTTTTCAGACATATTCGCCATTTCCCGCATACCGAAGTAGCGTTAAGACAAGGGACTGAGCCTCAGAGAATATATCCTCACCTGGCCCCCTTATCTGTTCCTTTATTTGGAAGATTAGAAAACGAGAGGTGAGAATTTCCAGCCCCCCGCTCCCTGCCCTTTATCTCGCCTTCTACGACACGCAGGGAATAAGTGGGAATCATTCTTTCTCCCCAATCTCAAGTATATATATATATATATATATATATATATATATATATATATATATATATATATATATATGTATATATATATATATATATATATATATATATATATATATATATATATATATATATATATATATATATATATACGAACGTAAGACGAAGGGTATTCGAGCACATAGTATTCGAAAAGTTATTTCCTATTATCCGAGCCTATAGCCTAGCGGTAGCATTCCCGCCTGTTGCACAGGGGTCCCGGGCTCGACCCTGGCTGTTGGAGGTTTGTATGATATATATATATATATACATACTCATGATATACATAAATTCTTCTATCGATTTATCTATTGTATTTAATCGCTGTCTCCCGCGTTAGCGAGATAACGGAAGGAAACAGACAAAAGAATGGCCCAACCAACACACATACACATGTATATACATAAACGCCCGCACACGCACGTATATATACCTATACATCTCAACTTATACATTCATATACATACACAGACATATACATGTATACACATGTACATATTCATACTTCCTGCCTTCATCCATTCTCATCGCCATCCCGCCAAACATGAAATAGCCCCCCCCCCTACACACACACACACACACCCGCGAGGTAGCGATAGGAAAAGACAACAAAGGCCACATTCATTCACACTCAGTCTCTAGCTGTCATGTGTTATGCACAGCTCCCTTTCCACATCCAGGCCCCAAAAACTTTCCATGGTTTACACCAGACGTTTCACATGCCCTGGTTCAATCCACTGACAGCACGTCGATCCCGGTATACCACATCGTTCCAATTCACTCTATTTCTTCCACGCCTTTCACCCTACTCTATGTTCAGGCCCCGATCACTCAAAATCTTTTTCACTCCATCCTTTCACCATCAATTTCGTCTCCCGTTTCTCCTCGTTCCTCTACCTCTGACACATATATCCTCTCTGTCAATCTTTCCTCACTCATTCTCTCCATGTGACCAAACCATTTCAACACACCCTCTTCTGCACCCTCAACCACTCTTTTTATTACCACACATCTCTCTTACCCTTTCATTACTTACTCGATCAAACTACCTCACAACACATATTGTACCCAAACATTTCATTTCCAACACATCCACCCTGCTCCGCACATCTCTATCTATAGCTCATGCCTCGCAACCATAACATTGTTGGAACCACTATTCCCTCAAACGTACCCATTTTTGCTCTCTTAGATAACGTTTTCACCTTCCAATCATTCTTCAACGGTCCCAGAACCTTCGCCCCCTCCCCCACCTTGTGACTTACTTCCGCTTCCAGGGTTCCATCCTCTGTTAATTCCACTCCCAGATATCTAAAACAATTCACTTCCTCCAGTTTTTCTCCGTCCAAACTTACCTCCAAATCAACTTCTCTCTCAACCCTGCTGAACCTAATAACCTTACTCTTATTTACATTTACTCTCAGCTATCTTCTTTCACACACTTTACCAAACTCAGTCACAAACTTCTGCAGTTTCTCATCAGAATCAACCACCAGCGCAATATCATCAGCGAACAACAACTGACACTTCTCAAGCCCTCTCATCCACAACAGATTGCATACTTGCCCCTCTCTCCAAAACTCTTGCATTCACCTTCCTAACCACCCCATCCATAAACAAATTAAACAACCATGGAGCCATCACGCACACCTGCCGCAAACTGACATTTACTGGGAACCAATCACTTTCCTCTCTTCCTACTCGTACACATGCCTTACTCCTTGGTAAAAACGTTTCACTGCTTCTAGCAACTTCCCCCCACACCATATACTCTAAAATCTTTCCACAAAACATCTGTATCAACTCTCTCATATGTCTTCTCCAGATCCATAAATGCTAAATACACATACATTCTTCAAAGCAAACATCTGATCCACACATCCTCTACCACTTCTGAAACCGCACTGCTCTTACCCAATCTGATGCTCTGTATATGTCTTCACCCTGTCAATCAATACCCTCTCATATAATTTCCTAGGAATACTCAACAAACTTATGCCTCTGTAATTTGGACACTGACCTTTATCCCCTTTGCCTTTGCACTGTGGCACTATGTATGCATTCCGCCAAATCTCGCGCACCTCACCATGATCCATACATACACTGAATATCCTTACCAACCAATCATTAACACAGTCAGCCCCTTTTTTTCATAAATTCTACTGCAACATTATCAAAACCCGCCGCCTTGCCAGCTTTCATCTTCCGCAAAATTTTCACTACCTCATCTCTGTTCATCGTACCATTCTCCCTGACCCTCTCATTTCGCACACCACCCCAACCAAAACACCCTATATCTGCCACTCTATTTATCAGACACATTCAACAAGCCTTCAAAACATTCAACCCATCTCCTCACTTCACCGCTACTTGTTATTACCTCACCATTTGCCCCCTTCACCGATGTTCCCATTTGTTCTCTTTTCTTACGCACTTTATTTACCTTCCTTCCAAAACATCTTATTTTCCCTAAAATTTAATGATACTCTCCCACCCCAACTCTCATTTGCCCTTTTTTTCACCTCTCGTACCTTTCTCTCAACCTCCCTCTGCTTTCTTTTATACATCTCCCAGTCATTTACACTACTTCCCTGAAAAAAAAAAAAATCATCCAAACGCATCTTCTCTTCTCTTTTGCTAAAATTTTTTCCTCTTCATCTCACCATTCACTACCCTTTCTAATCTGCCCACCTCCCACATTTTTCATACCACATGCATCTTTTGCGCAAACTATCACTACTTCCGTAAATACATCCCACTCCTCCCCCACTCCCCTTACATCATTTGCTCTCACCTTTTGCCATTCTGCACTCAATCTCTTCTGATACTTCCTCACAGAAGTCTCCTTTCGAAGCTCACTTACTCTCACCAATCTCTTTTCCCCAACCTTCTCTCTTCTTTTCTGAAAAATTCTACAAATCCTCACATTTGCCTCCACAAGATAGTGATCAGACATCCTTCCAGCTGTCCCTCTCAGCACCTTAACAGCCAAAAGTCTCTTTCACAGGCCCATAAATTAACACATGATCCAATAACGCCCTCTGGCCATCTCTCCTACCCACATACATATACTTATGTATATCTCTCTTTTTAAACAAGGTATTCCCAATCTCCAATCCTTTTTCACCACACAAATCAACAAGCTCGTCATCATTTCCATTCACAACGCTGAACACCCCATGTACAACAATTATACCTCCAACTGCCAAATTTCTCACCTTTGTATTCAGATCACCCATCACTATAACCTGTTCTCGTGCATCAAAGCCGCTAATACACCCACTCATCTGCTCCCAAAACGCCTCTCATGATCTTTATTCTCATGACCAGGTCCACAGGCACCAATAATCACCCATCTCTCTCTATCCACTTTCAGCTTTACCGATATCAATCTAAAGTTTACTTTCTTACACTCTATCATATATTCCCACAATTCCTGCTACTCCTTTCTTTGCTCTTGTCCTCTCACTAATCACTGATTTTACTCCCAAAACCTTCCTAAACCACTTTTCACATTTCCCTTGAGCTTTGCTTCACTCAGAGCCAAAACATCCAGGTTCCTTTCCTCAAACATTCCACCTATCTCTCCTTTTATCTCATATTGGTTACATCCACACACGTTTAGACACCCCAATCTGATCCTTCGAGGAGGATGCGCACTCCCCCTATGAACGTTAGATGCAAGGAGGGGAGGGTGAATATATATATATATATATATATATATATATATATATATATATATATATATATATATATATATATATATATATATATATATATCGTGCATGTTCCACATCTGTATTTCACTATACTCTCTGTACGAAACTGTTGTGTCATGAACTGAAAACATGATACTATAATCAACTATCAACGCTTAGCAGGTGTTTGGTGAGTTCCGGGATACTGTGCATGTATGTGGACATTGGACGATATAGGGATCTGTTCATAGACCTGACGTAAGTTTCCTACACATGTGTTAGTAATATATGAATGAGTAAAATACGGCTCATCATTAGTAACTAAGCACCACCAAACGGTAAATGGTGAACTGGCAAGTTGTGTCACGGGTGCCAGGCCTGCCACCTGTGGATAAGTCTCACAGACACGTGTGTACATTGGCTCAACCTTTCCGTTAAGTTTATACTAAATTGTCCGCTGTTTCATGTATAACTATAACCTGTGGTTCCTGTTAGCTTTTGGCAACGCCTGAAACACGATGAAAATGTTCGCTGTTTTATATTGAGAGACTCATCTGATGATGTTAATGATATTGAGGGATTAATATGGAATTTTGATTAGTATGGCTTAAGGCACTTTTGATAAACTGGTAGGATGGGTATAGATAACAAAGTATCTGCTGGCTAGATAATGAAAACCGTGTCATTTTCCCAAGTCTCATTTATAATTGTTAGTAGGAAGAGTGTAATGGCGTTGGGTACATCCATTAAGTTATGTCAATGTTCATCTCCAAGGCAAAGTAATATAAAGAGTTCCTTGTAATCTTATCGGCTAATGCCAAGCTCGATATCTGTATGAATCACTCAGGACGACTCCCAGCTATAATGTGACCGATCGCGTAGTGACCACCACCACCACACAGCCTCACTCCCACCACACTCATATCTAACATTAGCCTCATTTTTATTGACGTCTTACGTTATGCTATACTCCTAACGTACTCCATCCCCATCACATGTTCAACATTATAGAAAACCAATAAAGTTTCCGTAATGTATAAGACACCCATGAGAGAAAATGTATTACATCGCATGAACACTCGTTCATGCAGGGTGCAGTCATGCATACTGCAAGGTTTTTCACTTTAGGAAATTATCATTTAGGGTGTTATATGAATCATATATATATATATATATATATATATATATATATATATATATATATATATATATATATATATATATATATATATATGCCGGCAAGGCAGCAGGTTTGGATGGTATTGCAGTGGAATTTATAAAAAAAGGGGGTGACTGTATTGTTGACTGGTTGGTAAGGTTATTTAATGTATGTATGACTCATGGTGAGGTGTCTGAGGATTGGCGGAATGCGTGCATAGTGCCATTGTACAAAGGCAAAGGGGATAAGAGTGAGTGCTCAAATTACAGAGGTATAAGTTTGTTGAGTATTCCTGGCAAATTATATGGGAGGGTATTGATTGAGAGGGTGAAGGCATGTACAGAGCATCAGATTGGGGAAGAGCAGTGTGGTTTCAGAAGTGGTAGAGGATGTGTGGATCAGGTGTTTGCTTTGAATAATGTATGTGAGAAATACTTAGAAAAGCAAATGGATTTGTATGTAGCATTTATGGATCTGGAGAAGGCATATGATGGAGTTGATAGAGATGCTCTGTGGAAGGTATTAAGAATATATGGTGTGGGAGGAAAGTTGTTAGAAGCAGTGAAAAGTTTTTATCGAGGATGTAAGGCTTGTGTACGTGTAGGGAGAGAGGAAAGTGATTGGTTCTCAGTGAATGTAGGTTTGCGGCAGGGGTGTGTGATGTCTCCATGGTTGTTTAATTTGTTTATGGATGGGGTTGTTAGGGAGGTGAATGCAAGAGTTTTGGAGAGAGGGGCAAGTATGAAGTCTGTTGGGGATGAGAGAGCTTGGGAAGTGAGTCAGTTGTTGTTCGCTGATGATATAGCGCTGGTGGCTGATTCATGTGAGAAACTGCAGAAGCTGGTGACTGAGTTTGGTAAAGTGTGTGAAAGAAGAAAGTTAAGAGTAAATGTGAATAAGAGCGAGGTTATTAGGTACAGTAGGGTTGAGGGTCAAGTCAATTGGGAGGTGAGTTTGAATGGAGAAAAACTGGAGGAAGTAAAGTGTTTTAGATATCTGGGAGTGGATCTGGCAGCGGATGGAACCATGGAAGCGGAAGTGGATCATAGGATGGGGGAGGGGGCGAAAATTCTGGGAGCCTTGAAGAATGTGTGGAGGTCGAGAACATTATCTCGGAGAGCAAAAATGGGTATGTTCGAAGGAATAGTGGTTCCAACAATGTTGTATGGTTGCGAGGCGTGGGCTATGGATAGAGTGGTGCGCAGGAGGATGGATGTGCTGGAAATGAGATGTTTGAGGACAATGTGTGGTGTGAGGTGGTTTGATCGAGTAAGTAACGTAAGAGTAAGAGAGATGTGTGGAAATAAAAAGAGCGTGGTTGAGAGAGCAGAAGAGGGTGTTTTGAAATGGTTTGGGCACATGGAGAGAATGAGTGAGGAAAGATTGACCAAGAGGATATATGTGTCGGAGGTGGAGGGAACGAGGAGAAGAGGGAGACCAAATTGGAGGTGGAAGGATGAAGTGAAAAAGATTTTGTGTGATCGGGGCCTGAACATGCAGGAGGGTGAAAGGAGGGCAAGGAATAGAGTGAATTGGAGCGATGTGGTATACAGGGGTTGACGTGCTGTCAGTGGATTGAATCAGGGCATGTGAAGCGTCTGGGGTAAACCATGGAAAGCTGTGTAGGTATGTATATTTGCGTGTGTGGACGTATGTATATACATGTGTATGGGGGTGGGTTGGGCCATTTCTTTCGTCTGTTTCCTTGCGCTACCTCGCAAACGCGGGAGACAGCGACAAAGCAAAAAAAAAAAAAAAAAAAAATATATATATATATATATATATATATATATATATATATATATATATATATATATATATATATATATATTCTTTTCTTTTAAACTATTCGCCATTTCCCGCGTTAGCGAGGTAACGTTAAGAAAAGAGGACTGGGCCTTTGTTGGAATAGCTTCACCTGGCCCCCTCTGTTCCTTCTTTTGGAAAATTAAAAAAAAAAAAAAAATATATATATATATATATATATATATTCACATCTTCATTTATTCAAATATATACGTTAATAAGGACAAGATTAGCTTTGATATCAATTGTTACCCACTGCCTTTGTACACTGGCCTCGATACTCAGTCGTTCTAGGCTGACTCTACCCCCGATCTGCTGAGCGAGGAGGTCTCAAAGTCTCTCTCTCTCTCTCTCTCTCTCTCTCTCTCTCTCTCTCTCTCTCTCTCTCTCTCTCTCTCTCGCACACACACAGACACAAACACACACACACACACACACACACACACACACACACACACACACAAAACTACACCTTTAAAGTCGACTTATGATTTCATTTCCCATCTCGAGCGTTGGATTTGTGCCCGAAGCAGTTAATGTCACAATCATATCTTTGTCACTCAAGCCACTCTCTTGTTTCTCAGTGGAGGAGAAAATGGTATTGGTTCCGCTGATCTATATCATCTCGACTTTGTCCACTGCTTTTTTACCGCGACTTATACCTACACTTAGCACGATTGAAAGCCCCACTTTCTAGGGCAAAGTTGGACCATATCTCTTTTACTTTAATCAGAGCTTGTCTATATACACGGACTAGCGATATATATATATATATATATATATATATATATATATATATATATATATATATATATATATATATATATATATATATATATATATAAGTTTATAGAGTATATACATATATACGAATAAAGTGCATATGAACGCGCATCTTCAGAGAACATACAAACCTCCAACAGCCAGGATCAAACCCGAGACCCCTGTGCCACAGACAGGAATGCTACCGCTAGGCTATGGGCCTGGCTAATAGGAAAAACTGTTCGAATACTATGTACTCGAATACCTTTCGTCTCACGTTAGTGAGACCCCGTTGCTCACCAACGTGAGACGAAGGGTATTCGAGTACAGAGTATTCGAATAGTTATTTCCTGTTCACAGGCCCATAGCCAAGCGGTAGCATTCCCGCCTGTGGCACAGGGGTCCCGGGTTCGATCCTGGCTGTTGAGGTTTGTATGATATATGTATATATATATATATATATATATATTAGGTACAGTAGGGTTGAGGGTCAAGTCAATTGGGAGGTGAATTTGAATGGAGAAAAACTGGAGGAAGTGAAGTGTTTTAGATATCTGGGAGTGGATCTGGCAGCGGATGGAACCATGGAAGCGGAAGTGGATCATAGGGTGGGGGAGGGGGCGAAAATTCTGGGAGCCTTGAAGAATGTGTGGAAGTCGAGAACATTATCTCGGAAAGCAAAAATGGGTATGTTTGAAGGAATAGTGGTTCCAACAATGTTGTATGGTTGCGAGGCGTGGGCTATGGATAGAGTTGTGCGCAGGAGGATGGATGTGCTGGAAATGAGATGTTTGAGGACAATGTGTGGTGTGAGGTGGTTTGATCGAGTAAGTAACGTAAGGGTAAGAGAGATGTGTGGAAATAAAAAGAGCGTGGTTGAGAGAGCAGAAGAGGGTGTTTTGAAATGGTTCGGGCACATGGAGAGAATGAGTGAGGAAAGATTGACCAAGAGAATATATGTGTCGGAGGTGGAGGGAACGAGAAGAGGGAGACCAAATTGGAGGTGGAAAGATGGAGTGAAAAAGATTTTGTGTGATCGGGGCCTGAACATGCAGGAGGGTGAAAGGAGGGCAAGGAATAGAGTGAATTGGAGCGATGTGGTATACCGGGGCTGACGTGCTGTCATTGGATTGAATCAAGGCATGTGAAGCATCTGGGGTAAACCATGGAAAGCTGTGTAGGTATGTATATTTGCGTGTGTGGACGTATGTATATACATGTGTATGGGGGTGGGTTGGGCCACTTCTTTCGTCTGTTTCCTTGCGCTACCTCGCAAACGCGGGAGACAGCGACAAAGAAAAAAAAATATATATGGAAGGGTAAGACAGATATATGGTAATAAAAGTAGTGTGGTTGAGAGAGCAGAAGAGGGTGTATTGAAATGGTTTGGTCACATGGAGAGAATGAGTGAAGAAAAGGTTGGCAAAGAGGATGTATGTGTCAGAGGTAGAGGGAACGAGGAGAAGTGGGAGACCAAATTGGAGATGGAAGGATAGAGTGAAAAAGATTTTGAGCTATGGGGGCCTGAACATACAGGAGGGTGAAAGTCGTGCAAGGAATAGAGTTAATTGGAACGTTGTGGTATATCGGGGTTGACATGCTCTCAATGGATTGAACCAGGGCATGTGAAGCGTCTGAAGTAAACCATGGAAAGTTTTGTGGGGCCTGGATGTGGAAAGGGAGCTGTGGTTTCGGTGCACTACACATGACAGCTAGAGACTGAGTGGGAAGGAATGTGGCCTTTGTTGTCTTTTCAAAGAGCCAGCTACCGGGCGCGCGTGGGGAAGGGGATGTCATTTCATGTGTGGCGGTTTGGCGATGGGAATGGATGAAGGGAGCAAATATGAATATGTGCATGTATACATATGTATGTATATGTTGAAATGAATAGGCATATATATATGTGCGTGTGTGGGCGTTTATATGGCCTTTGTAGTCTTTTACTAGTGCTACAACGTGGAGGTATATGAATATGAACGAAGTTCATATGAACGCGCACTTCCATAGATCATACAAACCTCAAACAGCCAGGATCGAACCCGTGACCCCTGCGTAATAAGCGAGAGCGCTACCGCGTTGTACAGCTAGGTTCGGTAAAATGCTCTCTGCTGGCTGTGTGAGCCTGATGGGAGAGAAATGACCGGTGTACACCCCGTTGCTCACCAACGTGCGACGAAGGGAATTCGAGTACAGAGAATTCGAATAGTCATTTCCCTATTTGTGGCGATCATAGCCTGGCGGTAGCGCTCCCCCCTGTTACTCAGCGGTCCCGGGTTCGATCCTGGCTGCTGGAGGTTTGTATGTTCTATGAAAGTGCGCTTTCATATGCACTTCGTTCATATTCATTTACCTCCGCGTTGTTCAGTTAGGTTCGGTAAAATGCTATCTGCTGGCTGTGTGAGCCTGATGGGAAATGACCGGTGTAGGCCCCGTTGCTCACCAACGTGAGACGAAGGGTATTCGAGTACATAGTATTGGAATAGTTATTTCCCTATTAGAAAAGTGCTCGTTCATATGCACTTCGTTCATATGTGTATATATATATATATATATATATATATATATATACATATATATATATATATATATATATATATATATATATATATATATATATACATATATATATATATATATATATATATATATATATATATATATATATATATATATATATATATATATATATATGTATATATATATATATATATATATATATATATATATATATATATATATATATATATATATATATATATATATATATATATATATATTATCCCTGGGGATAGGGGAGAAAGAATACTTCCCACGTATTCCCTGCATGTCGTAGAAGGCGACTAAAAGGGGAGGGAGCGGGTGGCTGGAAATCCTCCCTTCTCATTTTTTTTTAATTTTCCAAAAGAAGGAACAGAGAGGGGGCCAGGTGAGGATTTTCCCTCCAAGGCCCAGTCCTCTGTTCTTAACGCTACTTCGCAAACGCGGGAAATGGCGAATAGTATAAAAAAGAAAAAAAAAAAAATATATATATATATATATATATATATATATATATATATATATATATATATATATATATATTTATATATATGTTCCCTTGTAAATTTCGTTTCAATTCTTGCATCAGTTATTAACTTTGGTTTCCGTATAGAGCTTCACTGTGTCCTGAACTGCGTCAAGAATTCCCTCCTTTTGAGTTACACTCTCACACACTCTTGGCTGATTTCCATCCTCGACCTGGCTCTTCCTTCACTTTCCCCATGAGGGAACCGAATCACATTCTGTAGTCTTCTCCCGCTGCCTCGAGAGTGATGATCATGTTCTCCTGTGACTTTGATCCGGGAGGAGGCCCGGTGCATAAAGAGGGTGGGACGTCAGTCCCACGCCGGCAGCCGCTCAGTTATGCTTCCCTCCCACAGATCTGACTATAGGACGCGACTGCTGGGGTGGTAATAATGTGTGTTGTACTGGGTTACCACAGAGGGACGCCAATCCATCCCTAGTCACAGATATGACTGTAGGACGCTTACAGAAGGATGTCAATCCAGCCCTAGCAGTCATTCCATCATGCTTCCCTCCCTCAGATATGACTATAGGACGTGTTTACTGGGGTGGTAATAATGCGTCCTGGACAAACTCAATACAGGAACGTTAGGCCAGCCCAGGCAGACTGCTTCGTAATGCTCCCCTTCTAAACCTGCCTCTGATCTGCAGCTGCCTCAGGTGAGGCAGTAATGTGTCTGGCTCATGAAACATCCTTCCTCCACCCGAGTAACTCAATCGGTTCTTCCTCTGGCTATATCTCGCCCTTTGAGGAACTTCACGCCAATTTAAATCTATTTAGAGCAATCTAATTCAACTATTTCTAAGTAGCATTATATCTTTTTTTTTCATTTTTTGGCCTGCATGTAGATCCACGCAGCACAGTCTTCGCATATTCAAATCATATATTTTCAATTCTTGTGAAATACGAAATCTCTCTCTCTCTCTCTCTCTCTCTCTCTCTCTCTCTCTCTCTCTCTCTCTCTCTCTCTCTCTCTCTCTCTCTCTCTCTCTCTCTCTCTCTCTCTCTCTCTCTCTCTCTATTCTCTCTCTCTCTATCTCTCTCTCTCTCTCTCTCTCTCTCTCTCTCTCTCTCTCTCTCTCTCTCTCTCTCTCTCTTTTCGATCCAACAAAATGGAAGATCGACATTAGCGTCCATGTCGATCTTAGACGTCCATGCTTGCCATGTGACCATCAGCCTCTAGCGTTCAGAGTTTGTGCTTCGCTTCCACGATCTAACTGTGATGACCACAGTTTGCTATCGATGCCTAGAGTTTCTCTTTAGTGTCATCAGTCCATCTATGGCGTCCATAGTCCGTCCACTGTGGAGTCCACAGTCCATCCATGGTGTCCTAAGACCATACACTAAGTCCCCAATCCACCCACGGTACCCACAGTCCGTCCATGGTGTTTGCAGTCTGTTCATGGTGTCCACGCTCTGTCATTGGCGTCCTCATTGTGGTGTGTGTGTGTGTGTGTGTGTGTGTGTGTGTGTGTGTGTGTGTGAGAGTCGATATTCTGTCTATTTCCTCATTGTCACAATATCAGTGACACGTCTTTCTAAATCTTTCACAAGCAGCCACAACACGCTAAATCTCGTAGACACATGGTGGTGTGTATATATTTTGGGACCAAGTTTCCCACAACACGGAACTAGCGTGTTGGAGAGAGCTTAACCTGAGATGTAAAAAAGTGTTCATCTTTTCTTTGTTATCAGGGAAAGTTTGTCTTAACATCCTTGCAGTATGAAAAGTTTCTCGAGAGCAAACTTCAGTGTAAGCCATGCATCAAGCACTGGTCCATCTACTGATTCTAAATCATCCAAGCGTGTTAGCTATAAACGCCGACATCGTCTAATCCACGCAAGCATGGGACTGTTCTGTTGTGGGGAGAGTAAGGGAATCTCATTGACACGCCATATGAAAAAAAAGCTGTCCTACGCTTGGCCCGAACGTGCTTTTCACCCTAATAGACTCGAACAAGGGTATGAAAACATTACAAGCTCATCACCAAATGCATCTGCAATTACGCCCGATGAAAGAGCCAGGCTGAGGCCGGAAGGCATTAATTAAATTAATGGTTAGATACGGACGCCTGGAAACCAGTGTCTCTCAGGTGAGGCGAAGGGCAACTTTTAATGATAACCAATGGCGTGATGGAAGGCTATGGCCACATGCACAACCTAGATACATTGGTTGGATAAAAAACACTCACACAAGTGAGTCAGATGTTCTTCGCTCATGATACAGCGCTAGTGGCTGATTCGGGTGAGAAACTGCAGAAGTTAGTGACTGAGTCTGGTAAATTGTGTGAAAGAAGAAAGTTGAGAGTAAATGTGAATAAGAGCAAGGTTGTGAGGTTCAGTAGGATTGAGGGAGAAGCTAACTGGGAGGAAAGTTTGAATGGAGAAAAAATTGGAGGAAGTGAAGTGTTTTAGATATCTGGGAGTGGATCTGGCAGCGGATGGAAACATTGAAGTGGAAGTGAGTCAAGATGGGGGAGAGGGTGAAGGTTCTGGGAGCGTTGAAAAACGTTATCTCGGAGAGCAAAAATGGGTATGTTTGAAGAAATAGTCGTTCCAACAATGTTATATGGTTGCTAAGCGTGGGCTATAGATAGGGTTGTGTGAAGGAGGGCGAATGTGTTGGAAATGAAATATTTGAAGACAGTATGTGGTGTGAGGTGGTTTTATCGAGTAAGTAATGAAAGGTTAAGAGAAATGTGCGGTGATAAAAAGAGTGTGGTTGAGAGATCAGAAGAGGGTGTATTTAAATGGTTTAGTCATATGGAGAGAAAGAGTGCGGAAAGATTGACAAGGAGGACATATGTGTCAGAGGTGAAGGGAACAAGGAGAAGTTGGAGACCAAATTGGAGGTGGAAGGATGGGGTGAAAAAGATTCTGAGCGATCGGGGCCTGAACATACAGGAGGGTGAAAGGAGTGCAAGGAATAGAGTAAATTCGAAAGATGTGGTATACTGGAATCGACGTGCTGTCAGTGGACTGAACCAAGGCACGTGAAGCGTCTGGGGTAAACCATGGAAAAATTTGTGGGGCCTGGATGTGGAAAGGGAGCTATGGTTTCGGTGCATTACACAAGAAAGCTAGAGATTGAGTACGAACGAATGTAGCCTTTGTCGTCTTTTCCTAGCACTACCTCGTGCGCGCGCGAGGAGAGGGGGATGCCATTTCCAGGCGATGAAAATGGATGAAGGGAGCAAGTATGGATATGTACATGAGTATATATGCATATATCTGTGTATATACATGTATGTGTATCTTGAAATGTATAGGTATGTATCTGTGCGTGTATGGGCGTTTATGTATATAAATGTGTATAGGGGTAAGTTGGGCCATTCTTTCGTTTGTTTCCTTGCGTTACCTCGTTAACGTGGGAGACAACGAGTAAGTAAGTGCTAGGAAAAGACAACAAAGGCCACATTCGTTCACCCTTAGTCGCTAGATTTCATGTGTAATGCACCGAAACCACAGCTCCCTTTCCATATCCAGGCCGAACAAAACTTTCCATGGTTTACCCCAGACGCTTCACATTCCCAGGTTCAAGCCATTGGCAGCACGTCGACCCCGGTATACCACATCCTTCCAATTTACTCTGTTGCTTGGACACCTTTCACCCTCCTGTATGTTCAGGCCCCGATCACTCAAAATCTTTATCACTCCATCCTTCCACTTCCAATGTGGTCTACCACTTCTCTTCATTCCCTGCACCTCTGACACATATATCCTCTTTGTCAATCTTACCTCACTCATTCTCTCCATGTGACCAAACCATTTCAATACACCATCTGCTCTCTCAACCACACTCTTTTTATCACCACACATCTCTCTTACCCTTACATTGCTTACTCGATCAAACCTCCTCACATCACACATTGTCCTAAAACGTCTCATTTCCAACACATCCACCCTCCTCCGCACAACCCCATATACAACTCCACGCCTCGCAACCATATAACATTGTTGGAAGTACTATTCCTTCAAACATATCCATTTTTCCTTTCCGAGATAACGTTCTCGCCTTCCAAACATTGTTCAACGCTCCCAGAACCTTCACCTCCTCCTCAACCTGTGACTCACCTCTGCTTCCATGGTTCCATCCGCTGCCAAATCTAAAAGATATCTAAAAGACTTTACTTCCTCCAGAGAGAATTAGACGAAATGGCCCAACCCACCCACATACACATGTATATACATACATGTCCACATACGCACATATACAAGCCTATACATTTCAACGTATACATATACATACATACATAGACATATACATATATACACATGTACATAATTCATACTTGCTGCCTTTATTCATCCCGTCGCCAACCCGCTGCACATGAAAAGATAACCCCCTCCCCCCGCACGTGCGCGAGGTAGCTCTAGGAAAAGACAACAAAGGCCACATTCGTTCACACTCAGTCTCTAGCTGTCAAGTATAATACACCGAAACCACAGCTCCCTTTCCATATCCAGGCCCCACAAAACTTCCCATGGTTTACCCCAGACGCTTCAGATGCCATGGTTCAATCCATAGACAGCACGTCGACCATGGTATACCACATCGTTCCAATTCTTTCACACGTTTTTCAATGTTCCCAGAACTTTTGCCCCCTCCCCCACCCTGTGATTCACTCCCGCTTCCATGGTTCAATCCGCTGCCAAATTCACTCCCAGATATCTAAAACACTTCACTTTCTCCAGTTTTCCTCTATTCAAACTTACTTCCCAGTTGACTTGTCCATCATCCCACTGTACCTAATAATCTTGTTCTTATTCATATTTACTCTCAACTTTCCTCTTTTACACACTTTACCAAAATCAGTCACCAGCTTCTGCAGTTTCTCACCCGAATCAGCCACTAGCGTTATATCATCAGCGAACAAAAACCGACTCATTTCCCAAGCCCTGTCATCCACAACAGACTGCATACTTGCCCCTCTTTCCAAAACTCTTGCATTCACCTCCCTAACAACCCCATTCATAAACAAATTAAACAACCATGGAGACATTACGCACCCCTGCCGACTGAGCACTGTAGTGGGTCACAGTGACGGGCATGATCTAGTACTCACAAGTCTCATTCTTGTATCTTGTATCTCCCCTGACAATGTAATGATTACACGTAAATGCAAAAGGGATTTATCATGTTTCATACTTTTCTTCGTGGTTATCAGGAAATATTCTGGTCGATCAGGATTCCAAACCAAACCATGATAATCCAAGGAGGTAATCCGCTCCTCCGTGAACCCACAAAAGTTGTCCATCTCGCACCAGCCTATCCAGCCCATGGACCATAGGCTGGTGTGAGATGAAAAGGTTTTGTCCCGTCGCAGCCGAGCAGATTAGGTCACAAAATTACCATTTCGATGGCTTAGGTTCGAATCCCGGACGCCGAATGGTGGCTGCCTCCATCTCTTTCATGTGAACAATAAGTGCTAGTTTATATATATATGTATATATATATATATATATATATATATATATATATATATATATATATATATATATATATATATATATATATATATATTATTTTATTTTTATTATACTTTGTCGCTGTCTCCCGCGTTTGCGAGGTAGCGCAAACGCGGGAGAGAGCGACAAAGTATAATATATATATATATATATATATATATATATATATATATATATATATATATATATATATATATATATATATATATATTTTCTTTCATCCTATTCGCCATTTCCCGCATTAGCGAGGTAGCGTTGAGAACAGAGGACTGGGCCTTTGAGGGAATATCCTCACCTGGCCCCCTTCTCTGTTCCCTCTTTTAGAAAATTAAAAAAAAAAGCGAGAGGGGAGGATTTCCAGCCCCCCGCTCCCTCCCTTTTAGTTGCCTTCTACGACACGCAGGGAATACGTGGGAAGTATTCTTTCTTCGCTATCCCCAGGGATATATATATATAGGGTGGGGGAGGGGGCGAAAATCCTGGGAGCCTTGAAGAATGTTTGGAAGTCGAGAACATTATCTCGGAAAGCAAAAATGGGCATGTTTGAAGGAACAGCGGTTACAACAATGATGTATAGTTGCGAGGCATGGGCCACGGATACAGTTGTGTGCAGGAGGGTGGATGTGCTGGAAATGAGATGCTTGAGGACAACATGTGATGTGAGGTGGTTTGACCGAGTAAGTAATGTAAGGGTAAGAGAGATGTGTGGAAATAAAAAGATCGTGGTTGAGAGAGCAGAAGAGGGCGCTTTGAAATGGTTTGGTCACATGGAGAGAACGAGTGAGGAAAGACTGACAAAGAGGATATATGTGTCGGAGGTGAAGGGAACGAGGAGAAGCGGGAAACCAAATTGGAGGTGGAAAGATGGAGCGAAAAAGATTTTGAGTGATCGGGGCCTGAACATGCAGGAGGGTGAAAGGAGGGCAAGGAATAGAGTGAATTGGATCGATGTGGTATACCGGAGTCGACGAGCCGCCAATGGACCGAACCGGGGCATGCGAAGCGTCCAGGGCAAACCATGGAAAGTTCCGTGGGGCCTGAATGTGGAAAGGGAGCTGTGGTCTCGGGCATTATTACATGACAGCCAGAGAATGAGTGTGAACGAATGGGGCCCTTGTTGTCTTTTCCTAGCGCTACCTCGCACATATGAGGGGGGAGAGCGTTGTTATTCCATGTGTGGCGAGGTGGCGATGGGAATGAATAAAGGCAGACAGTATGAATTATGTACATGTGTGTATATGTATATGTCTGTGTGTGTATATCTATGTGTACATTGAGTTGTATAGGTATGTATATTTGCGTGGGTGGACGTGTATGTATATACATGGGTATGGGGGTGGGTTGGGCCATTTTCTTTCGTCTGTTTCCTTGTGCTAACTCGCAAACGCGGGAGACAGCGACAAAGCAAAATAGATAGATAAATGAAATATACATATATGTATATATATATATATATATATATATATATATATATATATATATATATATATATATATATATATATATATAATCATCCTCAGGGACAGGGGAGAAAGAACACCTTCCATGCTAGTGAGATGGTGCAAGGAAACAAAGAAAAATATATATATATATATATATATATATATATATATATATATATATATATTCTTTCCTTTTAAACTATTCGCCATTTCCCGCGTTAGCGAGGTAGCGTTAGGAACAGAGGACTGGGCCTTTTTTGGAATATCCTCACCTGGCCCCCTCTGTTCCTTCTTTTGGAAAAAAAAGAAAAAAAAAATATATATATATATATATATATATATATATATATATATATATATATATATATATATATATATATATATATATATATATATAATATAAGAGTGAGTGCTCAAATTACAGAGGTATAAGTTTGTTGAGTATTTCTGGTAAATTATATGGGAGGGTATTGATTGAGAGGGTGAAGGCATGTACAGAGCATCAGATTGGGGAAGAGCAGTGTGGTTTCAGAAGTGGTAGAGGATGTGTGGATCAGGTGTTTGCTTTGAAGAATGTATGTGAGAAATACTTAGAAAAGCAAATGGATTTGTATGTAGCATTTATGGATCTGGAGAAGGCATATGATAGAGTTGATAGAGATGCTCTGTGGAAGGTATTAAGAATATATGGTGTGGGAGGAAAGTTGTTAGAAGCAGTGAAAAGTTTTTATCGAGGATGTAAGGCATGTGTACGTGTAGGAAGAGAGGAAAGTGATTGGTTCTCAGTGAATGTAGGTTTGCGGCAGGGGTGTGTGATGTCTCCATGGTTGTTTAATTTGTTTATGGATGGGGTTGTTAGGGAGGTAAATGCAAGAGTTTTGGAAAGAGGGGCAAGTATGAAGTCTGTTGGGGATGAGAGAGCTTGGGAAGTGAGTCGGTTGTTGTTCGCTGATGATACAGCGCTGGTGGCTGATTCATGTGAGAAACTGCAGAAGCTGGTGACTGAGTTTGGTAAAGTGTGTGGAAGAAGAAAGTTAAGAGTAAATGTGAATAACAGCAAGGTTATTAGGTACAGTAGGGTTGAGGGTCAAGTCAATTGGGAGGTGAGTTTGAATGGAGAAAAACTGGAGGAAGTGAAGTGTTTTAGATATCTGGGAGTGGATCTGTCAGCGGATGGAACCATGGAAGCGGAAGTGGATCATAGGGTGGGGGAGGGGGCGAAAATTCTGGGGGCCTTGAAGAATGTGTGGAAGTCGAGAACATTATCTCGGAAAGCAAAAATGGGTATGTTTGAAGGAATAGTGGTTCCAACAATGTTGTATGGTTGCGAGGCGTGGGCTATGGATAGAGTTGTGCGCAGGAGGATGGTTGTGCTGGAAATGAGATGTTTGAGGACAATGTGTGGTGTGAGGTGGTTTGATCGAGTGAGTAACGTAAGGGTAAGAGAGATGTGTGGAAATAAAAAGAGCGTGGTTGAGAGAGCAGAAGAGGGTGTTTTGAAGTGGTTTGGGCACATGGAGAGGATGAGTGAGGAGAGATTGACCAAGAGGATATATGTGTCGGAGGTGGAGGGAGCAAGGAGAAGAGGGAGACCAAATTGGAGGTGGAAAGATGGAGTGAAAAAGATTTTGTGTGATCGGGGCCTGAACATGCAGGAGGGTGAAAGGAGGGCAAGGAATAGAGTGAATTGGAGCGATGTGGTATACCGGGGTTGACGTACTGTCAGTGGATTGAATCAAGGCATGTGAAGCGTCTGGGGTAAACCATGGAAAGCTGTGTAGGTATGTATATTTGCGTGTGTGGACGTATGTATATACATGTGTATGGGGGGGGGGGGGGTTTGGCCATTTCTTTCGTCTGTTTCCTTGCGCTACCTCGCAAACGCGGGAGACGGCGACAAAGTATAAAAAAAAAAAAATATATATATATATATATATATATATATATATATATACATATATATATATATATATATATATATATATATATATATATATATATATATATATATATATATATATATATATATGTATAATGTATATATATATTTTTTTTTCTTTTTTTTATTATATATATATATATATATATATATATATATATATATATATATATATATATATATATATATATATATATATATATATATATATATGTATATGTATATTATCCCTGGGGATAAGGGAGAAAGAATACTTCACACGTATTTCCTGCGTGTCGTAGAAGGCGACTGAAAGGGGAGGGAGCGGGTGGCTGGAAGTCCTCCCTTCTCGTTTTTTTCAATTTTCCAAAAGAAGGAACAGAGAAGTGGGCCAGGTGACGATATTCCCTCCAAGGCCCAGTCCTGTGTTTTTAACGCTAGCTCGCTATCGCGGGAAATGGCGAATAGTACGAATATATATATATATATGTATATATATATATATATATATATATATATATATATATATATACATATATATATAAATATATATATATATATATATATATATATATATATATATATATATATATATATATATATGTATATATATGGATATATATATATATATATATATATATATATATATATATGATTTGGTAAACAGAGAAGAGGTAGTAAAAGCTTTACGGAAGATGAAAGCCGGCAAGGCAGCAGGTTTGGATGGTATTGCAGTGGAATTTATTAAAAAGGGGGTGACTGTATTGTTGACTGGTTGGTAAGGTTATTTAATGTATGTATGACTCATGGTGAGGTGCCTGAGGATTGGCGGAATGCGTGCATAGTGCCATTGTACAAAGGCAAAGGGGATAAGAGTGAGTGCTCAAATTACAGAGGTATAAGTTTGTTGAGTATTCCTGGTAAATTATATGGGAGGTTATTGACTGAGAGGGTGAAGGCATGTACAGAGCATCAGATTGGGGAAGAGCAGTGTGGTTTCAGAAGTGGTAGAGGATGTGTGGATCAGGTGTTTGCTTTGAAGAATGTATGTGAGAAATACTTAGAAAAGCAAATGGATTTGTATGTAGCTTTTATGGATCTGGAGAAGGCATATGATAGAGTTGATAGAGATGCTCTGTGGAAGGTATTAAGAATATATGGTGTGGGAGGAAAGTTGTTAGAAGCAGTGAAAAGTTTTTATCGAGGATGTAAGGCATGTGTACGTGTAGGAAGAGAGGAAAGTGATTGGTTCTCAGTGAATGTAGGTTTGCGGCAGGGGTGTGTGATGTCTCCATGGTTGTTTAATTTGTTTATGGATGGGGTTGTTAGGGAGGTAAATGCAAGAGTTTTGGAAAGAGGGGCAAGTATGAAGTCTGTTGGGGATGAGAGAGCTTGGGAAGTGAGTCAGTTGTTGTTCGCTGATGATACAGCGCTGGTGGCTGATTCATGTGAGAAACTGCAGAAGCTGGTGACTGAGTTTGGTAAAGTGTGTGGAAGAAGAAAGTTAAGAGTAAATGTGAATAAGAGCAAGGTTATTAGGTACAGTAGGGTTGAGGGTCAAGTCAATTGGGAGGTGAGTTTGAATGGAGAAAAACTGGAGGAAGTGAAGTGTTTTAGATATCTGGGAGTGGATCTGGCAGCGGATGGAACCATGGAAGCGGAAGTGGATCATAGGGTGGGGGAGGGGGCGAAAATTCTGGGGGCCTTGAAGAATGTGTGGAAGTCGAGAACATTATCTCGGAAAGCAAAGGTGGGTATGTTTGAAGGAATAGTGGTTCCAACAATGTTGTATGGTTGCGAGGCGTGGGCTATGGATAGAGTTGTGCGCAGGAGGATGGATGTGCTGGAAATGTGATGTTTGAGGACAATGTGTGGTGTGAGGTGGTTTGATCGAGTGAGTAACGTAAGGGTAAGATAGATGTGTGGAAATAAAAAGAGCGTGGTTGAGAGAGTAGAAGAGGGTGTTTTGAAGTGGTTTGGGCACATGGAGAGAATGAGTGAGGAAAGATTGACCAAGAGGATATATGTGTCGGAGGTGGAGGGAACGAGGAGAAGAGGGAGACCAAATTGGAGGTGGAAAGATGGAGTGAAAAAGATTTTGTGTGATCGGGGCCTGAACATGCAGGAGGGTGAAAGGAGGGCAAGGAATAGAGTGAATTGGAGCGATGTGGTATACCGGGGTTGACGTGCTGTCAGTGGATTGAATCAAGGCATGTGAAGCGTCTGGGGTAAACCATGGAAAGCTGTGTAGGTATGTATATTTGCGTGTGTGGACGTATGTATATACATGTGTATGGGGGGGGGGGTTGGGCCATTTCTTTCGTCTGTTTCCTTGCGGTACCTCGCAAACGCGGGAGACAGCGACAAAGTATAATAAAAAAAGAAATATAATAATATATATATATATATATATATATATATATATATATATATATATATATATATATATATATATATATATATATATATATATATTTCTATGAGTCTACGTGGAAAATGAAACACGAAAAGTTCCCAAGTGCACTTTCGTGTAATAATCACGTGGACTCTTAGAAATATCTTGATCTAGCGGAAAATTATGATCGTTTCCAATATATATATATATATATATATATATATATATATATATATATATATATATATATATATATATATTTGAATATGATAGTTTTTTCAAATGTGTTCGCTGTTTTCCGCGTCAGTGAGGTACCGCCAGGAACGGATGAAAAAATGGTCTTAGTGATTTACATCTATTCTCTATCTGTCATGTATAATGTACTAAAACCAGAATCCCTTATCCACATACAATCCCCAAATATCTATTCCTCGTTTCCTCTAACATCTTCACACGCTCCGCTTCACCCAACTGATAGCACATCTATACACATTTCTGCAACTAACGACTTCCCCACACGCCTCACAACCTCCTGCATGTTCAAGGCCCAGAGCACTTAAAGCATCTTTCATTTCAACTTTACCTCCACTTTCCTCATGATTAACCTAGTCATCCTCTCGTCACTCATACTCTCCATATGTCCATACCATTTCAATAATTCCTCTTCAGTTCTGTCATACACATACCGCTTAATACCACACCTCCCTTTTTCTCTGTCATTCTCATTTGATCAACTCTCCATACACAGTAACTTTAATTCCTGACACATTCACACTCCTCTACTTTTTTATCCCCTTTAATTGTAAGATCCAAACTCTTTTACTTGTGGTTGCGACTTTTCAGTAATTGTCCCTTTTATCAATGCCTTCCCTACGACAGATATGACTGACTTCTCGGAGATGGCATCTACGATACGTTCCATTCGTTTCGAACCATTGCCTCTGGCGTTGGCATCAAAAGACCTGAAAGTTTATTGTTCCATTCCGTCTGGTTTTGTGAAGCAACATTCTCGACCCCGAGCTGTCCGTTTACATTGTCCACGATCACGCCTAACACCTGGCTGGTCCTTTGTTCGAGTCAGAGAGAGATAGAGAGGAAGGGAGGAAGAGAGGAAAAAGGAGAGGGGAGAAGCGAGCGAAAGATAAAAGGCGGGAGAGCACGGGAAGACATAGGAAGGATAGACAATAGGGATCCCGTTGGATCATGTCTTGCTTATCTGTTCTGGATCTTAGACCCAAAACATGTAGATGGATGATGTAAAGGTACAAGATTTCGTGAAGTTTCACACAAGGAAAACGAGAGAGAGAGAGAGAGAGAGAGAGAGAGAGAGAGAGAGAGAGAGAGAGAGAGAGAGAGAGAGAGAGAGAGAGAGAGAGAGAGAGAGAGAGAGAGAGAGAGAGAGAGAGAGAGAGAGAGAGAGAGAGAGAGAGAGAGAGAGAGAGAGAGAGAGAGAGAGAGAGAGAGAGAGAGAGAGAGAGAGAGAGAGAGAGAGAGAGAGAGAGAGAGAGAGAGAGAGAGAGAGAGAGAGAGAGAGAGAGAGAGAGAGAGAGAGAGAGAGAGAGAGAGAGAGAGAGAGAGAGAGAGAGAGAGAGAGAGAGAGAGAGAGAGAGAGAGAGAGAGAGAGAGAGAGAGAGAGAGAGAGAGAGAGAGAGAGAGAGAGAGAGAGAGAGAGAGAGAGAGAGAGAGAGAGAGAGAGAGAGAGAGAGAGAGAGAGAGAGAGAGAGAGAGAGAGAGAGAGAGAGAGAGAGAGAGAGAGAGAGAGAGAGAGAGAGAGAGAGAGAGAGAGAGAGAGAGAGAGAGAGAGAGAGAGAGAGAGAGAGAGAGAGAGAGAGAGAGAGAGAGAGAGAGAGAGAGAGAGAGAGAGAACACCAGATAGGCAAGACTCGTTAATCGATGCTTCACATCTGAAAGAAAGCTTCGGTTCCCAAGCCAAAAAGGGGCTGAAGTGGTATGACCTGCAGGTCGCAGGCGACACAGCTCTGTTGTTTAGAATAACACACTCCACTGGGTGCGACAGGAAGAAGCTGGTGGGCGAGGAGGAGGTATTTGTTTCAACGGTCCTTTGATGATGGAAGCCATCATCCAGACACATTGGAAGGCTTACACACGCAACGTATATACATACATATATACACATAACGTACCTGTATACATATAATGCATACTGAAATTTGTATAGGGATATATTCTTACTTAGAATATGTCCTCACTGGTTTTATGTTTATGGTTACTATAGCTTTTTCTTTATCTTTAAAGGGAAAAAGAATTACGTTCGTGTTGTCTTGTCTCTAAACTCTTGTATGTATGTAAAATGTCTTTACCTTTACGTGCACACACTTACAAAGACATGCACATACACAGACACACAGACACACAGACACACAGACACACACACACACACACACACACACACACATAGACACACACACACACACACACACACACACACACACACACACACACACACACACACACACATGGACTTCCGTGATGTAGCAGTTAGCGTTACTGATTGTCAAGCATGCACGAGCTTGTCCACAGTCCATCCAGCTGTTCATCTTCCCCTAAGGACAAGTCGATAGAATGAGTAGCTGGCGTAGGCTAGGTGTGTGTGTGTGTGTGTGTGTGTGTGTGTGCGCGCGCGTGTGTGTGTGTGTGTGTGTGTGTGTGTGAGTGAGTATATACACAGGAGTAAATACACGGTACACATATACAACGTTAACACACACACACACACACACACACACACACACACACACACATATACACTCACACACACACACCACATCTTAAGCTAGATACCTATCTAACGCCGAGCCCTGAGGGAAGGATGAACACCTGGTTTGTGTGTGGGCTGATTACGGTACCCAGGATTCGAACTCTTACGGGCTCATGCTGATTCCTGCGTTTTGATGCGGGACGGATGCGGGCTTTCCATCCTGGTTGGTCTTTTAATAACTAAAGACCAGTAACGTTAACCACAACCCTAGAGAGGTGTGTGTACGTGTTTGCGCATGTGTTCATCCACCTGTCTGTGGTGTGTGTGTGTGTGTGTCCGTGTGTGTGTGTGTGTGTATGTGTGTGTGTGTGTGTGTGTATGTGTGTGTGTGTGTGTGTGTGCGTGTGTTTGTGTGTGTGTGTGTGTGTGTGTGCGCGTACTTATACAGACAGATGAATACCTCTCGAATTATGGAGCAGACTAACATGTTACCCAAGGTGACAAGCCATGTCGCCTCAGATTTAGCAAGGAACTGGCGTGGAAGCTAGCTCGGGCAGACTCAAGATAATGGGTGTTGATGGCGACAGAAGCGCCGCTGGGTTAGGTTTCGCGGGAGAAACTCATTTGGATTTCAGATGGAGGAATAATGATCGAGGCCTTGCGGGCATTGTATGTTCTTTTATCAACCACAGGGGACATGACGGAGATAATTTTTCCCTTTATTATTCTCTCTACAAGTCTGACTTCATAACAGGAGGTATAGATTTATTTCTATGCCTCTATATGGTTCAGGAAAATTAGTGGCTCACAAACTCTTCAAACAAATACAAGCTCGTACAAATCAATACTTATATATTTGGTAAACATATGATTGTCCGAGCTTCGTCTCTTCGAAGTATATCAACTGACAGTTATATTTCTCTCTTGTGTCTCCCCGGATGATGTGAGTATTACATGAAAGTGCACTTGGGAAATTTTCGTGTTTCATTTTCCCCGTGGACTCATAGGAATATCTTAATCACGCGCAAAATTGTGATCCTTTACAGTATATATATATATATATATATATATATATATATATATATATATATATTTTTTTTTTTTTTTTTTTTTTTTTTTTTTTATACTTTGTCGCTGTCTCCCGCGTTTGCGAGGTAGCGCAAGGAAACAGACGAAAGAAATGGCCCAACCCCCCCCATACACATGTACATACACACGTCCACACACGCAAATATACATACCTACACAGCCTTCCATGGTTTACCCCAGACGCTTCACATGCCTTGATTCAATCCACTGACAGCACGTCAACCCCTGTATACCACATCGCTCCAATTCACTCTATTCCTTGCCCTCCTTTCACCCTCCTGCATGTTCAGGCCCCGATCACACAAAATCCTTTTCACTCCATCTTTCCACCTCCAATTTGGTCTCCCTCTTCTCCTCGTTCCCTCCACCTCCGACACATATATCCTCTTGGTCAATCTTTCCTCACTCATTCTCTCCATGTGCCCAAACCATTTCAAAACACCCTCTTCTGCTCTCTCAACCACGCTCTTTTTATTTCCACACATCTCTCTTACCCTTACGTTACTTACTCGATCAAACCACCTCACACCACACATTGTCCTCAAACATCTCATCTCCAGCACATCCATCCTCCTGCGCACAACTCTATCCATAGCCCACGCCTCGCAACCATACAACATTGTTGGAACTACCATTCCTTCAAACATACCCATTTTTGCTTTCCGGGATAATGTTCTCGACTTCCACACATTTTTCAAGGCTCCCAAAATTTTCGCCCCCTCCCCCACCCTATGATCCACTTCCGCTTCCATGGTTCCATCCGCTGACAGATCCACTCCCAGATATCTAAAACACTTCACTTCCTCCAGCCTCTCACCATTCAAACTCACCTCCCAATTGACTTGACCCTCAACCCTACTGTACCTAATAACCTTGCTCTTATTGACATTTACTCTTAACTTTCTTCTTCCACACACTTTACCAAACTCAGTCACCAGCTTCTGCAGTTTCTCACATGAATCCGCCACCAGCGCTGTATCATCAGCGAACAACAACTGACTCACTTCCCAAGCTCTCTCATCCCCAACAGACTTCATACTTGCCCCTCTTTCCAAAACTCTTGCATTTACCTCCCTAACAACCCCATCCATAAACAAATTAAACAACCATGGAGACATCACACACCCCTGCCGCAAACCTACATTCACTGAGAACCAATCACTTTCCTCTCTTCCTACACGTACACATGCCTTACATCCTCGATAAAAACTTTTCACTGCTTCTAACAACTTGCCTCCCACACCATATATTCTTAATACCTTCCACAGAGCATCTCTATCAACTCTATCATATGCCTTCTCCAGATCCATAAATGCTACATACAAATCCATTTGCTTTTCTAAGTATTTCTCACATACATTCTTCAAAGCAAACACCTGATCCACACATCCTCTACCACTTCTGAAACCACACTGCTCTTCCCCAATCTGATGCTCTGTACATGCCTTCACCCTCTCAATCAATACCCTCCCATATAATTTACCAGGAATACTCAACAAACTTATACCTCTGTAATTTGAGCACTCACTCTTATCCCCTTTGCCTTTGTACAACGGCACTATGCAAGCATTCCGCCAATCCTCAGGCACCTCACCATGAGTCATACATACATTAAATAACCTTACCAACCAGTCAACAATACAGTCACCCCCTTTTTTAATAAATTCCACTGCAATACCATCCAAACCTGCTGCCTTGCCGGCTTTCATCTTCCGCAAAGCTTTTACTACCTCTTCTCTGTTTACCAAATCATTTTCCCCAACCCTCTCACTTTGCACACCACCTCGACCCAAACACCCTATATCTGCCACTCTGTCATCAGACACATTCAACAAACCTTCAAAATACTCATTCCATCTCCTTCTCACATCACCACTACTTGTTATCACCTCCCCATTTACGCCCTTTACTGAAGTTCCCATTTGCTCCCTTGTCTTACGCACCCTATTTACCTCCTTCCAGAACATCTTTTTATTCTCCCTAAAATTTACTGATAGTCTCTCACCCCAACTCTCATTTGCCCTTTTTTTCACCTCTTGCACCTTTCTCTTGACCTCCTGTCTCTTTCTTTTATACTTATATATATATATATATATATATATATATATATATATATATATATATATATATATATATATATATATATATATATTCTCTTTTTTTTTCAATCTATGCGCCATTTCCCGCATTAGTGAGGTACCGTTAAGAACAGAGGACTGGGCCTTTGAGGGAATATCCTCACCTGGCCCCATTCTCTGTTCTTTCTTTTGGGGAAATAAAATAAATGAGAGGGGAGGATTTCCAGCCCCCCGCTACCTTCCCTTTTAGTCGCCATCTACGACACGCAGAGAATACGTGGGAAGCATTCTTTCTCCCCTATCCCCAGGGATATACATATATATATATATATATATATATATATATATATATATATATATATATATATATATATATTTATATAAGATATGTATATATATATATATATTATATATATATATATATATATATATATATATATATATATATATATATATATATATATATATATATATATATATATATATTTTTCCTGGGGAAAGGGGAGAAAGAATACTTCCCACGTATTCCCTGCGTGTCGTAGAAGGCGACTAAAAGGGGAGGGAGCGGGGGGCTGGAAATCCTCCCCTCTCGTTTTTTTTTTTTTTAAATTTTCCAAAAGAAGGAACAGAGGGGGCCAGTTGAGGATATTCCAAAAAAGGCCCAGTCCTCTGTTCTTAGCGCTACCTCGCTAACGCGGGAAATGGCGAATAGTTTAAAAGAATATATATATATATATATATATATATATATATATATATATATATATATATATATATATATATATATATATATATATATATATATGTACATATATATATATATATGTATATATATATACATATATATATATATATATATATATATATATATATATATATATATATATATATATATATATATATATATATATATATATATATATATATATGCATATATATGCAGGTAAGTAGGAGAGATGGAGAGAAATACAGTCAGGTTCGGTAAAACGCTCTCAGCTGGCTATGTGTTCTGTTCGGAAACAACCGATAGACCCCGTTGCTCACCATAGTGAGACGAAGGGTATTCGAGTACTAAGTATTTCGAATTGTTGTTTCCTATTATACAGTCCCTTAGCCTAGCGGTTAGCATGCCTGCCTCTTGCACAAGGGGTCCCAGGTTCGATCCTGGCTGATGGAGCTTTGTATGTTCTATGAAGGTGCGCGTTCATATACACTTTATTCGTATATATATACATATATATATATATATATATGTATATATATGTGTATATATATATATATATATATATATAAATATATATATATATATATATATATATATATATATATATATATATATATATATATATATATATATATATATATATAAATATATATTGAAGGCTTTCGCAAACGATGTCTGTGGCATGAGAAAGATAGGAGGTGGGCAAATTAGAAAGGGTAGTGAGTGTTGGGATGAGGAAGTAAGATTGTTAGTGAAAGAGAACAGAGAGGATTTGGACGATTTCTGCAAGGAAATAGTGCAAATGACTGGGAGATGTATAAAAGAAAGAGGCAGGAGGTCAAGAGAAAGGTGGAAGAGGTGAAAAAGAGGGCATATGAGAGTTGGGGTGAGAGAATATCGTTGAATTGTTTTGGAGGGAGGTAAGTATAGTGCGCAAGACAAGAGAACAAATGAGAACATCAGTGAATAGGGCTAATGGGGAGGTGATAACAATTAGTGGTGAAATGAGAAGGAGATGGAGTGAATATTCTAAAGGTCTGTAGAATGTATTTGATGATAGAGTGGCAGATATAGGGATTTTTGGTCGAGGTGATGTACGAAGTGAGGGGGGTCAAGGAGAATGGTTTGAAAAAAGATAAGAGGTAGTGAACGCTATGCGGAAGATGAAAGACGGCAAGGCGGGGAGTTTGGATGGTTACTGCACTGGAATCTATCAAAAATGGGGATGACTGTGTTGTTGACTTGTTAGTGAGAATATTCAATGTACGTATGGTTCACGGTGAAGTGCCTGAGGATTGGTGGAGTGCATCCATAGTGCTATTGTATGAGGGCAAAGGGGATAGGGTGAGTGATCTACTTACAGAGGTATAAGTTTGTTGAGTATTCGTGGGAGATTATATAGAAGGGTATCAAGTGAGAGGTTAATGGCATGTACAGAGCATTAGATTGAGGAAGAACAGGGTGGTTTCAGAAAAGGTAGAGGATGTGTGGATCAGGTGTTTGCTTTGAAAGAATGTATGTGAGAAATACTTAGAAAGGCAGATGGATTTGTATATAGCATTTATGGATCTGGAGAAAGTATATGGTAGAGTTGATAGAAATGCTCTGAGGAAGGTATTAAGAGTATATGGTGTGGGAGTTAGTTACTAGAAGCAGTGAAGTTTTTATCGAGGATATAAGGCATGTGTACGAGTAGGAAGAGGGGAAAGTGATGTGTTCCTAGTGAATGTCAGTTTGCAGTAGGGGTGCGTGATGTCTTTATGGTCGTTTAATTTGTTTATGGATGAGGTTGTTAGAGAGGTGAGTGCAAGAGTTTTGGAGAGATGGGCAAATATGCAGTCTGTTGTGGATGAGAGGGCTTGGGAAGTGAGTCAGCGCTGGTGGGAGATCCGGGTGAGAAACTGCAGAAGCTTGTAACTGAGTTTGGTAAAGTGTGTGAAAGAAGAAAGCTGAGAGGAAATGTGAATAAGAGCAAATCTATTAGGTTCAGTAGGGTTGAGGGACAATTTAATTGAGAGATAAGTTTGAATGGAAAAGAACTGGAGGAAGTGAAGTATTTTTAGATATTTGGGAGCGGATTTAGCAGCAGATGGAACCATGGAAGCGGAAGTGAGTCACAGAGTGGGGGAGGGTCCAATGCTTCTGGGTGCGTTGAAGAATGTGTAGAGGGCGAGAACGGAAAGCAAAAATGGGTATGTTTGAAGGAATAGTGGTTCCAACAATGTTATATGGTTGCAAGGCATGGGCTATTGATAGAGTTGCGCGGAGAAGGTGGATACGTTGGAAACGAGATGTTTGAGGATAATATGTTGTGTGAGGTTGTTTGATCGAGTAAGTAATGAAAGGGTGAGAGAGATGTGTGGAAATAAAAAGAGTGTGGTTGAGAGAGCAGAAGAGGATGTATTGAAATGGTTTGGTCACATGGAGAGAATGAATGAGGAAATAATTGGCAAATAGGATATTTATCAGAGGTGGAGGGAACGAGGAAACAGAAGAAAGAATGGCCCAACCACCCACATACACAAGTATTTACATAGACGCCCAAACACGCACATATACATACCCATACATTCCAAAATATACATACATATACATACACAGACATATACACACATACAAATGCACATAATGATACTTGCTGCCTTCATCCACTACCGCCGCCACCCTGCCACACATGAAATAGCACCCATCCCCTTCCCCCGCTCGCGCATGAGGTATCGCTAGGAAAAGACAACAAAGGCCACTTTCGTTCACACTCATGTGTAAAGTACCGAAACCACAGCTCCCTTTCCACATCCAGGCCCCACAAAACTTTCCATGGTTCACTCCAGACGCTTCACATACCCTGGCTCAATCCAGTGACAGCACGTCCACCCCGGTATACCACATCGTTCCAATTTACTATATTCATTGTACGCCTTTCACCCTACTGTATGTTTAGGCCCCGATCGCTCAAAATCTTTTTCACTCTATCTTTCCACTTCAATGTGGTCTTCCATTTCTCCTCGTTCCCTCCACCTCTGGCACATATACCTTCTTTGTCAATCTTTTCTCACTCATTCTTTTCATGTGAGCAAAGCATTTCAATGCACAATCTTCTGCTTTCTCAACCACACTCTTTTTATTCCACACATCTCTCTTACCCTTCCATTACTTACTCGATAAAACCACCTCACACTACATATTGTCCTCAAACATCTCATTTCTAACACATCCACCCTCCTCCGCACAACCCGCTCTATAGCCCACGCCTCACAACCATATAACTTAGCTGGAACCACTTTTCCTTCAAACATACCAATTTTTACTCTCCGAGATAAAGTTCTTGCATTCCATACATTCTTCAACGTTCCCAGAACATTCATCCCCTCCCCCACCCTGTGACTCACTTCCGCTTCCATGATTCCATCCGTTGTCGAATCCACTTTCAGATATCTTAAGCACTTCACTTCCTCCGGTTTTTCTCCATTCAAAATTACCTCCCAATTAGCTTGTCCCTCAACCCTACTGAACCTAATAACCTTGTTCTTATTCACATTTACTCTCAACTTTCTTTCACAAACTTTACCAAACTCAGCCATCAACTGCAGTTTCTCACGCGAATCATCCACCAGTGCTGTATCATCAGCGAACAACAACTGACTCACTTCCCAAGCTCTCTCATCCACCACAGATTGCATAGTTGCCCCTCTCTCCAAAACTCTTGCAATCACCTCCCTAACAGCCCAATCCATAAACAGATGAAACAACAATGGAGACATCACACACCCCTGCCGCAAACCGACATTCACTGGAAACCCATCACTTTCCTCTCTTCCTACTCGTACACATGCCATACATCCTTCATAAAAACTTTTCACTGCTTCTAGCAACTTATCTCCCACACCATATACACTTAATACCTTCCACAGAGCAAATCTATCTACTCTATCTTCTGCCTTCTCCAGATCCATAAATGCTACATAGAAATCCATTTGATTTTCTAAGTATTTTTCACATACATTCTTTAAAGCAAACACCTGATTCACACATCCTCTACCACTTCTAAAATCACACTGCTCTATCTGATGCTCTGTACATGCCTTTACCCTCTAAATCAATACCCTGCTCGTTATTTACTCGATGAAACCACCTCACACAATATGCTGTCCTCAAAAATCTCATTTCCAAAATATCTGCCATTCATTGTACATTCTTATCCATAGTCCATTCCCTGCTCCTAGATGATATTGTTGGAACTATCTTTCTTTCAAACTTATCCATTTTTGCTCTTTAAGATAACTTTCTCGCTTCCCACACATTCTTTATAGATCCTAGACCCTTCGTTCCTTCCCCCACCCTGTGACCCATTATTTCATACGAGGTCAAGTCCACTCCCAGACATCTAGAACACTTCTCATCTTCCAGTTTTTCTTAATAAATAAAAACACGCTCTAACTAACATGTCCCTCAACCCTGCGAAATCTAATGATGTTGCTTTTATTCACATTTACTTTCAACTTTCTCCTTTCACACACAGTTCCAAACTCAGTTATCAGCATATTCAGTTTCTCTCTCGAATGTACCACTATTGCTGTATCGTCAGGAAACAGCTGACTCACTTCCTAGGCCCTCTCATCTCCCACAGACTGTATACTCATCCCTCTCTCCAAGACTCTCGCATTTACCTCCCCAACCACCCAATGAACAAAGAAATTGCACAGCCATGATGACATCACACACCCCTTCCGTTAAGCAACCTTCACTTGGAAACATTCACTGTCCTCTCTTCCTGCTCGTACTTATTCCTTACACCTTTGATAAAATCTTCTTACTACTATACCTGATCTACGCATCTTCTGCCACTTCCACAATCACTCTGTTCCTCCATAATGCGATGGTCTGTATATGCGTTCATCCTCTCAATCAATACTCTCAAAATAACTTACCAGGTATACTCAACAAACATATACTTCTGAAGTTCGAACACTCACCCTTATCCAATTTGCCTTTATATCGTGGCACTATAGACGCACTCCACCAATCCTCAGGCACCTCCCCTTGATCCTTATATACACTGAAAAAGCTTATTAACCAATCAACAGCACAATCACTACCTTCCTTAATAAATTCACCCGCAATACCATGCACTCCAGCCGCCTAGCCACATTTCATCTTAAGAAAGGCTTTCACCACCTCTTCTCTCTTCATCGAACCACTCTCCATGGCTCTCTCACTTCGGATACCATCCCAACCCAAATACTCTATCATCAAATACATTCAATAGTCCTAAAAAATACTTACTTCATCTTACTCCATTACTACCAATTATCACTTCCCTTTTTGCCCTCTTCACCGATGTTCCTATTTGTTCTCTTGTCTTTCGCACATGATTTACCTCCTTCCTAAACAACTTCTTATTCTCGTTAACGTTTACAGATACTCTCACACTCCGACTCTCATTTGTCCTGGTTTTCACCCCCTGCAACTTCCTCTTGACCTCTTGCCACTTTCTCATATACATCTCCCAGTCATTAACATGCCTTCCCTGTAAGTACTACTCAAACGTCTTCTTTCTTTCACAAACAACTTTACTTCCTGATCTCACCTACTTATTACATTTCTAGTCTGCCTACCTCCCACCTTTTCACATGTCACATGCACCTCTTGTACATGTCAGCACTGCTTCCCTAAATACCTCTTATTCCTCACCCACTCCCTTCACTTCATTTTCTTTCACCTATTGTCATTCCATACTCATTCCATACGATATATATATATATATATATATATATATATATATATATATATATATATATATATATATATATATATATATATATATATATATCGCCACCTCGCCACAAATGGAATAACATCCCCCTCCCTCCTCATGTGTGCGAGGTAGCGCTAGACAAATACAACAAAGGCCCCATTCGTTCACACTCAGTCTCTAGCTGTCATGCAATAATGCCCGAAACCACAGCTCCCTTTCCACATCCAGGCCCTACAGAACTTTTCATGGTTTACCCCAGACGCTTCACATGCCCTGATTCAATCCATTGACAGCATGTCGATCCTTATACCACATCGATCCAATTCACTCTATCCTTGCCCGCCTTTCACCCTCCTGCATGTTCAAGCCCCGATCACTCAAAATCTTTTTCACTCCATCTTTCCACCTCCAATTTGGTCCCCCCACTTCTCCTCGTTCCCTCCACCTCCGACACATTTATCCTCTTGGTCAATCTTTCCTCACTCATTTTCTGCATGTGCCCAAACCATTTCAAAACACCCTCTTCTGCTCTCTCAACCACGCTCTTTTTATTTCCACACAACTCTCTTACCCTTACATTACTTACTCGATCAAACCACCTCACACCACATATTGTCCTCAAACATCTCATTTCCAGCACATCCACCCTCCTGCGAACAACTCTATCAATAGTCCACGCCTCGCAACCATACAACATTGTTGGAACCACTATTCCGTCAAACATACCCATTTTTGCTTTCGGAGATAATGTTCTCGACTTCCACACATTCTTTAAGGCTCCCAGGATTTTCGCCCCCTTCCCCACTCTAAGATTCATTTCCGCTTCTATGGTTCCATCCGCTGCCAGATCCACTCCCAGATATCTAAAATACTTTACTTCCTCCAGTTTTCTCCATTCAAACTTACCTCCCAATTGACTTGACCCTCAACCCTACTGTACCTAATATCTTTGCTCTTATTCACATTTACTCTTAACTTTCTTCTTTCACACACTTTACCAAACTCAGTCACCAGCTTCTGCAGTTTCTCATATGAATCAGCCACCAGCGCTGTATCATCAGCGAACAACAATTGACTCACTTGCCCCTCTTTCCAAAACTCTTCCATTCACCTCCTTAACAACCCCATCCATAAACAAATTAAACAACCAGGGAGACATCACACACCCCCTGCCACAAACCTACATTCACTGAGAACCAATCACTTTCCTCTCTTCCTACACGTACACATGCCTTACATCCTCGATAAAATCTTTTCACTGCTTCTAACAACTTGCCTCCCACACCATTTATTCTTAGTACCTTCCACAGAGCATCTCTATCAACTCTATCATATGCCTTCTCCAGATCCATAAATGCTACATACAAATCCATTTGCTTTTCTAAGTATTTCTCACATACATTCTTCAAAGCAAACACCTGATCCACACATCCTCTACCACTTCTGAAACCACACTGCTCTTCCCCAATCTGATGCTCTGTACATGCCTTCACCCTCTCAATCATTACCCTCCCATATAATTTCCCAGGAATACTCAACAAACTTATACCTCTGTAATTTGAGCACTCACTCTTATCCCCTTTTCCTTTGTACAATGGCACTATGAACGCATTCCGCCAATCCTCAGGCACTTCACCATGAATCACACATACATTAAATAACCTTACCAAGCATTCAACAATACAGTCACCCACTTTTTTAATAGATTCCACTGCAATACCATCCAAATATATATATATATATATATATATATATATATATATATATATATATATATATATATATATATATATATATATATATATACATATATATATATATATATATATATATATATATATATATATATATATATATATATATTGGAAAGGATCACAATTTTGCGCGTGATCAACTATATTCTTATGAGTTCACGTGGGCTCAAAGGAATATATATATATGTATATATATATATATATATATATATATATATATATATATATATATATATATATATATATATAAGTGTGTGGAAGAAGAAAGTTAAGAGTAAATGTGAATAAGAGCAAGGTTATTAGGTACAGTAGGGTTGGGGGTCAAGTCAATTGGGAGGTGAGTTTGAATGGAGAAAAACTGGAGGAAGTGAAGTGTTTTAGATATCTGGGAGTGGATCTGGCAGCGGATGGAACCATGGAAGCGGAAGTGGATCATAGGGTGGGGGAGGGGGCGAAAATTTTGGGAGCCTTGAAAAATGTGTGGAAGTCGAGAACATTATCTCGGAAAGCAAAAATGGGTATGTTTGAAGGAATAGTGGTTCCAACAATGTTGTATGGTTGCGAGGCGTGGGCTATGGATAGAGTTGTGCGCAGGAGGATGGACGTGCTGGAAATGAGATGTTTGAGGAAAATGTGTGGTGTGAGGTGGTTTGATCGAGTAAGTAACGTAAGGGTAAGAGAGATGTGTGGAAATAAAAAGAGCGTGGTTGAGAGAGCAGAAGAGGGTGTTTTGAAATGGTTTGGGCACATGGAGAGAATGAGTGAGGAAAGATTGACCAAGAGGATATATGTGTCGGAGGTGGAGGGAACGAGGAGAAGAGGGAGACCAAATTGGAGGTGGAAAGATGGAGTGAAAAAGATTTTGTGTGATCGGGGCCTGAACATGCAGGAGGGTGAAAGGAGGGCAAGGAATAGAGTCAATTGGAGCGATGTGGTATACAGGGGTTGACGTGCTGTCAGTGGATTGAGTCGGGGCATGTGAAGCGTCTGGGGTAAACCATGGAAAGCTGTGTAGGTATGTATATTTGCGTGTGTGGACGTGTGTATGTACATGTGTATGGGGGGGGGGGGGGCCATTTCTTTCGTCTGTTTCCTTGCGCTACCTCGCAAACGCGGGAGACAGCGACAAAGTATAAAAAAAAAAAAAATATATATATATATATATAAATATATATATATATATATACATATATATATATATATATATATATATATATATATATATATATATATATATATATATATATATATATATGAATTAGTGGTAGAACGAACGATGACAGGCTAGCAGTAGCTCAGCCTAAGGAAATGTTAGCTCCACATACCCATGAGGTACAAGCCAAAAGGCCACGAGCGGGTCATCCCACGGTGTGAGGATAATACTGGAACTAAACTCTCAAGTTATAGTTCATGTCGCTCGTATTCAGGATTACCAGTATATATCCCACAGCCTCTTTGACGTAATCCCAGGTGCCGAGAGCCTGTGAATACATTGCTATTGTTCAGCTATTCATGGATCGTTACTAAAAGCCTTTCAACCGTACTCCAAGTTGTAAACTTTGACCTTTACTGTGATGTCGTTATCCAATGGATTTTGAGGGAGACGGATCGTTTCCAATATTCATTATCAAACCATATCAGAACAGATTTTGTGTAACATCTGATTAGCAAAGATCTGACATCTTCCATTCTTTCTTTACTCCTTATGTGTTCTCTTGTGGCCCCATGTTACTCTAATCTTTCCAGTCACTCCTACATCCAACTTACCTTCATTATCAAAACAAATTTCTCCTGTTTGTGAAATATTAATTGAGCCATATCAGGACAGTTTTGTACATTTTTACCGAGCAATACTTTATGATCATTTTGTCCATTTTCTTTTAATTTCTATTCAGATCCTCGTGTGCTATGTCAAGTTCATGTCACTCTCCTCAAATGTTTTCCTCGTTGCTCCCCTTCTATACACAGGCATAAAAGTGCTCATGAAATTGATGTTTAGTGAGTTCGTGTAGTTAGTGTAAGCGTGAAACTGTGTTATCTGACACACGTACAAAAAGTATCAAAATACTTTTCGTGTGAAGAAATATGACGCTGCGGACGAAGGATTATGAGAAATGCCCATTGCTCTGGCCTCACATTGGTTGCCAGTGATTTCATGATATTGTAACATATCGAATGCTAGCGACATTTCGTCGTTTGGCGTAATCTATGTTGTCTCACGTTCACGCTTACCAACCCTACCAAGACAACACGATTTGTACTCATCATCTCGAAACTCATAGCTCTCTTCTGGGAAGATACATATTTTATCCCGTGTACATAAGTATGTTAACTTTCCTTTAGCCCCACAGAACAAGAGACCCTGGCGAGCTTTGAGTCCACGAAACATATCATTTCTCTTTTGTCTCATTATTTCCCGTAGCCAGACATTAATTACTCTGCAAACTGGGGATTCATGAGCCCGCCCCACTGCTAATCTCATAATTGTTCACTTTACCTTACTCCCTCACTGGTGGTATTATTAATTATTTCGTGCTTTTAACCTTCACGTGTCATTAATCCTAGCTTAATTCTTTTCATTTCAGTCATGCGTTTGTGATTACTACTTGTGATTACAATTTGTGTGTTACGGAGGGAGAATTCTACTCTCAAGGTGCCACAGTTCTCTTACATTTGTATATATATATATAAATATATATATATATATATATATATATATATATATATATATATATATATATATATATATATATATATATATATATATGTATATATATATACATATATATATATATATATATATATATATATATATATATATATATATATATATATATATATATATATTTTGCTTTGTCGCTGTCTCCCGCGTTAGCGAGGTAGCGCAAGGAAACAGACGAAAGAATGGCCCAACCCGCCCACATACACATGTATATACATACATGTCCACACACGCACAATATACATACCCATACATCTCAATGTACACATATATATACACACACAGACATATACATATATACACATGTACATAATTCATACTGTCTGCCTTTATTTGTTCCCATCGCCACCTCGCCACACATGGAATAACATCCCACTCCCCCCTCATGTGTGCGAGGTAGCGCTAGGAAAAACACCAAAGGCCCCATTCGTTCACACTCATTCTCTAGCTGTCATGTAATAATGCACCGAAACCACAGCTCCCTTTCCACATCCAGGCCCCACACGCTTTGCATGGTTTACCCCAGACGCTTCACATGCCCTGGTTCAATCCATTGACAGCACGTCGACCCCGGTATACCACATCGTTCCAATTCAATCTATTCCTTGCACGCCTTTCACCTGCATGTTCAGGCCCCAATCACTCAAAATCTTTTTCACTCCATCTTTCAACCTCCAATTTGGTCTCCCACTTCTCCTCGTTCCCTCCACCTCTGACACATATATCCTCTTGGTCAATCTTTCCCCACTCATTCTCTCCATGTGACCAAACCATTTCAAAACACCCTCTTCTGCTCTCTCGACCACACTCTTTTTATTTCCACACATCTCTCTCACCCTTACATTACTTACTCGACCAAACCACCTCACACCACACTTTATCCTCAAACATCTCATTTCCAGCACATCCACCCTCCTGCGCACAACTCTATCCATAGCCCACGCCTCGCAACCATACAACATTCTTGGAACCACTATTCCGTCAAACATACCCATTTTTGATTTCCGAGATAATGTTCTAGACTTCCAAACATTCTTCAAGGCTCCCGGAATTTTCGCCCCCTTCCCCACCCTATGATTCACTTCCGCTTCCATGGTTCCATCCTCTGCCAGATCCACTCCCAGATATCTAAAACACTTGACTTCCTCCAGCTTTTCTCCATTCAAACTTACCTCTCAGTTGACTTGACCCTCAACCCTACTGTACCTAATAACCTTGCTCTTATTCACATTTACTCTTAACTTTCTTCTTCCACACTTTACCAAACTCAGTCACCAGCTTCTGCAGTTTCTTACATGAATCAGCCACCAGCGCTGTATCATCAGCGAACAAACAACTGACTCACTTCCCAAGCTCTCTCATCCACAACAGACTGCATACTTGCCCCTCTTTCCAAAATGAGAAGCGTGGGAGGTGGGTTGATTAGAAAAGGTAGTAAGTGGTGGGATGAAGAAGTAAGATTATTAGTGAAAGAGAAGAGAGAGGCATTTGAACGATTTTTGCAGGGGAAAAATGCAGATGAGTGGGATAGGTATAAAAGAAAGAGGAAGGAAGTCAAGAGAAAGGTGCAAGAGGTGAAAAAGAGGGCAAATGAGAGTTGGGGTGAGAGAGTATCATTAAATTTCAGGGAGAATAAAGAGATGTTTTGGAAGGAGGTAAATAAAGTGCGTAAGACAAGGGAGCAAATGGGAATTTCAGTGAAGGGGGCTAATGGGGAGGTGATAACAAGTAGTGGTGATGTGAGAAGGAGATGGAGTGAGTATTTTGAAGGTTTGTTGAATGTGTTTGATCATAGAGTGGCAGATGTGGGGTGTCTTGGTCGAAGTGGTGTGCAAAGTGAGAGGGTTAGGGAAAATGATTTGGTAAAGACAGAAGAGGTAGTAAGAGCTTTACGGAAGATGAAAGCCGGCAAAGCAGCAGGTTTGGATGGCATTGCAGTGGAATTTATGATAAAAGGGGGTGACTGTATTGTTGACTGGTTGGTAAGGTTATTTAACGTATGTATGATTCATGGTGAGGTGCCTGAGGATTGGCGGAATGCTTGCATAGTGCCATTATACAAAGGCAAAGGGGATAAGAGTGAGTGCTCAAATTACAGAGGTATAAGTTTGAAGAGTATTCCTGGTAAATTATATGGGAGGGTATTGACTGAGAGGGTGAAGGCATGTACAGAGCATCAGATTGGGGAAGAGCAGTGTGGTTTCAGAAGTGGTAGAGGATGTGTGGATCAGGTGTTTGCTTTGAAGAATGTATGCGAGAAATGTAAGGATGTAAGGCATGTGTACGTGTAGGAAGAGAGGAAAGTGATTGGTTCTCAGTGAATGTAGGTTTGCGGCAGGGGTGTGTGATGTCTCCATGGTTGTTTAATTTGTTTATGGATGGGGTTGTTAGGGAGGTGAATGCATATATAGATATATATATATATATATATATATATATATATATATATATATATATATATATATATATATATATATATATATATATATATATATATTTATTCATTTATTCATATTTCATTCGCTTTGTCACTGTCTCCCGCGTTAGCGAGGTAGCGCAAGGAGACAGACGAAAAAATGGCCCAACCCACCCACATACACATGTATAGACATACACGTCCACACACGCAAATATACATACCAGTACATCTCAACGTACACATACATATACACACACAGACATATACATATACACAAATGAACATAATTCATACTGCTGCCTTTATTTATCATTATCGCCACCCCGCCAAACATGGAATAACAACCCCACCCCCCTCATGTGTGCGAGGTAGCGCTAGGAAAAGACAACGAAGGCCCCATTCGTTCACACTCAGTCTCTAGCTGTCATGTAATAATGCACCGAAACAATAGCTCCCTTTCCACATCCAGGCCCCACACAACTTTCCATGGTTTACCCAAGACGCTTCACATGCCCTGGTTCAATCCATTGACAGCACGTCGAACACGGTATACCACATCGTTCCAATTCACTCTATTCCTTGCACGCCTTTCACCCTCTTGCATGTTCAGGCTCCGATCAATCAAAATCTTTTTCACTCCATCTTTCCACCTCCAATTTGGTCTCCCACTACTCCTGGTTCCCTCCACCTCTGACACATATATCCTCTTGGTCAATCTTTCCTCACTCATTCTCTCCATGTGACCAAACCATTTCAAAACACCCTCTTCTGCTCTCTCAACCACACTCATTTTATTTCCACACATCTCTCTTGCCCTTACATTACTTACTCGATCAAACCACATTACTTACTCGATCAAACCATCTCACACCACATACTGTCCTCAAACATCTCATTTCCAGCACATCCACCCTCCTACGCACAACTCTATCCATAGCCCACGCCTCGCAGCCATACAACATTGTTGGAACCACTATTCCTTTAAACATACCCATATTCACTTTCCGAGATAATGTTCTCGAATTCCAAACATTCTTTAAGGCTCACAGAATTTTGGCCACCACCCCCACCCTATGATTCACTTCCGCTTCCATGGTTCCATCCGCTGCCAGATCCACTCCTAGATATCTAAAACACTTTACTTTCTCCAATTTTTCTCCATTCAAACTTACCTCCCAATTGACTTGACCTTCAACCCTACTGTACCTAATAACCTTGCTCTTATTCATATTTACTCTTAACTTTCTTCTTTCACACACTTTACCAAACTCAGTCGCCACCTTCTGCAGTTTCTTACATGAATCAGCCAACAGCGCTGTATCATCAGCGAACAACAATTGGCTCACTTCCCAAGCTCTCTCATCCACAACAGACTGCATACTTGCCCCTCTTTCCAAAACTCTTGCATTCACCTCCCTAACAACCCCATCCATAAACAAATTAAACAACCATGGAGACATCACACACCCCTGCCGCAAACCTACATTCACTGAGAACCAATCACTTTCCTCTCTTCCTACACGTACACATGCCTTGCGTCCTCGATACAAACTTTTCATTGCTTCTAACAAATTACCTCCCACACCATATATTCTTAAAACCTTCCACAAAGCATCTCTATCAACTCTATCATATGCCATCTCCAGATCCATAAATGCTACATACAAATCCATTTGTTTTTCTGAGTATTTCTCACATACATTCTTCAAAGCAAACACCTGATCCACACATCCTCTACCACTTCTGAAACCACACTGCTCTTCCCCAATCTGATGCTCTGTACATGCCTTCACCCTCTCAATCAATACCCTCCCATATAATTTGCCAGGAATACTCAACAAACTTATACCTCTGTAATTTGAGCACTCACTCTTATCCCCTTTGCCTTTGTACAATGGCACTATGCACGCATTCCGCCGATCCTCAGGCACCTCACCATGAATCATACATACATTAAATAACCTTACCAACCAGTCAGTAATACAGTCACCGCCTTTTTTAATAAATTCCACTGCAATACTATCCAAACCTGCTGCCTTGTCGGCTTTTATCTTCCGAAAAGCTTTTACTACCTCTTCTCTATTTACCAAATCATTTTCCCTAACCCTCTCACTTTGCACACCACCTCGACCAAAACACCCTCTATCTGCCACTCTATCATCAAACACATTCAACAAACCTTCAAAATACTCACTCCATCTCCTTCTCACATCACCACTACTTGTTATCACCTCCCCATTAGCCCCCTTCACTGAAGTTCCCATTTGCTCCCTTGTATTACGCACTTTACCTCCTTCCAAAACATCATTTTATTCTCCCTGAAATTTAATGATACTCTCTCACCCCAACTCTCATTTGCCCTCTTTTTCTCCTGTTGCACCTTTCTCTTGATCTTCTGCCTCTTTCTTTTATACCTCTCCCACTCATTTGTATTTTTTCCCTGCAAAAATCGTTCCAATGCCTCTCTCTTCTCTTTCACTAATAATCTTACTTCTTCATCCCACCATTCACTATCTTTTCTAATCAACCCACCTCCCACGGTTCTCATGCCACAAGCATCTTTTCCGCAAGCCATCACTGCTTCCCTAAATACATTTCATTCCTCCCCCACTCCCCTTACCTCCTTTGCTCTCACCTTTTTCCATTCTGTAATCAGTCTCTCCTGATACTTCCTCACACACACATATATATATATATATATATATATATATATATATATATATATATATATATATATATATATATATATATATATCATATCCTTTCTCCTATGTGTATATGTACACAACACATACTGAAGGCCAGCTCTGAGGAGAGGATGAGGCGTGTTTACCCCACCTGCCTGTCCCAGGAGCCCATTCTATCCGCTATGGGCTTCCTTCAGCGTTCAGAACACTAGCTTCGTCCAATGGGTTTGCCCACAGGTCAAGGAGTCTCGTGATGCTGTGTGTCTGTCTGTGTGAGATGAATGCATGACAACATAACAGTATGTGGTGAGTGTCTTCGGTCAAAAAGCTGCATCGTGGGCATTTGGGTTGGATGTTGTTTGACACAACCATAGCTGGGAGGCTGGGTGTTTAAGGACACAGCTAAAGACGACGTGAACAGCCTTGGTCCTCAGGGTTGGTAACACATTCCCTCGTGAATGATCAACGCATCACCCACAAGGAGATGACCCCAGGTTGCTGGTTGCCTTGGACCTCATTGCTCTAATGCTGACATCCGCTTGTGTCCTCTCTCTCTCTCTCTCTCTCTCTCTCTCTCTCTCTCTCTCTCTCTCTCTCTCTCTCTCTCTCTCTCTCTCTCTCTCTCATTATCGTCAGGTTATATTACCCAGCATCACCAGTCGGGAACATGAGTTCGCCCTTTGTAAGGTTAACATCAGTCTCTTGAGCACAGCCTTGAGTGTCAGGTCAAACGCTCTTGGGTCAAGCCATAATGTTTTTAGATCACACCGTCGTGCTCAGGAGTTCGGGTCATCGTCTGACAACCAGAACCAAGGTATGTTAGCGAGCTTTATGTGGCATCCGGATTACGCTCGGAAGCCGTTCAATATCCGGCAGGAGACCTCGCCCCGAAGCCTCCCTTCATATGCTAACATTATTCCAATATATGGGTTGTGTGATGACCGAGCCAGTAGGACCTGCCCCACTTACCTTACCTCGGAATGTTAAATATTCCAATAATATCCAGGTACTGTTTGTATACGTCACCATGGCCTCGGAAATGATAACATACGACACAGTATTCGGTGGGCTGTGGACGAATGCCTTAGTAAACTCGATAGGCTGAGAATATGCGCCTTAGATCTCAGTTGGAAGGAGGACATATGCCACAATACTCGATTAACCGAGGTCGTAGCCTACAACAGTCGATGGTGGGCCCAGGTGTATGTGCAGGTGTATGTTTGACAGAACGAGTCTGACTGACTAAGTCTGACTGGATCCATCCGTGTATGTTGAATAGACAGGGGCTTGCCGATTTTTGCTGAACAGACCGGGTTTGCCGATTTATGTTGAACAGACTGAGTTTGCCGATTTATGCTGAACAAACCGGGTTTGCCGATATATGTTGAACAGATCGGGTTTGCCAATTTATGTTGAACGGGCCTGATATGCCGATTTATGTTGAACAGACAGGGTTTACCGATTTATAATGAACTGACTGAGTTTGCCGATGCACCTTGGAAAGACTGCCTCTGCGTGTGCATCATGAACGGATCCGGTCTACCAGGAAGTATTGACCAGAGTGAGCCAGTTGAAGAGTGTGAAGACTACCCTCTGTCGTTACCTAAGGTCGAACTAATCTGCCGTGAGCGGACGTGTCTCCAACTAGACTAACTGACATGACTGAAGGCACTTTTCTGGTGCACTCTATGATCACAGGACCAACAAGAGGGCAAAAAATATCACGATCTTGCCCTCATCCCACGATAGACATGATTAACTCCTGTGATATGATAGATGAGGTTCTACGACAAAATTACTACGACAAGGGGTCTCAACCTGAGGTCCATAAAAGGATAGATGAATAAATGAATAGGTGAATCATAAATGAATGAATAGTAAATGGATAAACAACTTTTGCCATCAGTACTATCTCTCATAAGGTACTGTGTGTATCATTTCTTCCTGATTGTGATTTCAGACCCGATACAATATTGCACTTATGATGAATGTGGTTCATAAATAACTGGTGGCTCCACACACATTAGGAAAAAAGGTTAAAACCCCAGTACAATAGTATATCAAACTTTACGTAAATAAAAGATTTTAAATTAATGACAACAAACGCTCGATCACAAAATCTGGTAACAGTAAGCGGTTGAAAGTCTTTGGTACAAATACAGTGGAAACGTTGTCGAATATTTCTACAAACAAATCAACTTACAATGAGAGTTAAAGAAAAAGAACAATTATCAACTTGAAACCTGCCTGGATTATCAGAAAAGATATAGCTTTTAGAAAAAAATATATACATATTCTCCTTTTTTCATACTCGCCATTTCCCGCAATAGTGAGGTAGCGTTCAAGAACAGATGGGTGACCCTTAGAGAGAAGACTCCTCACTTGCCCCTCCTTAGCTGGTGTGTTAATACAGTAAAGAACTTGTCAGAACCTTATGGACCGTCTACGCTCCGTCTAGCTGGTGAGGGCCGGAATTAATGGTCTGAACCAGGCCGCTCTTAATAGTGTTTATATCCAGCACTGAAGCCATACATACAGTTCCATTATCCTCTGATGTTTACACTAGGCAAGGAAAAATATAATATGCATTAATCATAAACTGCAATGAAGCTGATAGTTGGTCAAGTTTATTTCGGTTTCTTTGTGTTCTTTCCAGCTCAGTTAGCTTGAATCACTATATAGTTATGGGAGGTTATATAAGTGTCATGTTGAGAGTCCATCTTCGTCAGTAACTCAGAGTAGAAGAAGAGAGAAGGTAGGGAGATATTATGCTTTAACAGTATATGATATAAAGATGGTCAGGCCTCAGAAACTAAAAGAATGTACCATCCATCACCAGGTGTACACAATCATCACTCCACCATCACCAGGTGTACATAAACGTCACACTACTATCACGTCACACTACCATCACCAAGTGTACACAATCGTCAAACTACCATCACCTGCTGTACATAAACGTCACACTACTACCACGTCACACTACCTTCACCAGGTGTACACATTTGTCACACTACCATCACCAAGTGTACAGATTCGTCACACTACCATCACCATCTGTACACAATCGTCACACTACTATCACGTCACATTACCATCACCAGGCGCACGCCACCGTCACACCATCATACGTCACACTACCATCACCAGGTGTTCGCCACCGTCACACCATCATCACGTCACACTACCATCACCAGGTGTTCGCCACCGTCACACCATCATCGCGACACACTACCATCACCAAGTGTACGCCACCGTCACATAAAGAACCTTGGCGGTACAGCACCTCGCACATCACAGAACCTACTTGACTGATTTCGTAATATACCCTCGCCTCCACACCTACATTTCTCACTATGAGTAATTGGCTTAATTTCTCTCGCACAAAAGCCGTGAAATTTGTACCCAGGTTCCTTGTGTGGCGGGTGCTCATCACCCTAGAGTTCTTCCACACTCTTGGTTTATCTCGCTTCTACGAATATCATCAAATAGGATTTATAAGCGGCAGGGTTCTGCGTACGAGAGGGACTTGAGGGAGGTCAATATTGCTCCTTACCTCTCACCAGAGACCCACTCCAGGAGAACGCAAAGGAGACGAAACTGTGTGCGGGCAAATATTAGAATGGCATTCAAATACACGGACATCGCAGTGTTCAAATACACGGACAACGCAGGGTTCAAATAAACGGACAACGCAGGGTTCATATACACGGATAACGCAGGGTTCAAATACACGGACAACGCAGGGTTCAAATACACGGACAACGCAGGGTTCAAATACACGGACAACGCAGGGTTCAAATACACGGACAACGCAGGGTTCAAATACACGGACAACGCAGGGTTCAAATACACGGACAACGCAGGGTTCAAATACACGGACAACGCAGGGTTCAAATATGAATCTCCTATGGTGCAGGCTAGGGTTCCTGACCGTAACTCACAATATTGTGCGTGATCAAGATATTCCTATGAATCCACGGGGAAAATGAAACACGATAAGTTTCCCAAGTGCGCTTTCGTGTAATAATCACATCATCAGGGAAGACACAAGAGATGAATATAAGTCAGATGATATACATCGAAGCGACGAAGCTAGGACGCCATCTGGCAAACATGTGATTGTCCAAAACATACAACGAACGTTCATAGACTTATCATTTTACAAATTTTATCAACAATAAAGTTATCTAATTTGTATGGACCATCACTAATATTAATATCATAATTCTTTGTGTATTTAGTGATAGAGGATTCAATGATATTTCTCTTGGTAATAGAGTTAGAGTTAATAACTGAGATGGCATTACTCCCGTCAATACAATGATCATAGTTTTTAACGTGATTAAACAAGGCATTTGATTCTTGTCCCGTTCTTATACCATATTCATGCTGCTTAAGTCTAACAGAAAGATCCTTGCCAGTCTGACCAACATCAAATTAATCACAATTTCCACATGGTACTTTATGAATGCATCCAAGAGATTTTTCTGGTGAATTCCTGATTGAGATATTCTTTACAGGATCATTGTTGCTAAAGGCAACATTTACATTAAAGGATTTAAGCAACATGGGAAGTGACGTAAAATCATTATCAAAAGGGAGAACTAAAAGATTCTTGGTGTCAATGGGAGGTTTGGACTCAACTCTATAAAACGCTATCAACACTATCAACGTCAGAGTCAATCAGACCAGGACTGTAGTCATGCATGTCATATATGCATCCAGTCACGTCCCATTCTCTACTGTTTCACCTGATCTTAAACACATCTAAGGAACTTTCATTCTTCCTAAGCTCACATTATGCCTAGTATTCCGCCTTATCTACCACAAAACAAAGGTAATCAGATTAGGCTTAGAAAAAGGCACTTGAAAATTATCTCCGATCTCTTTTACATAACCTACTGAGAGACGGTCAACACAGTGGTTTTCCCACCTCACTGCAACCAGTCACCCGGCCCTCATGGACCAGCCCATGAAGAAATTACAACACTGTCCCCACCAGAGTTATCTGCCACCTGGAGAGATTCTTCGTTACAGAGTTGCAATGCGGAGCCTCGACCACACGAAGCTCATTCAAACGTGTTCACGCCGGCAGAAGCGTAGTTTGATCGCGTCCATTATGAATGTCGTCAGTTCCTAGTTGAGAGACACGCGAATGTTTTGCGTAAGATCTATCTGTTGTTACCCCTCACTCCCTTCCTCTTTATATATTTCTACGGTCTGCACTTCCTTCAGTATCATTTCAGTTTTTATCCCCATTTAATTCAATAAACAACTAATTGATTATTTTCGTTTATCATCTTTTGCTAAAAGCACTCACACACACACACACACACACACACACACTTGATTCAATAAAACATATATCAAAAGTGTGCATATATATTTTTTTTTTTTTTTTTTTTTTTTTTTTTTATACTTTGTCGCTGTCTCCCGCGTTTGCGAGGTAGCGCAAGGAAACAGACGAAAGAAATGGCCCCCCCCCCCCATACACATGTACATACACACGTCCACACACGCAAATATACATACCTACACAGCTTTCCATGGTTTACCCCAGACGCTTCACATGCCTTGATTCAATCCACTGACAGCACGTCAAACCCTGTATACCACATCGCTCCAATTCACTCTATTCCTTGCCCTCCTTTCACCCTCCTGCATGTTCAGGCCCCGATCACACAAAATCTTTTTCACTCCATCTTTCCACCTCCAATTTGGTCTCCCTCTTCTCCTCGTTCCCTCCACCTCCGACACATATATCCTCTTGGTCAATCTTTCCTCACTCATTCTCTCCATGTGCCCAAACCATTTCAAAACACCCTCTTCTGCTCTCTCAACCACGCTCTTTTTATTTCCACACATCTCTCTTACCCTTACGTTACTTACTCGATCAAACCACCTCACACCACACATTGTCCTCAAACATCTCATTTCCAGCACATCCATCCTCCTGCGCACAACTCTATCCATAGCCCACGCCTCGCAACCATACAACATTGTTGGAACCACTATTCCTTCAAACATACCCATTTTTGCTTTCCGAGATAATGTTCTCGACTTCCACACATTTTTCAAGGCTCCCAAAATTTTCGCCCCCTCCCCCACCCTATGATCCACTTCCGCTTCCATGGTTCCATCCGCTGACAGATCCACTCCCAGATATCCAAAACACTTCACTTCCTCCAGTTTTTCTCCATTCAAACTCACCTCCCAATTGACTTGACCCTCAACCCTACTGTACCTAATAACCTTGCTCTTATTCACATTTACTCTTAACTCTCTTCTTCCACACACTTTACCAAACTCAGTCACCAGCTTCTGCATATATATATATATATATATATATATATATATATATATATATATATATATATATATATATATATATATATATATATATATATATATTCCACGCAAGATACAAACATCTAAAAGAAATTAATGGATAAAGAAAATAAGAAAATGGTAAATAGGTGGAGAATGGATGTCAGGCATTGTCCTAATTTTCCGCTAATTAACCAACATCTCGTCTCGGGGAGCCATTCGCTCTCCCCTTGACCAACTTCTGGCGAGTTTAGAAAACAAACACAAAAAATATACATCCTCCATCGTCTATCAGCCAGACAATAAGACTAATCTCTCCCCAAGAGGCGACGCTCCAGCCTGACATCTGGCTCGCACGACGTAACCAAACTCAGGAATACATTCTTGGAAATCTTTTATTAAACATGGGAATAATCTACGTCCGGAGTGTATTTCCGTGTTCCGCAATGTTCCAACGTCCATTAATGATACTCATTATAATGTTGCAATGTCAACGAGGCGGGTTAATGGTGGCCATCAAAGCGCGCCTGCAAGATTATGACCCCTGACTATTGCAGTAATGGGGTTATTACTGTTACCCCCAGATGAAAAAAAAGGTAATTTGGCGTAACAGATGTACTGACATGTAATAACCCTTGACAATGATGACACGACACACAGGCATGACTGAACGACCTTCAATACAATGCAAGGACTCTTCACCGCGACGGTACGTCCTTTTTACGCACGACAGCACGACTTTTGAACACACCGGCACGACCCTTAGATATATCCTTGCTCTGGATCTGACATCCATGGGAGACAGGGTCATCAGATCTGAAACGTTATGCGTCATACCGTCGTGCTTAAAGGTCGTAACGTCATGCTTAAAGGTCGTAACGTCATGCTTAAAGGTCGTAACGTCAGGGTTAAGGGTCGCAACGTCATACTTAAAAGTTGTAACGTCAGGGTTAAGGGTCGTAACGTCATGCTTAAAAGTCGTAACGTCATGCTTAAAAGTCGTAACGTCATACTTAAAGGTCGTAACGTCATGCTTAAGGGTCGTAACGTCATGCTTAAAGGTCGTAACGTCATGCTTAAAAGTTGTAACGTCATGCTTAAAGGTCGTAACGTCATGCTTAAGGGTCGTAACGTCATGCTTAAAGGTCGTAACGTCATGCTTAAAAGTCGTAACGTCATGCTTAAAGGTCGTAACGTCATACTTAAAGGTCGTAACGTCATGCTTAAGGGTCGTAACGTCATGCTTAAAGGTCGTAACGTCATGCTTAAAGGTCGTAACGTCAGGGTTAAGAGTAGTGCCGTCGTGCTTAAGGAGTCGTTCTGTCGTGCTTAAGTAGCCTGTGTGTTGCCTGTTGACCTCGCACCGGATGGTCATATTGAGATGAAGAGCCAAGTGACTTAGTTGACTTAATGGACGAGTTGAAAATTTGGACGGCTGATCGATGAACACGACGCATAATCTGGCCTGGATTGTTTTAAGTATGAGGATAAACACTGTTGAACCTGTAGACTGGATACTGTACTCCTTCTGATATACAACAAAAACCATATGCTTGCTAGTTATCCCTAAAGAAAAACTACCGAGACAAGTTTTCTGTGTCTGTAGTGCTGGAGATGAGGGAAATAAGTCATTATGTTTCCAGTTAAAAGGAGATGTGACGGATGGAAAGGCTGTGGTGAGACAGTTGTGTGTAATGGGAATTTGAAAGGAGTTGTGGGCGGTGGGAGGTTGTAAGCTGTGGCGAGCTGTGGATGGTATGAGGCTGTGGGGAGTTGTGGGAAGTAGGAAGATGTTGATGGTACGGAGTTGTGGTTGGTGGGACGATGTATGTGGTGGCAAACTATTGTGTGTGGTGGAAAGTTTTATGTAATAGGAAGATGTAGTAGGTGAGACATTTTTCTGGGGGGGGGGGGAAGCTGGAAGTTGTGGTTTGTGGGAAGCGATGAATGTTGAGATTGTGCGTGAGAGTTGGAAGTTGTGGATGTTTGGAAGCTGTAGGTGGTGAGGAGATGCAGGGGGAGGGAATGTATGGTACGGTCAATTCCGTTTTGAAGTGGTGCAGTTATAGTTCCCTCTTGAAGTGGTATTCACTTCCATCTTGAAATAGTATAATCAGCTCCGTCTTGAAGTGGATGCAGTTATAGTTCCCTCTTAAAGTGGAATTCACTTCCTTCTTGAAGTGGTGCAGTTATAGTTCCATCTTGAAGTGGTGCATTTATAGTTCCCTCTTAAAGTGGTAGTCACTTCCATTTTGAAGTGGTACAGTCAGTTCCGTCTTGAAGTGGTGCAGTTATAGTTTCTCATAGAAGTGGTATAGTCAGTTCCATCTTGAAGTGGTGTAATCATAGTTCCCTCTTGAAGTGGTAGTCACTTCCCTCTTGAGGTGGTGCAGTCATTTCCATCTTGAAGTGGTGCAGTTAAAGTTCCCTCTTAAAGGTGTGAAAGTTGAGACAACTGGCATACTGAACAGTGAAGGTCCTGCCAACTTTTCAGATCCCGGAGGGAAAGCCATCTGGCTTTTCGCTGCAAAGACAAACGTAAGTCCTGCCTCAGGGTAGGCTCCCAGTGTTTTGAGAAGTCGAAACTTAGCATGAAGACCTTAATACATAATTCCTGCGGTTTGTGAATGTTTAACCCGCCGAGATAACAAAGGGCTTGTCGTTCGCGGGTTAAATGTATAGTGAGAGTGAAAGCGGTTTAGAATTAGCCTTAAAGCCTGAAGAAAATGTTGATCCTTCTCTTGGTTGGTGGATTGTAGCTTGCCGATGATGGCCGTCATGACCCAGGCAGTTGATAGGTTTAGAGGCCCTATCAACTAACCAGCCTGCCACTGCCACTCAGAACGATACATCTTATTCATATAACGTTAGTCTTATCTCCTATATTTTCTGAGAATGTTGTCCCATATAATTCATCTGGAAGTAGAAACTAATCTATTTGTGTAACATTCACTCTTGCTGCACATCATTCCTGAAAGATTCACTTTTGCTTTCGGTTTGACGTCTATGGACAAATCAGGGCAAGCTAACACTTACTTTTAGTATTTGTCCCTTCCAGCGTTTTCTTTTAGCATTTTGTTTAAATGTTCAAAATAAGACAATTTCATCTTTAATTAGTTTTGTTCTAATTTCCTTCTAGTATCGCATTTCCTTTTTTCGACATTCTGAATAACTTAATATTCATTTATTCTCAATTTATATTGTTTGTTTTAATGTTATTACCGTTGGCTTTTTCAATATTCTGTGCTTTCTGTTTACTTCTAGACCATGTCCGTTTTCTTCCGGTCCTATTCTCAGGCAATAGATTATTTCATTAACCTGATCTCTTCCTGCTAGTTGGTGACATGCGTTTGTCTTCACCTGCGGTATATTCCTTATTGCCGTGCACTTCGTCCCTCCTCCAGTAACTTGTGGCTTCGCTCACCCCTTTAGTCGTTATTAACCCAGGACCAATCTTTATGAAAGAGTCCTGCCGTTACCACAGGACTCTTCTAAAGAATACTGCATCCTTAGGCTGCGCTACTTCCAGCAACAGGGAAATGTAGACTCCTCTGGAGTAAGAAGACCTTTGAAGAGACTGTACACGCACATCATACTCCCATGATGTAACTTAGAGCAGGCGGAGTCTGGTAACACCTCACACTGCTCACATCAAGGATCAACTCTCATTATTACTTCACTACTCATGCCTTTCTTGGGAGACGTGATCCAGAATCTTATTGACAGCTCGAATCACCTTGTGAAATTGTTTCTCTTTTCACAGTGTATTAATTTCCTGTTCTGATAAACTGATACCAAAGGCAATCTATCTCTTGGCAGTGTATCAGGTGAACAAACGTGTGGATTAACAACTGATGTATTTGTCTTTTCGATAATTCTTAGATTTTTTTTCTTGAAGTAGATTATGTCTTTCACATAAGACAAGTAGCTCCCATCGTTAGGGAGACATTTTCCCAGCGAAAAACCTATTTGCCTTTGCTGGAAAATCAAATCTTAAAGGACTGGCTAACCGAGTCATGAACATAGTCTTTTGGAAGTCTGCACAGGTTCGAATGCAGGTCACGGCAGCCCGTACTCAGTCAACCCAACTGTTCACCTTCCCGTGAGGGCTGGTCGATAAATTGGGTACATGGCTTAGGCTAGGGTACACACACACACACACACACACACACACACACACACACGCTCTTGATTACGGCATTCAGTTGCCCATGAACGTAAGACCCACAGTTAGTCCGTGAAAGAATCTTTGGAAATCATAGCTCTACAGATCCAGGCAAACTCGTACACATCTATCACTGCGACACAACACTGGCTCACATACGTACCACCTTCATGCTCACATCAGCTCACCTAAAGTGTACTGATCAACACATCCTTTACAGGAGATCATTTCTGATATATGTTGCCTGCTATAGATACAATATAGTCCCTTTCCCATGGTCACTACTTCATTTATATACTGCACTACGGGAGTCCGCGGAATGTATGTCCTGCCCAGCTGCCGCTCCCGTGTGGCATGTTATGATGGTGATGGTCGGCTGTCTTTACGTCCCTTCGTCTGTTACTGGTGAGATATTCTCTCGTGTCCATCATCCTCGGGAAGGACTGTTGCAGGCATGAAAGCACGAGGGTGGAGTTTGATGAGGCCTTACATCCTTGGCTGTGTGGTCAGTCTCCTGCCGTGTGGTGGGTACGGGAAGGGAGAGCGAGGTTCGACCATGCTGGCTGGCCAGTTGATGAGGCGTTATCTTGTTTCCCGGCAGGAACCCATGGTGTATAGTGATGAAGCTAACCTGGTCTGATTGACTGATTTTCCCAAAGTCTTACAATTACCGAAAAGTGTCTTGCAGCATTGGTTGATCTTCCCAGACTTACTAATACTGAACTGACATGTGGCTTACCTACACCATCGGCTGGTGTTGCCAAAAAATTACAAATACCGAAATGTCACGTACCATATAGCTCTCTCTCTCTCTCTCTCGCTCTCTCTCTCTCTCTCTCTCTCTCTCTCTCTCTCTCTCTCTCTCTCTCTCTCTCCTGTGTGCAGTACTTTGGGAGTTACGTTGCACTGCGGTAATCCCATACGTGGAATGATCACTCTAACGTAATAACGTCATTTGTTTTCTCCGGCGCTAACACCCCTCCCCATTTCAACACCCCCCCCTCCCCCTTTTTTTTTGTACCTGGAGTGCGATGGTTACACCTGTACCTGGAGTGCGAGCTGATCCCTGCCACTAGGACGAGCAATTAAGGATTAAGTGAAGGCTTTTCCCGGGGAGGGAAAGAGGCTACAAGCTCAGCCGAGTTAGGCACCAGATGGCAGCTGTAGAGGCAAACTGCAGCAGCCTTCAAGAAGACGAGGTAAGTACGACATAACAGCTGTTGTAGTAGTAGACAGCAGCAGCAACCACATCTAAGCTGAGGTAAGCACCATACGACAGCTATAGAAGTATATGACAGCAGAGGTAGCAGCAGCCTCCAATAAGCCCGGGTTAAGTACCAGGTAACAGCTCATCTCTCCAAGCAGCCATTGTCAGCTACGGCCCTGCCCTACCTCACTCATGCTTACACAATTCTTTGTTTCTCTCTTGTTCCAAATTGTCAAAAGTATGTATCTAGTGACGAAGTGACGAAGAAATCCAAAGAGAGTTAAAGCTCCCATTTAGGAACACCGCAGAAATATCTTACTGGATTTGGAAGGAAAGCTCCTAATGCTTAACGGGTGTTAATCATGATAACTGGGAAAAGGTGATCTGGAACGAGAATGAATATCGCCATCAAAAACTCATATATTAGTGTCGTAAGAGGAGAGAGGCATACAGATAATTCAAAGAGAAATAAAACTTGCAAATTGTCTGTGTGACTTTAGAGACGCAAATTATATTAGTTGAGAACTTGAAGTGAAATATATCTTAAGTCTCCTACAGTAGTGTCTTCTGAAGCAAATATCAACTCCTGCTTCTGTAGTGATAGCTAATAAAAGTTAAACAATGTTTGACATAAACAAAACTCGTACCCAACTGCTGTAAAACCTGTTCAGCATTAAGTGAATCTCTTGTGTCTATTGCTATAAGCTACCATGAGTTACAACTGTTCTACAGATCATTACCTACACGATTAGAGAAAGTTAGCAACTCAAACCATTTCAAGAGACAAAAACAAAATATAGATACTGGAGTTTATAAGACTCGCGTGGGAAGGAATTCCTTTTACTGTATTTCAGCTTAATGTAGATGCTGATATTCTGTGGCCTCGAGAGGCTCGACACATAACTGTTCATTAAGAACAGATTAAGAGAGTTCATGCCCACTCACCTGCCTAAGTACTTGAGAGAGCATATTAACGAGTACCTAACGATGAGATCTTCAGACGGAGAGAGAGACAGAAAGATGGGTCAAGAGAGAGACAGTAAGGTCATAACAGAAAGCATGTCGTCTCGTCCTTTTGTAAAGCACACATAAACAAAACCATACATACATACATACATACATACCATATATATACATACATACATACATACATACATCCTTACATACACCCATACATACATATATACATATATATATATATATATATATATATATATATATATATATATATATATATATATATATATATATATATATATATATATATATATAATTTTTTTTTTCGATTATACTTTGTCGCTGTCTCCCGCGTTAGCAAAGTAGCGCAAGGAAACGTAAGAAAGCATGGCCCAACCCACCCATATAAACATGTATATACATACACGTCCGCACACGCACATATGAATACCCATACATTTCAAAGTATACATATATATACATAGACAGACATATACATATATAAGCATGTACATACTTCAAAAGTGCTGCCTTTATTCATTCCTATCGCCACCCCGTCACATATGAAATGACAACCCCCTTCCCCTGCACACGCGCGAGGTAGGGCTAGGAAAAGACAACAAAGGCCACATTCGTTCACACCCAGTCTCTAGCTGCCATGTATAATGCACCGAAACCACAGCTCCCTTTCCAAATCCAGGCCCCACGTCGTTCCAATTCACTCTATTCCGTGCACGCCTTTCACTCTCTTGCGTGTTCAGGCCCCGGTCGCTCAAAATATTTTTCACTCCATCCTTCCACCTCCAACTTGGTCTCCGACTTCTACTCGTTTCCTCCACCTCTGACACATATATCCTCTTTGTCAATCTTTCCTCACTAATTCTCTCCATGTGACAAAACCATTTCAATACAACCTCTTCTGCTCTCTCAACCACACTCTTCTTATTATCATACATCTCTCCAACCTATTCATTACTTACTCGATCAAAACACCTTACACCACATATTGTCTTCAAACATCTCATTTCCAACACCTCCACCCTCCTCCGCATAAACCTATCTATGGCCCACGCCTCGTATCCATATAACATTGTTGGAACCACTATTCCTTCAAACATACCCATTTCTGCTTTCCGAGATAATGTTCTCGCCTTCCACATATTCTTCAATGCTCCCAGAACTTTCTGCACCTCCCCCACCTTGTGACTCACTTCCACATCCAAGATTCCAAACCGACATTCATTGAGAACCAATCACTTTCCTCTCTCCCTACTCGTACACGTGTCTTATATCCTCGATAAAAACTTTTCACTGCTTCTAGCAGCCTGCCTCCCACATCATATGCTCTTAATACCTTCCACAAAACATCTTTATCAACTCTATCATATGCCTTCACCAGATCCATAAATGCTACATACAAATCCATTTGTTTTTTTACGTATTTTTCACATACATTCTTTAAAGCAAACACCTGAGCCACAAATCCTCTACCACTTCTGAAACCACACTGCTCTTCCCCTATCTGATGCTCTGTACATGCCTTGACCTTCTCAATCAATACCCTCTCATATAAGTTCCCAGGAATACTCAACAAACTTATACCTCTAAAATTTGAACACTCACTTTTATCCCCTTTGCCTTAGTACAATGGCACTATGTATGCATTCCGCCAATCTTCAGGCACTTCACCATGACCCATACATGCATTGAATATGTTCACCAGCCAGTCAACAACACAGTCACCCCCTTTTTTAAAAAATTCCACTGCAGTATAATCCAAACCCGCCGCCTTGCCGGATTTCATCCTCCGCAAAGTTTTCAGTACCTCTTCTCTGTTTACCAAATCATTCTCCCTGACCCTCTAACTTCGCACACCACTTCGACCAAAACATCCTACATCTTACACTCTATCATCAAACACATTCAACAAACCTTCACAATACTCACTCCATCTCCTTCTCACATCACCACTACTTGTTATTATATCCCCATTAGCCCCCTTCATCGAAGTTCCCATTTGTTCTCCTGTCTCACGCACTTTATTTCCCTCCTTCCGAAACATCATTATAATTTCCCTAAAATTTAATGATACTCTCTCACGCCAACTCTCATTTGCTCTCTTTTTCACATCTTGCACCTTTCTCTTGACCTGCCTCTTCTATATACATCTCCCAGTCATTTGCACTGTTTCCTTGCAGAAATCGTCCAAATGCCACTCTCTTCCTTTTAACTAATAATCTTACTTCTTCATCCGACCTCTCACTACCCTTTCTAATCAGCCCACTTCCCACGCTTCTCATGCCTCAAGCATCTTTTGCGCAAGCCATCACTGCTTCCCCTAATACATCCCATTCCTCCCCCACTAACCCTACCTCCTTTGTTCTCACCATTTTCCATTCTGTACTCAGTCTCTCTTGGTACTTCCTCACGCAAGTCTCCTTCCCAAGCTCACTTACTCTCACCACCCTCTTCACCCCAACATTCACTCTTCTTTTCTGAAGACCCATACAAATCTTCACCTTAGCCTCCACAAGATAATGATCAGACATCCCTCCAGTTGCATCTCTCAGCACATTAATATCCAAAAGTCTCTCTTTCGAGCGCCTGTCAATTAACACGTAATCTAATAACGCTCTCTGGCCATCTCTCCTACATACATACGTATACTTATGTATATCTCGCTTTTTAAACCAGGTATTCCCAATCACCAGTCCTTTTTCAGCACATAAATCTACAAGCTCTTCACTATTTCCATTTACAACACTGAACACCCCATGTATACCAATTATTCCCTCAACTGCCACATTACTCACCTTTGCATTCAAATCACCCATCACTATAACCCGGTCTTGTGCATCAAAACCACTAACACACTCATTCAGCTGCTCCCAAAGCACTTGCCTCTCATGATCTTTCTTTTCATGCTCAGGTGCATATTCAGCAATAATCAACCATGTCTCTCCATCAACTTTCAGTTTTTCACATATTAATCTAGAATTTATTTTCTTACATTCTATCACATACTCCCACAACTCCTGTTTCAGGTGTAGTGCTACTCCTTCCCTTGCTCTTGTCCTCTCACTAACCCCTGACTTTACTCCGAAGACATTCCCAAACCACTTTTCCCCTTTACCCTTGAGCTTCGTTTCACTCAGAGCCAAAACATCCAGATTCCTTTCCTCAAACATACTACCTATCTCTCCTTATTTAACATCTTGGTTACATCCATATACATTTAGACACCCCAATCTGAGCCTACGAGGAGGATGAGCACTCCCCGCGTGACTCCTTTTTCTGTTTCCCATTTTAGAAAGTTGAAATACAAGGAGGGGAGGATTTCTGGCCCCCCGCTCCCGTCCCCTCTATCCGCCTTCTACGACACGCGAGGAATGCGTGGGAAGTATTCTTTCACCCCTATATATATATATATATATATATATATATATATATATATATATATATATATATATATATATATATACATATATATATATATATATTGGACAATCACATGCTTACCAAATGGCGTCCTAGCTTCGTCCCTTCGATGTATATCAACTGACTGTTATATTCCTCTCTTGTGTCTCCCCTGATGATGTGATTATTACACGAAAGTGCACTTGGGAACTTTTCGTTTTTCATTTTCCCCGTGGACTCATAGGAATATCTTGATCACGCGCAAAATTGTGATCCTTTCCAATATATATATATATATATATATATATATATATATATATATAGATATATATATATATATATATATATATATATATATATATATATATATATATATTTTTTTTTTTTTTTCTTTTTTTTTGCTTTGTCGCTGTCTCCCGCGTTTGCGAGGTAGCGCAAGGAAACAGACGAAAGAAATGGCCCAACCCACCCCCATACACATGTATATACATACGTCCACACACGCAAATATAAACACCTACACAGCTTTCCATGGTTTACCCCAGACGCTTCACATGCCCTGATTCAATCCACTGACAGCAGGTCAACCCCGGTATACCACATCGATCCAACTCACTCTATTCCTTGCCCTCCTTTCACCCTCCTGCATGTTCAGGCCCCGATCACACAAAATCTTTTTCACTCCATCTATCCACCTCCAATTTGGTCTCCCACTTCTCCTCGTTCCCTCCACCTTTGACACATATATCCTCTTGGTCAATCTTTCCTCACTCATTCTCTCCATGTGCCCAAACCATTTCAAAAAAACCCTCTTCTGCTCTCTCAACCACACTCTTTTTATTTCCACACATCTCTCTTACCCTTACGTTACTTACTCGATCAAACCACCTCACACCACACATTGTCCTCAAACATCTCATTTCCAGCACATCCATCCTCCTGCGCACAACTCTATCCATAGCCCACGCCTCGCAATCATACATCATTGTTGGAACCACTATTCCTTCAAACATACCCATTTTTGCTTTCCGAGATAATGTTCTCGACTTCCACACATTCTTTAAGGCTCCCAGAATTTTCGCCCCCTCCCCCACCCTATGAAACATATATATATATATATATATATATATATATATATATATATATATATATATTATTTATTTTTTTATTATACTTTGTCGCTGTCTCCCGCGTTTGCGAGGTAGCGCAAGGAAACAGACGAAAGAAATGGCCCAACCCACCCCCATACACATACGTCCACACACGCAAATATACATACCTACACAGCTTTCCATGGTTTACCCCAGACGCTTCACATGCCCTGCTTCAATCCACTGACAGCACGTCAACCCCGGTATACCACATCGCTCCAATTCACTCTATTCCTTGCCCTCCTTTCACCCTCCTGCATGTTCAGGCCCCGATCACACAAAATCTTTTTCACTCCATCTTTCCACCTCCAATTTGGTCTCCCTCTTCTCCTTGTTTCCTCCACCTCCGACACATATATCCTCTTGGTCAATCTTTCCTCACTCATCCTCTCCATGTGCCCAAACCACTTCAAAACACCCTCTTCTGCTCTCTCAACCACGCTCTTTTTATTTCCACACATCTCTCTTACCCTTACGTTACTCACTCGATCAAACCACCTCACACCACACATTGTCCTCAAACATCTCATTTCCAGCACATCCATCCTCCTGCGCACAACTCTATCCATAGCCCACGCCTCGCAACCATACAACATTGTTGGAACCACTATTCCTTCAAACATACCCATTTTTGCTTTCCGAGATAATGTTCTCGACTTCCACACATTCTTCAAGGCCCCCAGGATTTTCGCCCCCTCCCCCACCCTATGATCCACTTCCGCTTCCATGGTTCCATCCGCTGCCAGATCCACTCCCAGATATCTAAAACACTTCACTTCCTCCAGTTTTTCTCCATTCAAACTCACCTCCCAATTGACTTGACCCTCAACCCTACTGTACCTAATAACCTTGCTCTTATTCACATTTACTCTTAACTTTCTTCTTCCACACACTGTTCCAAACTCAGTCACCAGCTTCTGCAGTTTCTCACATGAATCAGCCACCAGCGCTGTATCATCAGCGAACAACAACTGACTCACTTCCCAAGCTCTCTCATCCCCAACAGACTTCATACTTGCCCCTCTTTCCAAAACTCTTGCATTTACCTCCCTAACAACCCCATCCATAAACAAATTAAACAACCATGGAGACATCACACACCCCTGCCGCAAACCTACATTCACTGAGAACCAATCACTGTATTGTTGACTGGTTGGTAAGGTTATTTAATGTATGTATGACTCATGGTGAGGTGCCTGAGGATTGGCGGAATGCGTGCATAGTGCCATTGTACAAAGGCAAAGGGGATAAGAGTGAGTGCTCAAATTACAGAGGTATAAGTTTGTTGAGTATTCCTGGTAAATTATATGGGAGGGTATTGATTGAGAGGGTGAAGGCATGTACAGAGCATCAGATTGGGGAAGAGCAGTGTGGTTTCAGAAGTGGTAGAGGATGTGTGGATCAGGTGTTTGCTTTGAAGAATGTATGTGAGAAATACTTAGAAAAGCAAATGGATTTGTATGTAGCATTTATGGATCTGGAGAAGGCATATGATAGAGTTGATAGAGATGCTCTGTGGAAGGTATTAAGAATATATGGTGTGGGAGGAAAGTTGTTAGAAGCAGTGAAAAGTTTTTATCGAGGATGTAAGGCATGTGTACGTGTAGGAAGAGAGGAAAGTGATTGGTTCTCAGTGAATATATATATATATATATATATATATATATATATATATATATATATATATATATATATATATATATATATATATATATATATGGCCCAACCCACCCATATACACATGTACATACATACACGTCCACACACCCACATATACATACCTATATATTTCAAAATATACATATATACACATGTATATAATTCATACTTCCTTCCTTTGTTCATTCTCGTTGCCACCCTGCCGCATATGAATTGACAACCCCCTCCCTCCGCAGGCGCGCGAGGTAGCGCTAGGGAAAGACAACAAAGGCCAAATTCGTTCACATTCAGTCTGTAGCTGTCATGTATAATGCACTGAAACAACACCTCCCTCTCCACATCCAGGTCCGACAAAACTTTCCATGGGTTACCCCAGACGCTTCACATGCCCTGGTTCAATACAATGACAGCACGTCGACTCCGGTATACTACAGCGTTCCAATTTACTCTTTTCCTTGCACGCCTTTCACCCTCCTGCATGTTCAGGCCCCGATCGTTCAAAATCTTTTTCACTCCATCTTTTCACCACTAATTTGGTCTCCGAATTTTCCTCATTCCCTCCACCTCTGACGCACATATCCTCTTTGTCAATCTTTCTTCACTCATTCCCTCCATGTGACCATACCATTTCAATACACCCTCCTCTGCTGTCTCAACCACACTCTTTTTATTACCACACATCTCTCTTACCCTTTCATTGCTTACTCGATCAAACCACCTCACACCACATATTGTCCTGAAACATCTAATTTCCAACATATCCACCCTCCTCTGCAAAACTCTACCTACAGCCCACGCCACGAAACCATACAAAATTGTTGGAACCACTTTTCCTTCAAACATACCCATTTTTGCTTTGCATGATAACGTTCTCGCCTTCCACACTTTTTTCAATGTTCCCAGATCTTTCGCCCTCTCCCCCACCTTGTGACTCATTCCGCTTCCATGGTTCTATCCGCTGCCAAATCCACTCCCAGATATCTGACACACTTTACTTCCTCCAGTTTTTCTCCATACAAACTTACCTCCCAGTTGACTTGTCCCTCTACCTTATTGTACCTAATAACCTTCCTCTTATTCACGTTTACTCTCAGCTTTCTTCTTTCACACACTTTACCAAACTAAGTCACCAGCTTTTGCTGTTTCTCAGCCGAATCATCCACCAGCTGTATCATCAGCGAACAACAACTAATTCACTTCCCAAGCTCTCTCATCCGCAACAAACTGAATATCTGCCCCTCTCACCAAAAGTCTTGCATTCACCTCTCGAACAACCCCATCCATATAATGGGACCCCATTGTGAGACGAAGGGCATTCGAGTACTTAGTATTTCGAATAGTTGTTTCCTATTATACAGTCCCTTAGCCTAGCGGTTAGCATGCCTGCCTCTTGCACAAGGGGTCCCAGGTTCGATCCTAGCTGTTGGAGGTTTGTATATATATATATATATATATATATATATATATATATATATATAAACATTCATATATGCACATATACATACACATACACAGACATATAAATATATACATATTTACATATTCATGCTTGATTGCCTTCATCCATTCCCAACGTTATCCCGCCCTTCAGGAAACAGCAAGGTTAACCCCGCTTCAGCGAGGTAGCGCCAGAAAAACAAAACAAAAGAGTCCACATTTGTTCACACTCAGTCTCTAACTGCTAAGTGTAATGCACCGAAACCACAGCTCTTATCCAAATCCACGCCCCAGAGACCTTTCCAAGGTGTAACCCAGACGCTTCATATGCCCTGATTCATTCCAATAACAGCACGTCGATCCCTGTATACCACATCTTTCCAATTCAGTCTATTCCTTGCACGCCTCTCACCCTCCTGTATGTTCATTACCCGATCGTTAAAAATCTTTTTCACTCCATCTTTCCACCTTCAATTTGGTCTCCCGCTGCTTGTCCCCTTCACTTCTGACATATATATCCTTTTTTGTCAATTTTTCATCACTTATTTTTTCCATATGTACAAAAAAATTCAACAGAACCTTTTCTGCTCTCTTACCCACACTTTCTTTTCATTTCCAAACATCTCTCTTGCCTTTTCATCACTTACTCGATGAAACCACCTTACATCACACATTGTCCTCAAACATTTTATTTCCAACACATTCATCCTTGTTCGTACAGCTTATGCCTCGCAACCATATAACATTGTTGGAACCATTAGTCCTTCAAACATACCCATTTTAGACTTTCCGAGATAACGTTCTCTCCTTCCACACATTCTTCATCACTCCCATAACCTTCGCCCCCTCTTCTACCCTGTTACTTACTTCCGCTTCCATGGTTCCAATTTTTCTCCAATCAAACTTACCTCCCATTTAACTTGTCCCTCAAACTACTAAACTTATAACCTTGCTCTTATTCACATTTACCCTAAGCTTTCTTCTTTCAAACACTTTGCCAAACTCAGTCACCAATTTCTGCAGTTTCTCACCCGAATCAGCCACCAGCGTTGTATCATCAGTGAACAATAACTGACTCACTTCTCAAGCCTCCTCATCCCCAACAGACTGCATACTCGGCCCTTTCTCCAAAACACTTGCATTCACCTCCCGAACCACCCCATCCATAAACAAATTAAACGACCTTTCGGACATCACACACATCTGCTGCAAACCGACCTTCACTGGGAATCAATCACTTTCCTCTCTTCCTATCTGTACATATGCCTTACTTCCTTGGTAAACAGTTTTCACTGCTTCTAGCAACTTACTTCCCCCACCATATACTTTCAAAACCTTCCGCAAAGCATCTCTATCAACCCTATCATATACCTTCTCCAGAGCAATAAACGCTACATACAAATCCATCTATTTTCTAAGTATCTTCTCACATACATTCTTCAAAGCAAACACCTGCTTTCCACGTCCTCTACCACTTCTGAAACAACACTGCTCTTCCCCAGTCTGATGCTCTGTACATGCCTTCACCCTCTCGATCAATACCCTCCCATATGATTTCCCAGGAATACTCAACTAACTTATGCCTCTGTAACTTGAACACTCAACTTTATCGCCTTTGCTTTTGTATAATGACACTATGTATGCATTACGCCAATCCTCAAGCGCTTCACCATGATCCATCCATACACTGAATATCCTTACCAACCAACTAACAACAGTCATCCCAGTTTTTACTATATTCTACTGCAATACCGTCCAAACTCGCTGATGACACGACACTGGAGGCAGATTCGATTGAGAGACTACAGAAGCTGCAGTGTGTGTTTGAGAAATTATTTGAAATTAAATATTCAAAAATTATATAAAAAAAATAGATAATAAAGTTCGGCAGGAGAGAGAGAGAGAGAGAGAGAGAGAGAGAGAGAGAGAGAGAGAGAGAGAGAGAGAAGAGAGAGAGATAGAGATAGAGAGAGAGAGAGAGAGAGAGAGAGAGAGAGAGAGAGAGAGAGAGAGAGAGAGAGAGAGGTATGTTTGAGTTAGAGTCTGAGTGGAGTGACCCTGTGGGAAGTGGAGTGTCCCAGCACTGTTACTTTATATGCAGTCACGTTTAAGTGTTATCATCCAACTTCGGAGCTTGCTTAGGTCCCCTTGGACGTTGATGCAATCCTCCTCAATTTTAACTTCCCTCATGACATTCGTATAATCCACAAACATATGCAGAGACGACATTTATAAGCTAAGTCCAATTACCCAAAAAGAGCAATATTCCCAAAAACCTAACCTTGGAGCACACCATTCTAAGAAGATTGTCTTGACATGCGTCCTATGTTCCCTTCCACTGTGACATCGTCCACCTAACGAGTGGGTATTCCCCTTTCTTCTGCCTGAAGACCCAGGTTCCTTGCCGTCCTTCTTTGTGGTATATAAATCAAATGCTTTTTGACTTTTCATATCTGGACAATCCACTAAGAATACTATTTGTTCTAGAACGGAGTTCGCTCGCTCTGTCGTAAGAAATCTGAGGTTCGTTACACAAGACCTTCTCTCCCTCAGATCGTGTTGTCTCTCACTTAGGTAGTTCCTCCTCGGCAAGAATTCATACTTCTGCCTTCTGATTATCTTTTCCCCGTACTTCACATGCTACATTCGACAGAAAGGCCAGTTTCCCTTCACATATGCTTGACGTTTGCCCTCTTAGCTTTCTTCCAACGACAGCATTAAGAACTTTTCAAGGATTTTTCGTGGGTGTCCGCAGACATCTTCAGCACATTGAGAAAAATTTGATCAGGATCATATGGTTTATAAGAGTCAAGACCCTTAAGTATTGTTTATGTATTTTCTAGAATTTCATTGCTTTCCAAGACCTTATACTTTTTCCAATCCGCTGGTCTTTGAGGTTACAGTGCCTTCCACTGTGAAAACGTTTTCAAACTTGATGTTTAGTTACTGGCATATCTACACATCATCCTCTAAAACTAATTTACTTATGGTGAACGTATATGAGAAATTGTGGAATTCTTTCTTACCTAGTCCAAAATATTCCTTTTTAGATTCTTCTGTTTACTGCTATCCTTGTTTATTTTTCTAGTATACCTTTTGAATGGTGACTGGCTGGAAGGCTGGCGTGTCGCCTATGTCTTCCTCACACTACACCAAGAAGCCCCTTCGTGTAGTGACAGTGTTTTTCACTTTTCTTTCATCCTCCCCTCTGAGGCTGAAGCTGGAGGGACCCACGTTCCTGTTCCTTCATGGCAAATTTCACAATGCCTTACGCCACAACGCCCTGGCTTTTGGCTGTGAGCCTCATCACCAAGTGCACATAACCATGAAAATTGTTGAGTTCTGTATAATTTCCATGATAATAGTTCCTCCTTGACTTTGGTTTCTACTTTGTTCTTATTCTTATGTCTTCATTCAACACAGTCGGACTCTAGCATTCCAAGAAAATTCTTTTGAAGAATCATCCTTATGTAGTTATTTTCCTTAACTGTTTACTCATTCGTTCCTCGACCTATCACATCTGTATTCTGCATATTCAACCAACTAAAGTACCTCTTATCGATAGAACTCTGAATAAAAGGTTCACTATATCTCTCAATCTACTTTTATCCTTTAATCTAAACTCTCATTCCTGACAAGTCTGAAAAGTAGTGAATTTATTAGCATCTCTTCCTTTCCCTCAACCTTCGCTCTTCAGCCGTCTTCAGCCATCAAAAACAAGCCTACCATTTCACCAACATTCATACTTTTGATGTTACAACTTTTGTTCGCTAAATCCTGCAGTGTTGCTCGTCACCCTCGATGACCTTGGCCTGATATCCGCCTCAATACACTGATCCTCAGTACTCTGCACTTTTCTGAACTTTCCATCATCGCCATATACTTCCCTGTCTACTCAACGGTAGTTCTAAGCCTCTTTTTATTTCCTAACACATTTTCCAGTCTGTTCCATCCTCGCGGAACACCGGATCATATTTGGCCAAAATTAGACTGTAAATACCCACTGACCATCAAAATGAAAGAAAACGAAAATTTTTTTCAACACACACACATGATAAGGTCGTGTCTTTATAGGCAGACTCGTATGGTTTACGAAAATACTGTCCAGTACCGTAAAACATATGTTGGATGCGAATGTACGAACGAATACTTGCTCAGCGCTCTATTGTCTCCGTGTAACTTTATATGTTTAGTATATAACACCACAGTTATAGAATATCGTTTCATAAAGTAAATACTGATTGTCAAGACGGTGCGATATCCGTATCATCCAATTTAGAATTTAATACGGGAAACTCAGGACATTGTTTGCGCTGTACACCGGTTGCGAAACATTACTAAATAATACACCGCGTCTATAAGGTTCAATGTCCCCTAGATCTCTTTTTCTTGGTATTGACTCAATACTTTAGTGATTCTGTCGTTGTCTGTCCTCTTATGTTCAACATTCTCTATGTCGATCTATTCCAGGTGGCATTCAAAGATCATTCTGACATCTTTCTCTAATAAGATTATTTCTCATTTCCGTTCAAATTGCCAATAATCTTTTCTTGCATGTTACCATGACTCTTAACAATGGTTTTCCTTAATGTCCTCTAACATTTGACGACAAGTTTTGTGGTTTCTGATCTGATTCCTTAAGGTTATTTCATTATTTTGTTTATGTAACTTCTAATCTTTTATTCTCTATTCTTGATAATCCCAACTTTTATGGTTCTACATGATTTAATTTCTAATTACATGATCTCTTCTTTTAATGAAAAACAAATTAGTAATTTCCTTCACCCATATCTTCCCTAACAACATTTTTCTTCATTGGTGATTTACCTCGCCTAACTCACTCTTTGATGCGATTGTTTAGTCCAACTTGACTCCTGAGTTCATACAACAGTTTTATCAGAAAGTTGATGGAAATGATCTCATAAGAAAAGAAATTCTAGTTTCAACTCTGAACGCGTCTCTAAACTTCATGGGGAAAAAATGAAGCGAGTCACTGCACAGTTGATGGTTTAACGGGTTTATCAAGATAGATTCACTAGATTACTTGCAGCCAGAGTCTGAGAATAGAGGGAGGATAACTTACACAATGTAGAGAGTGGAATATATAGAGAGTAATTCTAGGTTTACGAGATGATCTCATGTAAAGTAGTGGTGTGGCAGTGGTGTTCACAGTGGTTAGGGATTGGTCTGTTTATGTAGTGGTGCGTGTGTGTGTGTGTGTGTGTGTGTGTGTGTGTGTGTGTATGATCACGTCTTCGCTGTGTGATTGATCAGAAACATGAAAGCGTTTTCTTCGTACCGCTTAAAATAACCTGTTGTAAGTGGAAAATAATTAGGTGCAAGGGCGGTAGGAACGAGTTCTTTAAAAGCAGTTTTCAAGGACGCAGTCTATTCCCTTTGCCTGACGGAGTGTTAATTACGCAGTTCAAATGCTGCCACGAGCCAAACACACACACACACACACACACACACACACACACAGAGAGAGAGAGAGAGAGAGAGAGAGAGAGAGAGAGAGAGAGAGAGAGAGAGAGAGAGAGAGAGAGAGAGAGAGAGAGAGAGAGACAGAACTTGTAGAGATTGGATACCTGGTACTCATGCCCCTATTTTTGGAACGAGTTGGTTGGAAATCCTATCCTTGATGTGGAGACTAGGTAATCGGTAGTCCCACCCCTGTCCCGGGAACTGGATAATCCACTACGACAGTGTATTTATTGATGGACTATCTATATTCCTACTTCGTGTAAGACTGTTCTTCTGTTCTTCCTCTTCTGTAAGATTTCTATATTTCTGTATCCATATTTTGCATTTAGGTTGCAGCTCATGCTACCCAACATGATATCATTAATTTGTATCGCTTATACTGTTTTCCCCCGACTTTTTAAGTTCTATGTACTGTGGTTTGTTTCGTATATACACGTTGTTTGCGTTTTACATTTCATATCCAAGAATTTTGACGCAGTATCTTTCTTTTCTGTAGATTCCTGATGATGAATCTATGAGGACGAAAGTTTGATGAAAATAAAGTGGATAATTTTGGACAACTGGTGTTAAAACAATAATGATGAAATTAGAGAAGATAAGACAGAAGATCAGCGACTATCAATATACTGTCGTATTCACTTTTATGTGCTTTAGAGAAAACCTGCTTCCAGCGTAACTAAAATATATATATATATATATATATATATATATATATATATATATATATATATATATATATATGGGGAGTCGGGGTGGAATGTAATGTATTTAGGGAAGCAATGATGGCTTGCCCAGAAGATGCTTGTGGCATGAGAAGCGTGGGGGGTGGGCAGATTAGAAAGGGTAGTGAGTGGTGGGATGAAGAAGTAAGATTATTAGTGAAAGAGGAGAGAGAGGCATTTGGATAATTTTGCAAGGAAATAATGCACATGAGTGGGATATGTATAAAAGAAAGAGGCAGGAGGTCAAGAGAAAGGTGCAACAGGTGAAAAAGAGAGCAAATGAGAGTCGGGGTGAGAGAGTGTCATTAAATTTTAGGGAGAATAAAATTATGTTTTGGAAGGAGGTAAATAAAGTGCGTAAGACAAGGGAACAAATGCTAACTTCAGTGAAAGGGGCTAATGGGGAGGTGATAGCAAGTAATGGTGATGTGAGAAGGAGATGAAGTGAGTATTTTGAAGGTTTATTGAACGTGTTTGATGCTAGAGTGGCAGATATAGGGTGTTTTGGTCGAGGTGGTGTGCAAAGTGAGAGGGTCAGGGACGATGATTTGGTAAACAGAGAAAAGGTAGTTAAAGCTTTGCGGAAGATGAAAACCGGCAAGGCAACGGGTTTGGATGGCATCACAGTGGAATGTATTAAAAAAGTGGGTGACTGTACTGTTCACAGGTTGGTAAGGGTATTTAATGTATGTATGACTCATGGTGAGATGCCTGAGGATTGGCGGAATGCTTGCATGTTGCCATTGTAAAAAGGCAAAGGGGACTAAGGTGAATGTTCAAATTACAGAGGTATAAGTTTCTTGAGTATTCCTGGGAAACTATATGGGAGGGTATTGATTGAGAGGGTGAAGGCATGTACAGAGCATCAGATTGGGGAAGAGCAGTGTGGTTTCAGAAGTGGTAGAGGATGTGTGGATCAGGTGTTTGCTTTGAAGAATGTATGTGAGAAATACTTAGAAAAGCAAATGTCTTTGTATGTAGCATTTATGGATCTGGAGAAGGCATATGATAGAGTTGATAGAGACGCTCTGTGAAAGGTATTAAGAATATATGGTGTGGGAGGCAAGTTGTTAGAAGCAGTGAAAGTTTTTATCGAGGATGTATGGCATGTGTACGTGTAGGAAGAGAGGAAAGTGATTGGTTCTCAGTGAATTTAGGTTTGCGGCAGGGATGTGTGATGTTTCCATTGTTGTTTAATTTGTTTATGGATGGCGCTGTTAGGAAGGTGAATGGAAGGGTTTTTTAAAGAGGGGCAAGTATGCAGTCTGTTGTGGATGAGAGAGCTTAGGAAGTGAGTCAGTTGTTGTTCGCTGATGATACAACGCTGGTGGCTGATTCATGTGAGAAACTGCAGAAGCTGGTAACTGAGTTTTGGTAAAGTGTGTGAAAGAAGAAAGTTAAGAGTAAATGTGAATAAGAGCAAGGTTATTAGGTACAGTAGGGTTGAGGGTCAAGTCAATTGGGAGGTAGGTTTAAATAGAGAAAAACTGGAGGAAGTAAATTGTTTTAGATATCTGGGAGTGGATTTGGCAGAGGATGGAACCATGGAAGCGAAAGCGAATCATAGGGTGGGGGAGGGGGCGAAAATTCTGGGAGCCTTGAAGAATGTGCAGAAGTCGAGAACATTATCTCGAAAAGCAAAAATGGGATGTTTGAAGGAATAGTGGTTCTAACAATGTTGGACGGTTACGAAGCGTGGGCTGTGGATAACGTTGTGCGCAGGAGGATGGATGTGCTAGAAATGAGATGTTTGAGGACAATATGTGGTGTGAGGTGGTGTGATCGAATAAGTAATAATAGGGTAAGAGAGATGTGTGGTAATAAAAAAAGCGTGGTTGAGAGAGCTGGAGAGGATGTTTTGAAATGGTTTGGGCACATGGAGAGAATGAGTGAGGAAAGATTGACCAAGAGAATATATGTGTCGGAGGTGGAGGGAACGAGAAGTGTGAGACCAAATTGGAGGTGGAAAGATGGAGTGATAAAGATTTTGAGTGATCGGGGCCTGAACATTCAGGAGGGTGAAAGGCGGGCAAGGAATAGAGTGAATTGGATCGATGTGGTATACCGGGGTCGACGTGCTGTCAATGGATTGAATCAGGGCATGTGAAGCGTCTGGGGTAAAGCATGGAAGGTTTTGTGGGGCCTTGATGTGGAAAGTGAGCTGTGGTGTCGGGCATTATTGCATAACAGCTAAAGACTGAGTGTGAACGAATGGGGCCTTTATTGTCTTTTCCTAGCGCTACCTCGCACACATGAGGGGGGAGGGGGATGTTATTCCATGTGTGGCGAGGTGGCGATGGGAATGAATAAAGGCAGACAGTGTGAATTGTGTGCATGTGTAAATATGTATGTGTCTGTGTGTGTATATATATGTGTACATTGAGATGTATGGGCATGTATATTTGCGTGTGTGGACGTGTTTGTATATACATGTGTATGGGAGTGGGTTGAGCCATTTTTTTCGTCTGTTTCCTTGCGCTACCTCGTAAACGCGGGAGACAGCGACAAAGCAAAATAAAATATATATATATATATATATATATATATATATATATATATATATATATATATATATATATATATATATATATATATTATATCTGGGGATAGGGGATTAAGAATACTTCCCACGTATTCCCTGCGTGTCGTAGAAGGCAACTAAAAGAGGAGGGAGCGGGGGGCTGGAAATCCTCCCGTCTCGTTTTTTTTTTTTCAATTTTCCAAAAGAAGGAACAGAGGGGGCCAGGTGAGGATATTCCAAAAAAGGCCCAGTCCTTTGTTCTTAACGCTACCTCACTAACGCGGGAAATGGCGAATAGTTTAAAAGAAAAGGAAAAAAAAAAAAGAATATATATATATATATATATATATATATATATATATATATATATATATACGTATATCTATACGTATATATATATATATATATATATATATATATATATATATATATATATATATATATATATATATTTTTTTTTTTTTTTTTTTTCTTTTTTTTTTTTTTTGCTTTGACGCTGTCTCCCGCGTTTGCGAGGTAGCGCAAGGAAACAGACGAAAGAAATGGCCCAACCCACCCCCATACACATGCCTTGATTCAATCCACTGACAGCACGTCAACCCCGGTATACCACATCGCTCCAATTCACTCTATTCTTTGCCCTCCTTTCACCCTCCTGCATGTTCAGGCCCCGATCACACAAAATCTTTTTCACTCCATCTTTCCACCTCCAATTTGGTCTCCCTCTTCTCCTCGTTCCCTCCACCTCCGACACATATATCCTCTTGGTCAATTTTTCCTCACTCATTCTCTCCATGTGACCAAACCATTTCAAAACACCTCTTCTGCTCTCTCAACCACGCTCTTTTTATTTCCACACATCTCTCTTACCCTCACGTTACTTACTCGATCAAACCACCTCACACCACACATTGTCCTCAAACATCTCATTTCCAGCACATCCATCCTCCTGCGCACAACTCTATCCATAGTCCACGCCTCGCAACCATACAACATTGTTGGAACCACTATTCCTTCAAACATACCCATTTTTGCTTTCCAAGATAATGTTCTCGACTTCCACACATTCTTCAAGGCTCCCAGAATTTTCGCCCCCTCCCCCACCCTATGATCCACTTCCGCTTCCATGGTTCCATCAGCTGCCAGATCCACTCCCAGATATCTAAAACACTTCACTTCCTCCAGTTTTTCTCCATTCAAACTCACCTCCCAATTGAGTTGACCCTCGACCCTACTGTGCCTAATAACCTTGCTCTTATTCACATTTACTCTTAACTTTCTTCTTTCACACACTTTACCAAACTCAGTCACCAGCTTCTGCATTTCTCACATGAATCAGCCACCAGCGCTGTATCATCAGCGAACAACAACTGACTCACTTCCCAAGCTCTCTCATCCCCAACAGACTTCATACTTGCCCCTCTTTTCAAAACTCTTGCATTCACCTCCCTAACAACCCCATCCATAAACAAATTAAACAACCATGGAGACATCACACACCCCTGCCGCAAACCTACATTCACTGAGAACCAATCACTTTCCTCTCTTCCTACACGTACACATGCCTTACATCCTCGATAAAAACTTTTCACTGCTTCTAACAACTTGCCTCCCACACCATATATTCTTAATACCTTCCACAGAGCATATATATGTATATATATATATATGTATGTGCACACACACACACACGTCCACACACGCAAACATACACACCCACACATTCCAACGTACACACATATATACACACACAGACACACACATATACACACATCCACACAATTCACACTGTCTGCCCATACTCACACCCATCGCCACTCCACCACACACGGAATAACATCCCCCTCCTCCCTCATGTGCGTGAGGCGGCGCCAGGAAAAGACAACAAAGGCCCCATTCACTCACACTCAGTCTCCAGCCGTCATGCAATAATGCCCGAAACCACAGCTCACTTTCCATATCAAGGCCCCACAGAACTTTCCATGGTTTACCCCAGACGCTTCACATGCCCTGACTCAATCTATTGACAGCACTTCGACCCCGGTATACCACATCGATCCAATTCACTCTATTCCTTGCCCGCCTTTCACCCTCCTGAATGTTCAGGCCCCGATCACTCAAAATCTTTTTCACTCCATCTTTCCACCTCCAATTTCGTCTCCCACTTCTCCTCGTTCCCTCCACCTCCGACACATATATTCTCTTGGTCAATCTTTCCTCACTCATTCTCTCCATGTGCCCAAACCATTTCAAAACACCCTCTTCTGCTCTCTCAACCACGCTCTTTTTATTTCTACACATCTCTCTTACCCTTACATTACTTACTCGATCAAACCACCTCACACCACATATTGTCCTCAAACATCTCATTTCCAGCACATCGACCCTCCTGCGCACAACTTTATCCATAGCCCACGCCTCGCAACCATACAACATTGTGGGTGTGGATATATATATATATATATATATATATATATATATATATATATATATATATATATATATATATATATATATATATATACATATATATATATATTAAGAATATATGGTGTGGGAGGAAAGTTGTTAGAAGCAGTGAAAAGTTCTTATCGAGGATATAAGGCATGTGTACGTGTAGGAAGAGAGGAAAGTGATTGGTTCTCAGTGAATGTAGGTTTGCGGCAGGGGTGTGTGATGTCTCCAAGGTTGTTTAATTTGTTTATGGGTGGGGTTGTTAGGGAGGTCAATGCAAGAGCTTTGGGAAGAGGGGCAAGTATGAAGTCTGTTGGGGATGAGAGAGCTTGGGAAGTGAGTCAGTTGTTTTTCGCTGATGATACAGCGCTGGTGGCTGATTCATGTGAGAAACTGCAGAAGCTTGTGACTGGGTTTGGTAAAGTGTGTGAAAGAAGAAAGTTGAGAGTAAATGTGAATAAGAGCAAGGTTATTAGGTACAGTAGGGTTGAGGGTCAAGTCAATTAGGAGGTAAGTTTGAATGAAGAAAACCTGGAGGAAGTGAAGTGTTTTAGATATCTGGGAGTGTATTTGGCAGCGGATGGAACCAAGGAAGCGGAAGTGAATCATAGGGGGGGGGGGGGGGGGGGGGCGAAAATTCTGGGAGCCTTGAAGAATATGTGGAATCCGAGAACATTATCTCGGAGATCAAAAATGGGTGTGTTTGAAGGACTAGTGGTTCCAACAATGTTGTATGGTTGCGAGGCGTGGGCTATGGATAGAGTTGTGCGCAGGAGGGGGATGTGCTGAAATGAGATGTTTGAGGACAATATGTGGTGTGAAGTGGTTAGATCGAGTAAGTAATAATAGGGTAAGAGAGATATGTGGTAATAAAAAGAGCGTGGTTAAGAGAGCTGAAGAGTGTGTTTTGAAATGGTTTGGTCACATGGAGAGAATGAGTGAGGAAAGATTGACCAAGAGGATATATGTGTCAGCGGTGGAGGGAACGAGAAGTGGGAGACCCAATTGGAGGTGGAAAGATGGAGTGAAAAAGATTTTGAGTGATCGGGCCCTGAACATGCAGGAGGGTGAAAGGCTTTCAAGGAATAAGTGAATTGGAACGATGTGGTATGCCGGGGTCGACTTGCTGCCAATGGATTGAACCAGGGCATGTGAAGCGTCTGGGGTAAACCATGGAAAATTCTGTCGGGCCTTGATGCGGAAAGGGTGCTGTGGTTTCGGCGCATTATTACGTGACAGCTAGAGACTGAGTGTGAACGAATGGGGCCTTTGTTGTCTTTTCCTAGCGCTACCTCGCACACATGAGGGGGGAAGGGGTTGTTATTTCATGTGTGGTGGGGTGGCGATGGGAAAAAATAAAGGCTGACTATGAATTATGTCCATGTGTGTATATGTATATGTCTGTGTGTGTGTATATATGTATATGTTGAGATGTATAGTTATGTATATTTGCGTGTGTGGACGTGTATGTATATACATGTGTATGTGGGTGGGTTGGGTCATTGTTTCGTCTGTTTCCTTGCTCTACCTCGCTAACGCGGGAGATAGCGACAAAGCAAAATAAAAAAAGATAATAATATATATATATATATTCATTATTGTATTTGATCGCCCTTAACCGCGTCAGCGAGGTAGCGATAGAAAACAGACTTAGAATGACTCATATCCACTCATATACACGCATATATACATACACGTTCATACACATACATATCAACATATACATATATATCTTTCTTTTTCTTTCTTTCATACTATTCGCCATTTCCCGCGTTAGCAAGGTAGCGCCAAGAACAGAGGACTGGACCTTTAAGGGAATATCCTCACCTGGCCCCCTTCTCTGTTCCTTCTTTTGGAAAATTAAAAAAAACTGGGAGGGGAGGATTTCCAGCCCCCCGCTCTCTTCCCCTTTAGTCGTCTTCTACGACACGCAAGGAATACGTGGGAAGTATTCTTTCTCCCCTATCCCCAGAGAATATATATATATATATATATATATATATATATATATATATATATATATATATATATATAAGATAAGAGTGAATGCTCAAATTACAGAGGTATAAGTTTGTTGAGTATTCCTGGTAAATTATATGGGAGGGTATTGATTGAGAGGGTGAAGGCATGTACAGAGCATCAGATTGGGGAAGAGCAGTGTGGTTTCAGAAGTGGTAGAGGATGTGTGGATCAGGTGTTTGCTTTGAAGAATGTATGTGAGAAATACTTAGAAAAGCAAATGGATTTGTATGTAGCATTTATGAATCTGGAGAAGGCATATGATAGAGTTGATAGAGATGCTCTGTGGAAGGTATTAAGAATATATGGTGTGGGAGGAAAGTTGTTAGAAGCAGTGAAAAGTTTTTGTCGAGGATGTAAGGCATGTGTACGTGTAGGAAGAGAGGAAAGTGATTGGTTCTCAGTGAATGTAGGTTTGCGGCAGGGGTGTGTGATGTCTCCATGGTTGTTTAATTTGTTTATGGATGGGGTTGTTAGGGAGGTAAATGCAAGAGTTTTGGAAAGAGGGGCAAGTATGAAGTCTGTTGGGGATGAGAGAGCTTGGGAAGTGAGTCAGTTGTTGTTCGCTGATGATACAGCGCTGGTGGCTGATTCATGTGAGAAACTGCAGAAGCTGGTGACTGAGTTTGGTAAAGTGTGTGGAAGAAGAAAGTTAAGAGTAAATGTGAATAAGAGCAAGGTTATTAGGTACAGTAGGGTTGAGGGTCAAGTCAATTGGGAGGTGAGTTTGAATGGAGAAAAACTGGAGGAAGTGAAGTGTTTTAGATATCTGGGAGTGGATCTGGCAGCGGATGGAACCATGGAAGCGGAAGTGGATCATAGGGTGGGGGAGGGGGCGAAAATTCTGGGAGCCTTGAAGAATGTGTGGAAGTCGAGAACATTATCTCGGAAAGCAAAAATGGGTATGTTTGAAGGAATAGTGGTTCCAACAATGTTGTATGGTTGCGAGGCGTGGGCTATGGATAGAGTTGTGCGCAGGAGGATGGATGTGCTGGAAATGAGATGTTTGAGGACAATGTGTGGTGTGAGGTGGTTTGATCGAGTGAGTAACGTAAGGGTAAGAGAGATGTGTGGAAATAAAAAGAGCGTAGTTGAGAGAGCAGAAGAGGGTGTTTTGAAGTGGTTTGGGCACATGGAGAGAATGAGTGAGGAAAGATTGACCAAGAGGATATATGTGTCGGAGGTGGAGGGAACGAGGAGAAGAGGGAGACCAAATTGGAGGTGGAAAGATGGAGTGAAAAAGATTTTGTGTGATCGGGGCCTGAACATGCAGGAGGGTGAAAGGAGGGCAAGGAATAGAGTGAATTGGAGCGATGTGGTATACCGGGGTTGACGTGCTGTCAGTGGATTGAATCAAGGCATGTGAAGCGTCTGGGGTAAACCATGGAAAGCTGTGTAGGTATGTATATTTGCGTGTGTGGACGTATGTATATACATGTGTATGGGGGGGGTTGGGCCATTTCTTTCGTCTGTTTCCTTGCGCTACCTCGCAAACGCGGGAGACAGCGACAAAGTATAAAAAAAAAAAAAAAAAAAAAAAAAAATTATATATATATATATATATATATATATATATATATATATATATATATATATATATATATATATATATATATATATATATATATTCATACACATACACAGCCATTTACAGTTATACACATGTACATATTCATACTTGCTCTCCTTCATCCACTGCATTTTCATCCACTAAGTTTTAATCTATACATCAGTGTTACATATGCTGAAAGTGTCGGAGTGTTTCGTTCGCCTTATTTATAGTCCTCAGACTGCAGTGCGGATAACTGCCCTACTCTCTTGCCCACAAATTTCCACGATGACTGTCGCAAGATCTAGTTAAGATTTTTTCGGCACGTAATGCCTCGCTCCTTGCATGCAGATCTGCAGGTCCATATTTTCTGCACTTTCTCCCTAGTATCCAGCTGACGGGGGTCCTTGGGAGGATCCAGCGTACAGGAGTCGTAGAATATCTGTGCTTTATCAGACTGTGACAGATAAATTTTCTTTATATATATATATATATATATATATATATATATATATATATATATATATATATATATATATATATATATATATATATATATGTATATATATATATATATATATATTTTTTTTTTTTTCTTTATACTTTGTCGCTGTCTCCCGCGTTTGCGAGGTAGCGCAAGGAAACAGACGAAAGAAATGGCCCAACCCCCCCCCCATACACATGTATATACATACGTCCACACACGCAAATATACATACCTACACAGCTTTCCATGGTTTACCCAGACGCTTCACATGCCTTGATTCAATCCACTGACAGCACGTCAACCCCGGTATACCACATCGCTCCAATTCACTCTATTCCTTGCCCTCCTTTCACCCTCCTGCATGTTCAGGCCCCGATCACACAAAATCTTTTTCACTCCATCTTTCCACCTCCAATTTGGTCTCCCTCTTCTCCTTGCTCCCTCCACCTCCGACACATATATCCTCTTGGTCAATCTTTCCTCACTCATCCTCTCCATGTGCCCAAACCACTTCAAAACACCCTCTTCTGCTCTCTCAACCACGCTCTTTTTATTTCCACACATCTCTCTTACCCTTACGTTACTCACTCGATCAAACCACCTCACACCACACATTGTCCTCAAACATCTCATTTCCAGCACATCCATCCTCCTGCGCACAACTCTATCCATAGCCCACGCCTCGCAACCATACAACATTGTTGGAACCACTATTCCTTCAAACATACCCATTTTTGCTTTCCGAGATAATGTTCTCAACTTCCACACATTCTTCAAGACCCCCAGAATTTTCGCCCCCTCCCCCACCCTATGATCCACTTCCGCTTCCATGGTTCCATCCGCTGCCAGATCCACTCCCAGATATCTAAAACACTTCACTTCCTCCAGTTTTTCTCCATTCAAACTCACCTCCCAATTGACTTGACCCTCAACCCTACTGTACCTAATAACCTTGCTCTTATTCACATTTACTCTTAACTTTCTTCTTCCACACACTTTACCAAACTCAGTCACCAGCTTCTGCAGTTTCTCACATGAATCAGCCACCAGCGCTGTATCATCAGCGAACAACAACTGACTCACTTCCCAAGCTCTCTCATCCCCAATAGACTTCATACTTGCCCCTCTTTCCAAAACTCTTGCATTTACCTCCCTAACAACCCCATCCATAAACAAATTAAACAACCATGGAGACATCACACACCCCTGCCGCAAACCTACATTCACTGAGAACCAATCACTTTCCTCTCTTCCTACACGTACACATGCCTTACATCCTCGATAAAAACTTTTCACTGCTTCTAACAACTTTCCTCCCACACCATATATTCATATATATATATACATATATATATATATGTATATATAAAGTGGTCTTCAATTGTGTGTTATCATCTACAAATGCTCGATAGCTACAGGGTACGGTTATCTTAAACGTTACTAGCTAAGTATGGTGTGAAGTTTGCTAAGAAGGCACCAGCTAACTATAGAGAGAGGTTAACTCAGATGTTGCTATCTAAGTATAGAGTGAGGTTACCTCAGACGTTATTAGCCAGCTATAGAGTGACTTTAGGTCAAAATCTACTAGCTAACTATAGGTTGAGGTTAGCTAAGCTATTACTAGTTAACTATAGAAAGAGGTAAGCTCAGATATTGCTATCTAACTCTGGAGTGAGGTTATGTTGAAATCACAATCCAGCTATATCATCCGGTTACTAGCTAGTTATATTGTGAAGTTGAATTACCAATTACTGGTTAGCTATGTATTTAGGATAGATCAGCTATTACTAGCTGGTTATAGTGTAAAATTAGCTAAGAAATTACTCTGGACCAATAGGGTATATTTAGGTCAGAAGGTACTTGCTGCTGTGAAGTGAGGTTAAGTCAGGCAGTTCCTAGTTATCTGTAGAGCAGAGTTAGGTCAGGTAACGTGAGGTTAGGTAAACAAAAAATTGCAAACTAGCCGTAGATAGATGGTTAGCGGCATATGGGATAGCTAGTTACATATGACTTGAAGTTAGGAAGCTAACTGCTGTTTCCCAGGTATAGACGAAGACCATCTCTGTTGTACGAGGAACACTACTGTAAAAAAAAAAATCATTAAAAACTACCGTTGATGAAGCTATCCCTGTCCTAACTACTCTGTTATCATGACTACTATTGAGACTACCATTGCCATAAATAACGATGATGAATTTATCCTCACTATAACTATTTTCTATCCTATCTACTCTTCTTTTTTTTGAATATCATTGATATACCTGTTGTTCCTTTAAGTAAGATTGACGTCACTACTTAATCTATAAGTATAAAGAAATATTCGCATTGCTATTTAAGGTTCACGTCTCTACTTACTGTATAAGTATAAAGAAATATTCACACTCCTACTTACGTTCACACTCAGGTGGTGAGGTTTATGCAAGACCCAAATACACGTAGCTTTCTGATGGTCCCCAGGGTAACGTAAGACACGTTCCTCAACGCCCGAAAAGAATTTCAAGGAGTTCGCCTCGTGTCACGCAAATTTTACTGCAACGTAAATATCTTTAAACTCTTGTTCTTCCTCTCCTTAGAAGCCATTCTTGTGACCCTAAAAGCCAGCCAATCTTGTCCTTTCCATTTTGATCGTGTTTATAACAGCAGCTTGACATCAAAACGACACGACCTCAGAGGGTCAGGTTTAAGGTGCACGCCAAAGTACCCAAAAAGGTTGTACCATATCGTATTGTCGTGCTCAGGGGTTATACCGCCGCTCTTAAGATATTTGTAAGTCATGATTATGGGAGTGTAGTATCATTTGCGTGTTTTTCCTGCATATCTTTCGAAATGCCCTACGGTCAGTTACTTTCATAATTAGCTTCTTTTTCGTTTATTTGATGCAATTTACGCCTGGAAATTGTATATCATGAGTCTGTATAGCATTCAACCATTATAAAAGCCACAGCGTATCCCAGTGTAGAGAACACGGGACTCGGGTTCGTGGTAATGACGATACAGAGGCGATTGCCGTCGTACAGTTGTATGCCTGAGTTGTCCAGCGAGCGAGCGAGCCTACGTAGAGAGTCTTCTCTCCTGCTGGATAAACTCTGCTGATGCCTCACCGTGATGTGTGAGCATAACTATGATTTTACTAGGTTGTTGGCAATATACGAATTGTAAAGTGGATGGAAACAAATTAGGATAGGAATCAATATAGAGAGAGTAGTTAAAGGCGAACTGCCAAGATGATTCCGGGTCTGAGAAACGAGTCCTGTAAGAGCCGACTAAACAGATTCAGTTTCTTTAGCTTTTGAAAAGAGGTTAGGAGGTGATCTGACACAGGTCTTAGATATTGAAGCCTTCGATAATCTCGATCTAACGAGCTACTTAAGGATAGATTCGTCTGATTTCACTCGTAGTAATATGAATACTTTTTACCTCCAACGAGGTGAAGTAACTTTTCTTCAAAAGGCTTGTTAACACATGGAATGATGTACCAATTAGAGTAGTTATGAACAGTGGCATAGATAAGTTAAAGCAAAGACGTGATAAGTATTTCACTTCAAATCTACGACTGACATTATCTGCGACATCTTATCTATACGAAAAGTTTACGGGCTTTCCTCTTTGAACAATCTGTAACTTTCTATTCCTGTACTCCGCTATCACAAACAGCATCGTTAGAATCCAAGGTCTATTGCTGCCTGAATTTATTTGTGTTTAAATGTACTCATTTGTATTTCCTGACAACCTTGCGAAGATCTACACGTCTTGTGAGGACGAAGACACTGAGTGAGAGAGGAATTAAGCTTTGATAAGATCAGTATATAAACCAGGTTGGCACGTTGCTGCTCTTCATGACTTGTTACTAGTACGTATCCTGGTCGTTTGGCTTCATATTTTCATTGGTGTTTCTTGGAACATTCTCCTGAAATACTGTCGGTCATTGATGCCACTCACGATAACTGGGTTCCTCAGCACATGTGTCTTTCTCAACGTTCGCTGTTACTTATACAAAGGCATACAAAGGAATTCGAATGTCGATAGACTTGTTGATCCCTTTGGGTCTCTTTGTGGTACTGGATGATATCAGCAACTCACAGATTAATGTAGTTAATGTATAGATAACACCACATGTTATACTTGTGGTATGTAGTGTCGACCCTTCCACCTGTTTGAACACACTACATCCTAAAGCTCTTACCAGTATTCCAGTCGGGATAAGAAGCGTGTATACATCCTAAGTAAGGGAACAGATTCAGGATCAGCCATTTCAGAATTCATTCATCATCTGCAGCGCGACGATACAACCCCAAAAGTCGAAACATGGTTATGACCACTTAGTCGTTGACCTGACCTGACCTGACCCTTATGGGTCAGGTCAAAATCCAAGCCATCATATCCAAAAGACCTCCCGTTTTGCACAAAGTTCTTACTGTCATGTTCAAAGAACTTTAAGTGGATTATTCTGAAACATATTCACCATCCCAGACACCAGAAGACGGACTTACAATCAAGTTCCATCCAATACCATCTACAGTGAGGAGGTATAACCTGAGCATACTCACTTCCCAGGTCTTGGGTACGGAACTACACGATCCACTGTGGAACTGTTTTGGGAAACTGTCAGTAAACAGCTGTATGGCTTGATGGGATGCTCTTTGTTCAGCCTACTGCTTTAATGACTGGGTTGTCCCATAGGGGCTCTGCCTGGCTAGTGTGCTCCCAGGGTTTATACTGTGGTAGAGGGGAATTATTCTGTGATTTGATGGCTGTCGCCCGCCATAGTAGTAGTTTGTTATCCGTCAAAGCAACTCGCCATAAGAGTGGATGCTACTCACCATAGCATCGTTCGTCACCCACCATAGCAGTGGTTGCCACCCCACCATAAGAGTGGATGCTACTCACCATAGCAGTGGCCATTATCCGTAATAGCAGTGGATGTCAATCCAAGTTTACAGTGGCTATCATCCGTTATAGGGTAAATATGTGAACATAATATTACTAACAAAAGTTTGAGTCGTATATCTGCCATTAGCATGTGAATCACATTACCCATCCAGATCATAGCATAATCTTCCCACCAACTGCACTAACGTAAAGCACATGTCATGGGTAATATATATAAACTATCAACCTTTGTTTCTTCTTCTATAAAACTCGTTCTTTCCAACATGATCTGGCAGCGCGAATGCAAATATTTTCTTCGTTGGGCGACTCATGTTGTAGAATCTAAAAAACGAAAGAAAGAAATAAAAAACATTACTTTGTACATGAATATACTTTTACCGTAGTAGTAATGAGATTAGGGGATGCGTAGTGCTTCTTTAACTTCCTTTATTGTGAATAATTCAACAGTAATTATTTACCAGATCTCATTCTTCCTCATCCTAAATAAGTCATGGACTCCAGCGCCGGGCGGAGGGTAAGGCTTTCAACAATAACCCGGGCCCAGGACGGCACTCAACACGCCCCGAACGACCACTGAACACACATGAAACACTGGGCCCTCCAGCTCCCACACAACAACACGGCTGTAAAGTGACAACTTAACAATTTCCAGAAGCCCTGGCTGGGGCTCTTGCAGATTTTACGAAAAGATAAGTGATTAAAAGTTTGCTATATATATATATATATATATATATATATATATATATATATATATATATATATATATATATATATATATATATGTATATATTATCCCTGGGGATAGGGGAGAAAGAATACTTCCCACGTATTCCCTGCGTGTCGTAGAAGGCGACTAAAAGGGAAGGGAGCGGGGGGGCTAGAAATCCTCCCCTCTCGTTTTTTTTTTTAATTTTCCAAAAGAAGGAACAGAGAAGGGGGCCAGGTGAGGATATTCCCTCAAAGGCCCAGTCCTCTGTTCTTAACGCTACCTCGCTATCGCGGGAAATGGCGAATAGTATAAAGAAAAAAAAAAAAATATATATATATATATATATATATATATATATATATATATATATATATATATATATATATATATATATATATATATATATATATATATATATATATATACATATATTCCTTTCTTACCATTTGATGTTAGTGACGAGTTTCAGTGAATGTAAGAAGATTAAATCGTCGAGGCTCGTACGTGAAAAAGATTAGCCGGGTATCGTAAAAATCTGAAACATAATGGATTGGCCGACAGTAAGAGATTGTATGCAGGAGAGATTTGTAAGAATACCCGAGATACCTTTCTGCGTAAAGTGTACGATTACAAGTAGGTGCAGTTAATTGTTTCTTCATCTTTACCAAAGAAAATAGTTAAATCTGGCTTAAGACAGACGCATAAATCAGCAGTCACACAAAAGTGATGTTTCACAGCAATTTGCCCAGGTTACCAGAGGGGCTGGGACGGTGGAGAGAGACAGCTTAACATGCGTATAACTGAAGAGAATGAAGGGAGTGGAGTGTGATAGTGGCCGTTCTATGTACCCGTGAGTGATGGTATAGTCTGTATTGCTGGAAAAGCTGGAGAATACTCAGGTACAGAGCAAATTCCAGCTCAAAAATATTCTTATCATTCTCATCACCAGCCTTGGGGATCAAAAGCGAAGTTTACTGTTTTACGTAAATACAGCCATGGAGATAAAACGCAAAGTTCAGGGAAACATATTTGATGATGAAAACGTTAAAGATCATTTCTGTCAACGAGACTAAGGTTACTCGAAACATTTGAATTCATCCTTTGGAAACAACAGTACGACCTTTGGGTACGATGGTGTGACCCTCGTCTGATGGATGCTTGTGTGTGGCCAATGGTCACTCCATCACCCAAAGATCACACAGACTTGCTGCAGACGTTGGTATGATTGATTTCTTGTAACACTAACGTGTTACCTTTACATTTTGTTTTATGAGAAGGGATTGCAGTATCTATCCTTTCATAACCAAATCGACGAATCTTTTTTTCTCTTATATATTGTTTGTGGCACTGCTACCCTAGCGTGAAGGTTTCTCGACTGCCAGCCTAGTCTAGGCTGCTGCAGACTACTCCCTTCTTACCCACAGCCAGGAGCAAAAACATAATTCCGGGTTCCACACCCTCGCGGTCGTTGTAAAACCCTCGCCTGAGTCTCCTAACTCTTCGGCAGGAAGACAAGGTATTTAGTATTTGTTAAGAGCGAGAGCTGCTTAATGACTACTTCTTTCCGTACTTATCTAGAGCCAAGGCAGCAGCATAGTGCCGGGTTCCGCACACCCTCCGTCGCTGTAAACCGTCGCTGTAAACCCCCCACCTCACGAAGTCTCTTTACCCTCCGGTAGGTAGAACGACAAGGCACTTAACATTAGTTCACACGCTCTCCTCCTTACTGATACAGACTACACTGAAGCTTAAATACCAGCTGTCCACGTATTTTCAGTAGGGTATATGTACTTTAGGCTAAGTTTTCCTGTGAAAGCAGAGTCTTGTAGGAGGCGAGGGATCATTTTGAGGACCATAGATTCCTATATCTGAGATATGGTGTTCGTGTTGTGAATACAGAACTCCTATATGAAGTGTAGTGCTCTTGTGGTGTGGCCTTGTTCGGGGCATAGCGTTGGTGTGGTAGGTAAAGGATCCTACATAGTGCATTGTGTTTGGGTCTTAAATGTATGGTTTCTGTTGTGTGGCACACCGTTCGTGTGAAGCTACAGAGTTCTGTATGAGGTATAGCATCGGTATGGGGAATTTAGAATCCTGCATGAAGCATAGTGTGAGTGCTGTGGATATAGATAGCCTGTATGAGGTCTAGTGCATGTGTCCTGCAGGGAGCAAAGTGTCATTGTTATGAATATAAAACATTGATGAGACGGATATGATAAAACGAAGAATATTTTTTCCGAAAAAAGTACAAGAAGTATAGCGTGTAGCGACGTATATAGAAAGAAAACACAGTAAATTGCAGGAGATAAGGTCATCATGGGTCTTCAAATGAGCAGATAAACCATTGGGACATTTCCAGAAGCTGAAGGAAAACGTCTTGATTTGATACACAATCATTATTTTGTCAACATCAAGGCCTCACGATGCTTCAGAATTAATCCCTCGGGAATCTAACACCTGTTGCTGGCCCGCGCTACTGTGCTGTTTACCTTTCTTCATTTGCCGCGGTGTACAGTGAACCTGATGAGAATATAACGCCTGGGGGGATTGGTGATGACCTAAGGGGAGCGAATCTCACCCCAAGTCTATAGGGATCAGGGTCCGCCCGAAGGTTACGTTGCCCTGTGCATGATTTGTCAAGAACAACTTGCCCTTGATTGCATTACCTTCCAGATAATTAAACTGAGCGAAAACGGATCTCCATTGTTCATGAAATACCAGGTTTTCCCTGTCGAGACGATCTGCAGACTTGACTTTTTAAGGGTTAAGAATGGTAAGACAATTTGGCTTCCGTCAATAAACACTGAGGAGTTGCCCAGTGACATTTCATCTATATACTTGCAAGAAAGGAAGCATCAGCGTCACACGCGGTCAAACGATACGAAATCATTCCCGCTATGGCACAGAGGCCCCGGGTTCGATACTGGCTGTTGGAGGCTTGTATGCTCTATGAAGGTGTGCGGTCATATGCACTTTATTCGTAATCATATACTTCCGCGTTGTACAGTTAGGTTCGGTAAAATGCTCTCTGCTGGCTGTGTGCGCCTGTTGTGAAATGACCGGTGTAGACCCCGTGAGACGAAGGGTGTTCGAGCACATAGTATTCGAATACATATTTCGTATTAGCCAGGCCCATAGCCTGGCTGTTGGAGGTTTGTTTGTTCTTTGAAGGTACGCGTTCATATGCACTCTATTCATATATATATATATATATATATATATATATATATATATATATATATATATATATATATATATATATACTTTCGTCTGTTTCCTTGCGCTTCCTCGCAAACACGGGAGACAGCCACAAGGTATAATATATACATATATATATATATACTGTGTTGTTGACTGGTTGGTGAGGATATTTACTGCATATATGGCTCATGGTGAAGATCCTGAGGATTGACGGAATGCATGCATAGTGCCATTGTACAAAGGCAAAGGGGATAAAGGTGAGTGTTCAAATTACAGAGGTATAAGTTTGTTGAGTATTCCTGGGAAATTATATTGACTTAGAGGGTGAAGGCATGAACAGAGCACCAGATAGGGTGGTTTCAGTAGTAGTGTGGTTTCAGAAGTGGTAGAGGATGTGTGCATCAAGTGTTTGCTTTGAAAAATGTATGTGCTAAATACCTAGAAAACCTAGCATTAATGGATCTGGAGAAGGCATATGATAGAGTTGATAGAGATGCTCTGAGGGAAGTATTAAGAGTACATGGTGTGGGAGGTAAGTTGTTAGGAGCAGTGAAAAGTTTTTATCGAGGATGTAAGGCATGTTTACGAGTAGGAAGAGGGGAAAGTGATTGGTTCCCAGTGAATGTCGGTTTGCGGCAGGAGTACGTGATGTCTCCGTAGTTGTTTGATTTGTTTATGGATGGGGTTGTTCGGGAGGTGAATGCAGAGTTCTGGAGAGAGGGGCAAGTATGCAGTCACTTGTGGATGAGAGGGCTTGGGAAGTGAGTCAGTCGTTGTTCGCTGATGATACAGTGCTGGTGGCTGATTTGGGTGAGAAACTGCAAATATATGTATATATATATATATATATATATATATATATATATATATATATATATATATATATATATATATATATATATATATATGTATATATATATATATATATATATATATATATATATATATATATATATATATATATATATATATATATATATATATATATGGGGTTGTTAGGGAGGTGAATGCAAGAGTTTTGGAAAGAGGGGCAAGTATGAAGTCTGTTGGGGATGAGAGAGCTTGGGAAGTGAGTCAGTTGTTGTTCGCTGATGATACAGCGCTGGTGGCTGATTCATGTGAGAAACTGCAGAAGCTGGTGACTGAGTTTGGTAAAGTGTGTGAAAGAAGAAAGTTAAGAGTAAATGTGAATAAGAGCAAGGTTATTAGGTACAGTAGGGTTGAGGGTCAAGTCAATTGGGAGGTGAGTTTGAATGGAGAAAAACTGGAGGAAGTGAAGTGTTTTAGATATCTGGGAGTGGATCTGGCAGCGGATGGAACCATAGAAGCGGAAGTGGATCATAGGGTGGGGGAGGGGGCGAAAATTCTGGGAGCCTTGAAGAATGTGTGGAAGTCGAGAACATTATCTCGGAAAGCAAAAATGGGTATGTTTGAAGGAATAGTGGTTCCAACAATGTTGTATGGTTGCGAGACGTGGGCTATGGATAGAGTTGTGCGCAGGAGGATGGATGTGCTGGAAATGAGATGTTTGAGGACAATATGTGGTGTGAGGTGGTTTGATCGAGTAAGTAACGTAAGGGTAAGAGAGATGTGTGGAAATAAAAAGAGCGTGGTTGAGAGAGCAGAAGAGGGTGTTTTGAAATGGTTCGGGCACATGGAGAGAATGAGTGAGGAAAGATTGACCAAGAGAATATATGTGTCGGAGGTGGAGGGAACGAGGAGAAGAGGGAGACCAAATTGGAGGTGGAAAGATGGAGTGAAAAAGATTTTGTGTGATCGGGGCCTGAACATGCAGGAGGGTGAAAGGAGGGCAAGGTATAGAGTGAATTGGATCGATGTGGTATACCGGGGTTGACGTGCTGTCAGTGGATTGAATCAAGGCATGTGAGGCGTCTGGGGTAAACCATGGAAAGCTGTGTAGGTATGTATATTTGCGTGTGTGGACGTATGTATATACATGTGTATGGGGGTGGGTTGGGCCATTTCTTTCGTCTGTTTGCTTGCGCTACCTCGCAAACGCGGGAGACAGCGACAAAAAAAAAAAAAAATATGTATATATGTATATATATATATATATTTTCATTTATTTCAAAAAATTCTATTCTATTATGATATCCAAGAGATGATATTGACAAGGATTATTGTGAATATTCCATATCCCTAAGAGTTTTGAGTCTCCCAGACTTCACTTTGATCATGTCAGTACGGCTCTCGCAATGCGACGTCCGCCAGTTATATTCTTTCGTGTGTTAACAATATCAAGTTATCATCTTCTCCAAGAGACTTTTGAGAATCTTATGCTGCAGCCAGTGATGTATCGGAAATATTATAATTTCCGCCCCCATAGGTATACGCCTTTACCTAACCTAACCTAACCTAACCTAACCCTAACCCTAACATAACCTAACCTAACCTAACTCTAACCCGAACTCGAACCCTAACCTGACCTAACACTAGCCAACCTAACCTAACCCTAAGCTAACCTAACCTGACACTAACCTAACCTTAACTAACCTAACCTAACACTAACCCCAATCTGACGCAACCTAACACTAACCTGACCTAACCTAACCCTAACCTAACTTATCCCTAACCTAACCCTACCTTAATCTAACCCAAGCTATCCTAACCCTAAACTAATCTAATCTAACCTTAATCTAACCTAACCCTAACTTAACCTAACATAACATAATCTAACCCTAACCTACCCCAAGAACCTAACCTAACCTAATCTAACCCTAACCTACCCTAACTTAACCTATCTTAATCTAACCTAACATAACCCTAACTTAGGATATAAGTGTTCCTACAACCCCTCAGATACCCCGTGTTCCCATACCTTGCCTGGAAATTTTACAGGCTGCATTCAACAGTAATTTCGCAACCTCTGTGGGGCGTAAACTGTGAAAACACGGATTTGCATCAAACCCTTTCTGAAAGGGTGTGGTGGAATGGGGAGCTGATCTCTAAGTTTCCTTCATTTCGCTTTCCTCCTCGTCTCTCATCTCTACAAATATATCTCTCGACGGTCTAATCTTCGTCATAGTTAATGAATCAACCTCTCCCTCTACCCATAGCCTCTCCCTTGGTTGACATGTCTCCTACGCTCTTCATCCTATTTCAGTCAGTGATCCGTTTATTCTTCAAGTATACGTAAACGTACGATCCAACACTGTATTGTTTTACGTCCTTAGAGTCCGCTTCCTCTTTCACTCGATCTGCGAATCTTCACGCCTCACCTACCCCTGCATACTCAGATTTGCCTACTGGAGCAAATGCCAACTAGTTGAGTTTAATGTGCGTAAAATCCGATTTTACTCCTATTTGTCTTTCTAAGCCCCACTAAGCACCCACCTACCCATCCATCCCATCCCATCCCCAGCCACCGAACCCAACAACGCCCACCCAACCACACCCACCAAACCCAATCACCCCCATCTCCTCTATCTCTTCTCATGGGTCTTTGATTCCAAAATTTAACACAAAGAATATAACTGGTATGACAAGCTAATCCGATTATTCAAGGGAACTAATTCATCCTTGTACGGTGAACTGCTTTATCATACGTGGAACTTTTAACATCACTTACCCGACGGAGTCTAAGGGGAATCCGGCTATTCAACTTTTACAATCTGACCTCAGAATTTGACCCACTTGCCTTACACTGCAGTGTTCGTTCTCTTTACCCTTCTTCCTTAGATGTTACTCTGGCTTCTGCACCCGAGGACTGACTGCCTGTGTGTCCTCACTACCACTGACTATACCATGTAATACTCGGTCACAAGCAACTCAGGGCAATGCATAGGGACGCATGATCACGTCAGACAGGAGAAGACTTGCTGGTGTACAACGAGGTTATAATAGATATGGAAGGATGATATTTGAACTCCTCATGTTTATGAATAAAGGACCCTATATGAATATAGATAAAGGACCATAGATGAAGGAGCATAATTAAAGAAGCCTAAGAGAATATAAATAAAGGAGAAAAAGTGGAGAGGCTTGGCCCCATCCACTACCAACTCCAATATATCGACCGGAAGGAAAATTAGCTATTAAAGAACACATTGCAACACAGATACAATACGTTGGTATTGGAAAATCTGAGATGACTGGAAAACATTATCAGAACTGAACAACATATTGTGAAATTAGGCCGTTGTGACGTCGGCTTCTCCTGACATCATTAAGGATTGGAACTGTTTATCTTATCTTTTATTCGATAGTTACGACCGTCCCTTATTTCAATGGCAGGTTTTCTGTTTCTTTCAAGAGTCCTTGATTACTTTTCCCCTCTTCTTCTTAACTCTATTGCCTTACATATCTCTCATATTTCATTTGAGGCTTAGTCTGGACGAGGGCTTATATCTTATATCTTTTATATATATTATTCATTTTATTTATTTGTTTTGCTTTGTCGCCGTCTCCCGCGTTTGCGAGGTAGCGCAAGGAAACAGACGAAAGAAATGGCCCAACCCACCCCACACACATGCATATACATACACGTCCACACACGCAAACATACACACCTATACACCCGAACGTACACATACATATACACACACAGACACATACACATATACCCATGCACACAATTCACGCTGTCTGCCCCTACTTATTCCCATCGCCACCTCGCCACACATGGAATACCATCCCCCTCCCCCCTCATGTGTGCGAGGTAGCGCTATTAAAAGACAACAAAGGCCCCATTCGTTCACACTCAGTCTCCAGCTGTCATGCAATAATGCCCAAAACCACAGCTCCCCCTCCACATCCAGGCCCCACACAACTTTCCATGGTCCACCCCAGACGCTTCACATGCCCTGATTCAATCCACTGACAGCACGTCAACCCCGGTATACCACATCGATCCAATTCACTCTATTCCTTGCCCGCCTTTCACCCTCCTGCATGTTCAGGCCCCGATCACTCAAAATCTTTTTCACTCCATCTTTCCACCTCCAATTTAGTCTCCCACTTCTCCTCGTTCCCTCCACCTCCGACACATATATCCTCTTGGTCAATCTTTCCTCACTCATTCTCTCCATGTGCCCAAACTATTTCAAAACACCCTCTTCTGCTCTCTCAACCACGCTCTCTTTATTTCCACACATCTCTCTTACCCTTACATTACTTACTCGATCAAACCACCTCACACCACACATTGTCCTCAAACATCTCATTTCCAGCACATCCACCCTCCTGCGCACAACTCCATCTATAGCCCACGCCTCGCAACCATGCAACATTGTTGGAACCACTATTCCTTCAAACATAACCATTTTTGCTTTCCGAGATAATGTTCTCGACTTCCACACATTCTTCAAGGCTCCCAGGATTTTCGCCCCCTCCCCCACCCTATGATTCACTTCCGCTTCCATGGTTCCATCCGCTGCCAGATCCACTCCCATATATCTAAAACACTTTGCTTCCTCCAGTTTTTCTCCATTCAAACTTACCTCCCAATTGACTTGACCCTCAACCCTACCGTACCTAATAACCTTGCTCTTATTCACATTTACTCTTAACTTTCTTCTTTCACACACTTTACCAAACTCAGTCACCAGCTTCTGCAGTTTCTCACATGAATCAGCCATCAGCGCTGTATCATCAGCGAACAACAACTGATTCACTTCCCAAGCTCTCTCATCCCCAACAGACTTCATACTTGCCCCTCTTTCCAAAGCTCTTGCATTCAGCTCCCTAACAACCCCATCCATAAACAAATTAAACAACCGTATATATATATATATATATATATATATATATATATATATATATATATATATATATATATATATATATATATATATATTCCTATGAGTCCACGGGGAATATGAAACACGATAAGTTCGCAAGTGCACTTTTGTGTACTAATCACATCATCAGGGGGGACACAAGAGAGAAATATAACAGTCAGTTGATATACATCGAAGAGAGGAAGCTAGGACGCCATTTGGTAAACATGTTATTGTCCAAAACATACAAAGAGCGTTCATAAACCTATCATTTTACAAATTTTATCAACAATAAAGTTATCCTATTTGTATAGACCATCATTAATATTAAGATTATAATTCATTGTGTATTTAATAATAGAAGATTCAATGATATTTCTCTTGGTAATAGAATTAGAGTTGATAACTGAGATGGCATTACTCCAGTCAATACAATAATCATAGTTTTTAACGTGATTAAACAAGGCATTTGATTCTTGTCCCGTTCTTATACTATATTTATGTTGCTTATGTCTAACAGAAAGATCCTTACCATTCTGACCAACATAAGATTTATCACAATTTCCATAAGGCACTTTATAGATGTATCCAAGAGAATTTTCTGGTGAATTCCTGATTAAGATATTCTTTATAGTATTATTGTTGCTAAAGTCAACATTTACATTAAAGGATTTAAGCATCATGGGAAGTAAAGTGAAATTATTATTAAAAGGGAGGACTAAAAGATTCTTGATGTCAGCGGGAGGTTTGGGCTCAACTCTATAAAATGATTTCTTTGCTAACTTAAGGGATTTATCAATGAAAGATATAGGGTACTTTAACTTAGATGCAATAGAATATATATTCTCAAACTCATCATCAATATACTCTGGACTGCAAATACGTAATGCCCTAAGGAACATAGATTGAAATGATGATAATTTAACTCTGTCATGTTGAGATGAGTAATAATGGATATATGAGCACACATTGGTGAATTTTCTGAATATGATAAACTTAAACTTGTTTCCTTTGCCTATGAATCATGCAATCTAAAAATGGTACCATACCATTATTTTCATTTTCTACAGTAGATTTGATGGAAGGTACTAAATTTAAGGGGAAAAATATTGGTAAATTTTCATTTGTTGGCCAAACACAAAGAACATCATCTACATACCTAAACCAAATTGGATTAGAAGGGAAGATATGCTTTAGTAGTTTTGTTTCAAAAAATTCCACATGAAGATTACTAGTACAGGTGAAAGAGGGTTACCCATTGCCATACCAAATTTTTGAGCATAATAATGTCCATTGAATTGAAATATACAGTCTTTTATACACAGTTTTATCAGTTCAATGAAAACAGACTTTGAAACAGGTAAATGAATATCATCCAAGACATCAAGTGAATATTCTAAAAGGTCATCAACTGGAACTTTAGTGAAAAGTGAGGAAACATCAAGGCTAACTAGTTTGAAATCAAAATTAGAATTGATATTGTTTAGCTTGTTGACTAAATCTACATTGTTCATGATATTAGAATTTGATACCTTACCTACTAAAGGGCTTAATAAAGAAACTAACCATTTTGATAATCTATATGTGATGGAGCCTACTGAACTCACTATAGGTCTTGCTGGAAAATTCTGTTTATGTGTTTTAATAAGTCCATACATATATGGCAATGAAGGAGACAAAGATGACAAACTTTTGATAAGAGAACTATTACCTTTCAACAACAACTTCATTTCTTTATTGAAATGAGAATTAACTGCTTCTAAGGGATTTCTACTAAGTTTAGAATATGTTGTGCTATTATTTAGATCATTCATTTTAGATAAATAGCTACTTTTGTCTAAAATCACAAGAGTGTTACCCTTATCTGCTTTAGTAATATGTACATCCTTGTCTTTTTTAAGGTGTTGATAGCTCTTATAAATCTTTTAGAGCAATTAGGTTCCACTGGTTTTGACAAACTGGCATACACTAAACCCTTACAGATATTACTTTCATTATTACTTGAATTACTGTATTTCTCTAAATTACAAAAATACTTTGTGACATCAACACAGCTGCCTTGTTTAATGACATTAAAAACTATGATCATTGTATTGACTTGAGTAACGCCATCTCAGTTATTAACTCTAACTCTATTACCAAAAGAAATATCATTGAATCTTCTATTATTGAATATACAAAGAATTATAATCTTACTATTAGTGATGGTCTATACAAATTAGATAACTTTATTGTTGATAAAATTTGTAAAGTGATAAGTTTGTGAACACTAGTTGTATGTTTTGGACAATTACATGTTTACCAAATGGCGTCCTAGCTTCGTCTCTTCGATGTATATCAACTGACTTATATTTCTCTCTTGTGTCTCTCCTGATGATGTGATTATTACACGAAAGTGCACTTGGGAATTTATCGTGTTTCTTTTTCCCCGTGGTTTCATAGGAATATCTTGATCACGTGCAAAATTGTGATCCTTTCCAATATATATATATATATATATATATATATATATATATATATATATATATATATATATATATATATATATGTTGAGAGAGAGAGAGAGAGAGGAGAAAGTTCTCTAACCGCCGAATCATAAGAAAAATTAGCATATGATGAATTGCTTCTCCAGGCTTGCAGTGTCCTTTGACAGGACTGAGCAACAACATCTGTCTTTCCTCCTTCACTGCTCGCTCCTACACCTCTCATGCATATCTAATACACGCAGTCTTTAAATGACTGCATCGCTCGACGTTTAAAATAATGTTTCATCAAGCCCACCTTCACATCCAGCCAACGTATTGCGAGGAAAAGCGTTTAATATTAAACCTTGAATTACAGAATTCAAGGTCGTTTCTCGTAAACTCACGTCATTCTTGCATGCAGGTGTTGTGTAATGTTCTTTACGATACGTCAGAAAGATAGATAAGAAAAATAGATCCGTTTATCACTCAAAAAGACGAGTAATTTAGCGATGCCGTCCCGGAATGGTGTGTTTATGTAGGGACGAACCATTTATCCCGTGGCTGGTAAGACATTTGGGTCGACAAACACCCACCCTCACTACTGGGGCGAAATCGCATCTGAATCGCTGGTTCACGGCGCGATAGCGATGCACGGCTTTGTATTACAGACGGAGCAACACTTGCATTGTTACTGTTCAATCGAGCAAACCAAATTCCAGCAGTGATGACAGTGGTTGGTGTCGGCGGTGGTGACGGGTGTGGCAGTGACTGGGGCTCACGTCACTGCTAATGATGATTGTGGTGGCGGTGCTGGTCTTGACGTCAGTATTAATGGTGGTAGAAGCTGCTGTGGTGATAACAGTTGTGTTGTGCGTGTGAATTTATACAGCAGACGACATGGCATGAGGAAGAGAGGAGGAGGAGGAGGTAGATGACTAAAGTTTTGCTGTGGGGAAATGAAGAAGAAAATGAAAAAGAGGTAACATAACACCCAACCCTCATGTGGCTAGTCACAACACAGGCACTATGGAAAAAGACAGCCAGTCACATGGCACGTCTCTAGGTCTCAGAGGCTGCAACGCGCAAGTAAACAATCTCTCGAGAGCATAGGCCAACCTGTAAGAGCAAAGATGGAGAAGGAATATCACACAACCGATGGGATGGGATGGTTGAAAAAGAGGTGATAATAACAGAAGGTAATATGACAGAAAGCTTTTGATTTGACTGTTTTAAAAAATGAGGAAGAAATGCGACCGTAGATGTAAGAGGAACACTTCGTACACGGGGCAGACGAGCCTTCCGTAGATATGGAACAGTTTTTCAGAAGAAATATAATGGCACCTCTACAACATCTCAAGCCTCAGAGAGGAAGAATTTGTTATGTTCATTATATGATAAGATAGAAGATATGGCTATGACCACAATGTCCATGGACTGTGATGTTTCGAAATCACTCAAAGGGAAGCGAGTGAGGTTAGGAAAGGATACAGGCATATGTTGAGTGATCTCATTGTTCAGGTTAGCTCTCTTACTGCTTCCTTATTTTCGGAGAGGCCACACATGTCAGAATAAGACGGAATACGTTCACTGCTGAGAAAAGAGAGCGAGTATCGGAGTGACAAAAGTAAGGAAAGGGAACGGAGGAACGGTAGAATGGAATCGTCGGCGAAATATTGAACAGAGAAGAGGACGATGCAAGAGGATATATAGAGGAGAAAGAACGTGAGGGCAGATCTCTGAGAAAGTTGTTACATCAGAGACGATCATGATAGTGCGCCTGGATGATGAATTATGGATCAGAGAAGAAAACGAAACGAGGAAGAGAGAAAAAAGGAAATATGAGGAGCAATGATTTGTGCCACACTGTGTTAAAAACTTTAGGAGACGTTATGGGCCACGACAAACGATTTACTAAAATATCTTAGAAAGGAAGACCAGGGTTGACGTCAACACCGGAAAGACTACCAGTGGATTTTACTCTGGGAGAGCCCTACTGAAAGAAGGGCATTGGGGTCGTATGTATTTAAGAAAGTGAGAGTTTATGAGAGTTTTATGGCCTTTGAAAATGGTTCGATGATGATGTCTGGGTAAATGATGGTGGCAGCTGTGATGGCGATGAAGATGGTCGTGGTAGTGGAGTGGTTCCGATGTTACTGTTAACGGTCGTAGCTGCTGCTGTGGTGGAAAAGGTAATGATGTTAGTGTGGTGGCAACTGTGATGGTGATGATGTTTGTGGCGGTGATGGTGCTGAGGTTTGTGCTAACAGTGGCAGTAAGAATGATGTGGTGTTAGTAATGCTACTGGATATCATGATGATGTTGATGTAGACAGATGTAGTGGAAGTGCATTACAGATGGTGGCTGTAGTGGATTATGTGTTAGTGATAATGGACTATTCGATCTCGAAGAGAAACTGAAATTGCTGTCTTATCGAAAAAAGAGATCTGGCCTGAGATCTTCTAACTGAGATAGTAAGACTAGGTTCACTGCCTTCATTGGCCCATCTCCGCTAGGTGTTGGCCACTGTGTTCCATCGCGTCTGTTCCTTATGTTTGCAAGAAACAGTGTGGAATCTAACTGCGATGCACATTTCTGTATTACATCAGCTTATATGTAAGTGAATTGAATTGCGGTATGGACCTGATTCGCCTAATGTTAGTGACTGATAACAGTAGACAGATGATAGACCGACAGATAGACAGATAATCAGATACATAGATAAATACGGTGCCGCAGAATATGTTTACGAAATAACTTTCAAATATTCGTGAGACAGTCCTGATCATATTCGTAAGGTCGTGAACCTGAGTACGTACATATAACTGATCAGTACTTAAGTATACATAATTGGTCAAGAACATTCTATATTTCTGAATACATGAGCGAAGACTCATGTCAAGAAGGCGCTACATGCGCTACTGAGCAAAAAAAAAAAAGAATAAATATTTAGGGGTAGACCCACCTAAGGACAAGATCGTGTAGGAGGCGAGGGTGTGTTAACCTAATAATCTTAAATGGGCAATATGCCAGGGTGAAAAGTGTAAGAAATGGGGGAAAGGGAAAAGGAGGGAGTACTTAATGACTTGGAAAGGAAGTGGGTTATGCCCGTTTGTTTGTTGGAGATTGGAAAAGAGTGGGAGAGACATGAAAAAGAAAAAGACAATAAAGTGCAGATGAAAAGAACAGTAAGGGGAACAAGGAATGGAATGAATGGATAGGTCACATCGTAGGGAATGGTGAATTATGTAGTGAAACATCAGGTAAATGGACATGGAAAGTGTGTAACGCAGTAAGGGAGTTAATCGTCATTTGACCGATGATACTGTTACATTTTTTCTTGTACTGTAGAAAACCTTTTCTTTTGCACGCACTGGAGTGACACGTCCTCACGGGTTTACGAAGAACTGTCGAATGTTACGCACTTCCGGAATAAAGATTTTCTGAAAAAAAGAAAAAAAAGGCATGGACAACGAAGCAGCCTACTAAGGACGAAGCAAGGAAATAGATAAAGAGGATATTGTTTATTGCGTTAATTAATCTGATAAAGGAAATGGTAACGGAAGAAGAACGATATGAACTCTTTCAGTTTTGTGTGGTCTGCACATGGCAGACTCCTGAATGTTGTTAAGACGTTTCATAATGATATTATTTCCCCTGGGACGAGACAACAGTAGTACGAGTGGGATGGCAAAGAAGTGTGTTGCTGGGATTCTCATTTCGTTGTTTATTTGACCTGAAGATGAGGTGGGAAGGGAGTGAGGTGAGGGTGATGATGGAAGCGAACGGATAGATGCCACAGTTTTTGTATTTTTATGTTGCCCTTGGAGCAGGTACAACACCTGTGGTAATTTTCTTATCCTTGATTACCTCACGTCCAAGGTCTATGATGGAGGTCTGGCGCTACCCAGGACCTTACTGAAGGTTCCTGCAAGACCAGGGGGTCCACTACTCTCAAGAAGATTTAGACTCATTTGAAAGTGAAACGTTCTTCTCCCAGTGATACAGCCTCACTCGCAGTGAAACCTGGAACAGGCGGAGTCCGGTAACACCAGTCGTAGTTAATGAGAATGGTATGTCTCTTAGATGAGGCTTGTACAAGGTGGATGATTTATCACTTAATGATATTAACAACAAAATCCTTTTCACTCCATCCTTCCACCTCCAGTTTGGTCTCCCGCTTCTCCTTCTTATCTCCACCTCTGACACATATATCCTCTTTGTCAATGTTTCCTCTCTCATTCTCTCCATGTGACCAAACCATTTCAACACACCCTCTTCTGCTCTCTCAACCACACTCTTTTTATTACCACACATCTCTCTTACCCTTCCATGTTCCCATTTCATCGGCCAACTTTTACGGGTGGATGAACAGCTAGGTTCACTGAGGACCGACTGCTGCAACGAGGATTTGAACCCATGCGTTCGACCCTTATCGTTGAATTTTCATGGATTTGAATCCTAGCCGCGGCAGCCGTTCCACGGTTAGCCCATCTGTTCATCCTCTCCTTACAACTAGTCGGTGAAATGGTTTCCTGGCTTAGAATGAGGATAATACATATATATGTAGAGATAATCAGATGGCCTTAATTATGGAGATCAGTTGCCCGTGCCGTCTCAGACTTCACAGGTAGATCAGCCGTGTTGAAGGCATGATAGATGATGGGGGTGAAGAAAGCATACGCCCCCGTTGTTGAGAGCGCTAAGACAGGTACATAGGAGTTAAATGGGAAGGACAGTAATTCAATTGTGCCGGGAGGGAGTTGAAATCACAATCCTCATGGAGACCAAGATCTTAGATATCTATAACTATCACGCAAACTATAACCGTACGCTGTCCACAGTCACTATTACGTCATGCAGTTGACTCCTTTCATATACTAATTACACTATAAGAGTTCCTCTGCACACCATTCTTGAGCGTCTTCGCTGAAATTTCATGTTGTGGCCTCTGGTTCCACTCTCCTTACATCTTGTGAAGATCTGCCCACTATAAACAATCTGAGCACTGAAATCCTATTATCGCATCACCATTTTCAGGGGGCTGAAGAAATAATGATTCAATAACACGTTCCTTTTAGGTCGATTAGACGAACGATCTAGTTACACTTACTGTTGCCTATCTACAGGGTCACGTATAACAGATACTAAAAAGCCTTTAGATGTTTATTTCGGGATCATTTCATTGTCTACACTGAAAATACTAAGAATTGCCCCAAGGTTGATGTAAACAAAATCCGCTCTTGAAAGGTGCAATTATCTTGGATAATGAAGATAGATATCCGTCACCTTTAGGGTTCCTCCCCTTCCTCTAGTGCATTGGGATTGGTGCTGCTCTGCTTCCCTGTGATGAATTACTGATGTGTAGAGGGGCTTGTCTCCTCACAACGTCCAGGTGACGGATTAATGATTCGCTTTTCTTCCCACATCCGATATGTGGCACTATTATGTGAAGGAGCCTCTTTTCTCTTCTTTCTTTTGCCTATGATGACTTTCTCAGTAGCTGACTCTCCCTCGAAAACCTTGTGGTTTATCAATGGCAGAGGGAATTCTCAGACTGGTTCGGGGGAACTAGTAGATGTGATATACTATAAACATCAGTCTTCTCATGGTACGCTCTGCCACATCTCTCTCAACACACACTATATTATTGTAGGTGATGCATACTCATTTTCCTGTGTAGCTCTTTAGCTCAATTGTGGTGACAGAGAGGCGGATGATATGTCTGCCCTTATGTTCGTCTCAAGTGAGGATTGTCATCCTTTGGCTGTCACTGTTCGAATCATCGTTCGATTGACGACATCGAAGAATTGAAATGTAAAGTTGGGAGTCATATCGTTCTTGCTCCGCTGTTTGAATCTCCTGATGTTGTTTCGGAAACTCCTTAAGAGGTAGCTATAATCATTCCCGTGAAAGATATGATTGGGAAATGTAATTAGTTAATATATATGATGCGATATAGAACATCATTGAGCTTATAATGAGACACCAAGTCAAAAAATGGTAGAGGGATAAGTGCTCTCACAGGCCACCAGTGTAACGCCTCCGCGCCATTCCGGACCTAAAGCAACGTTCATTTAGATCAGTTCCTGTTTAGTTCCCATTTTTCCTCTCTCACGAGCGTAATTAGTTTCCGTGTTGAAGCATCGACAAAGCAGTCAGCTGTGCAGGTCACGTGAGAGTCCCTTTTCGGTAATAGTTTTTTTTCAATCTTGGACTTGTGGCAACAGCATATAATCAGAATTCATGCCATTATCACCTGCTGATTAATTAGCAGATCTCTTGTTCTATTGTCATATCAGTTCAAAATAGAAAATAAAATGTGGTTGTCGACAGAAATCGGTGATTGCAATGAACACTCTACCGTCGCTGAAAACATTTATTGTTGAATATAATGGATGTTGACCGGTAACACGTTCTGAAGCATCAGTCTGCACCATGCACGTCATATATACATGGTAAACATTGTGTATAATGTATGTCTGTACATGACGAGATGTTCTGCTTCCCCAGCAGGTATTATGACAAGATGTCCTCCTGTTCTGTAGCAGTTAATAGGAGAACAATTGCATTCGTGTTCATTAGCAAGTTATAAGACCAGATGTTCTCCTGTTCTGTAGCAGTAAATAGGAGAACAATTTCATTCGTGTTCTTCAGCAAGTTATAAGACCACATGTTCTGTACTGTAGCAGTAAATAGGAGAACAATTGCATTCGTGTTCTTTAGCAAGTTATAAGACAAGATGTTCTCCTGTTCTGTAGCAGTAAATTTGAGAACAATTGCATTCGTGTTCATTAGGAAGTTATAAGACCAGACATTCTCCTGCTCTGTAGCGTTAAGTAGGAAAACAATTGCAGTCGTGTTCTTCAGCAAGTTATAAGACCAGATGTTCTCCTGTTCTGTAGCAGTAAATAGGAGAACAATTGCATTCGTGTTCTTCAGCAAGTTATTAGACCAGATGTTCTCCTGTTCTGTTGCAGTAAATAGGAGAACAATTGCATTCGTGTTCTTCAGCAAGTTATAAGACCAGATGTTCTCCTGTTCCGTAGCAGTAAATAGGAGAACAATTGCATTCGTGTTCTTCAGCAAGCTATAAGACCAGATGTTCTCCTGCTCTGTAGCAGTAAATAGGAGAACAATTGCATTCGTGTTCATTAGCAAGTTATAAGACCAGATGTTCTCCTGTTCTGTAGCAGTAAATAGGAGAACAATTGCATTCGTGTTCTTTAGCAAGTTATAAGACCAGATGTTCTCTGTTCTGTAGCAGTTAATAGGAGAACAATTGCATTCGTGTTCTTTAGCAAGTTATAAGACCAGATGTTCTCTGTTCTGTAGCAGTAAATTGGAGAACAATTGCATTCGTGTTCATTAGCAAGTTATAAGACCAGATGTTCTCTGTTCTGTAGCAGTAAATAGGAGAACAATTTCATTCGTGTTCTTCAGCAAGTTATTAGACCAGATGTTCTCCTGTTCTGTAGCAGTTAATAGGAGAACAATTGCATTCGTGTTCATTAGGAAGTTATAAGACCAGATGTTCTCTGTTCTGTAGCAGTAAATAGGAGAACAATTGCATTCGTGTTCATTAGGAAGTTATAAGACCAGATGTTCTCCTGTTCTGTAGCAGTTAATAGGAGAACAATTGCATTCGTGTTCTTCAGCAAGTTATTAGACCAGATGTTCTCCTGTTCTGTAGCAGTAAATAGGAGAACAATTGCATTCGTGTTCATTAGCAAGTTATAAGACCAGATGTTCTCTGTTCTGTAGCAGTAAATAGGAGAACAATTGCATTCGTGTTCATTAGCAAGTTATAAGACCAGATGTTCTCCTGTTCTGTAGCAGTTAATAGGAGAACAATTGCATTCGTGTTCATTAGCAAGTTATAAGACCAGATGTTCTCCTGTTCTGTAGCAGTAAATAGGAGAACAATTGCATTCGTGTTCTTCAGCAAGTTATTAGACCAGATGTTCTCTGTTCTGTAGCAGTAAATAGGAGAACAATTGCATTCGTGTTCATTAGCAAGTTATAAGACCAGATGTTCTCTGTTCTGTAGCAGTAAATAGGAGAACAATTGCATTCGTGTTCATTAGGAAGTTATAAGACCAGATGTTCTCTGTTCTGTAGCAGTAAATAGGAGAACAATTGCATTCGTGTTCTTCAGCAAGTTATAAGACCAGATGTTCTCCTGTTCTGTAGCAGTAAGTAGGAAAACAATTGCAGTCGTGTTCTTCAGCAAGTTATAAGACCAGATGTTCTCCTGTTCTGTAGCAGTTAATAGGAGAACAATTGCATTCGTGTTCATTAGCAAGTTATAAGACCAGATGTTCTCTGTTCTGTAGCAGTTAATAGGAGAACAATTTCATTCGTGTTCTTCAGCAAGTTATTAGACCAGATGTTCTCTGTTCTGTAGCAGTAAATAGGAGAACAATTGCATTCGTGTTCATTAGCAAGTTATAAGACCAGATGTTCTCTGTTCTGTAGCAGTAAATAGGAGAACAATTGCATTCGTGTTCATTAGGAAGTTATAAGACCAGATGTTCTCCTGTTCTGTAGCAGTTAATAGGAGAACAATTTCATTCGTGTTCTTCAGCAAGTTATAAGACCAGATGTTCTCTGTTCTGTAGCAGTAAATAGGAGAACAATTTCATTCGTGTTCTTCAGCAAGTTATTAGACCAGATGTTCTCCTGTTCTGTAGCAGTTAATAGGAGAACAATTGCATTCGTGTTCATTAGCAAGTTATAAGACCAGATGTTCTCTGTTCTGTAGCAGTAAATAGGAGAACAATTTCATTCGTGTTCTTCAGCAAGTTATAAGACCAGATGTTCTCCTGTTCTGTAGCAGTTAATAGGAGAACAATTGCATTCGTGTTCATTAGCAAGTTATAAGACCAGATGTTCTCCTGTTCTGTAGCAGTTAATAGGAGAACAATTGCATTCGTGTTCATTAGCAAGTTATAAGACCAGATGTTCTCCTGTTCTGTAGCAGTAAATAGGAGAACAATTGCATTCGTGTTCTTCAGCAAGTTATTAGACCAGATGTTCTCCTGTTCTGTAGCAGTAAATAGGAGAACAATTGCATTCGTGTTCTTCAGCAAGTTATAAGACCAGATGTTCTCCTGTTCTGTAGCAGTTAATAGGAGAACAATTGCATTCGTGTTCTTCAGCAAGTTATTAGACCAGATGTTCTCCTGTTCTGTAGCAGTTAATAGGAGAACAATTGCATTCGTGTTCTTCAGCAAGTTATAAGACCAGATGTTCTCTGTTCTGTAGCAGTTAATAGGAGAACAATTGCATTCGTGTTCATTAGCAAGTTATAAGACCAATGTTCTCCTGTTCTGTAGCAGTAAATAGGAGAACAATTGCATTCGTGTTCTTCAGCAAGTTATAAGACCAATGTTCTCCTGTTCTGTAGCAGTTAATAGGAGAACAATTGCATTCGTGTTCATTAGGAAGTTATAAGACCAGATGTTCTCCTGTTCTGTAGCAGTAAATTGGAGAACAATTGCATTCGTGTTCTTCAGCAAGTTATTAGACCAGATGTTCTCCTGTTCTGTAGCAGTAAATTGGAGAACAATTGCATTCGTGTTCTTCAGCAAGTTATAAGACCAGATGTTCTCTGTTCTGTAGCAGTTAATAGGAGAACAATTGCATTCGTGTTCTTCAGCAAGTTATAAGACCAGATGTTCTCTGTTCTGTAGCAGTAAATAGGAGAACAATTGCATTCGTGTTCTTTAGCAAGTTATAAGACCAGATGTTCTCCTGTTCTGTAGCAGTAAATTGGAGAACAATTGCATTCGTGTTCATTAGCAAGTTATAAGACCAATGTTCTCCTGTTCTGTAGCAGTTAATAGGAGAACAATTGCATTCGTGTTCATTAGCAAGTTATAAGACCAGATGTTCTCTGTTCTGTAGCAGTAAATAGGAGAACAATTGCATTCGTGTTCTTCAGCAAGTTATTAGACCAGATGTTCTCCTGTTCTGTAGCAGTTAATAGGAGAACAATTGCATTCGTGTTCTTCAGCAAGTTATTAGACCAGATGTTCTCTGTTCTGTAGCAGTAAATAGGAGAACAATTGCATTCGTGTTCTTCAGCAAGTTATTAGACCAGATGTTCTCTGTTCTGTAGCAGTAAATTGGAGAACAATTGCATTCGTGTTCTTCAGCAAGTTATTAGACCAGATGTTCTCTGTTCTGTAGCAGTAAATAGGAGAACAATTGCATTCGTGTTCTTCAGCAAGTTATTAGACCAGATGTTCTCTGTTCTGTAGCAGTAAATTGGAGAAATGAAGATATTTATGTATTATACACCCCAGCCAGGTGCTACCGGACTCCGCCCACTCGAGGTTACACCGTGAATGGAAAGGTCACTTTTGGTGAGGCTGTAAGATGGGGAGAACAGTCTCGTCAAAGAAAGTCTGACACCAAAGGTTTCTACATATCCCTGCTAATGGAAGTAGCGCAACCTTAGCTTTAGAAAGGTCATAGGTAAAACCAGATTACACACACATGAATCACCCGCCCACATGTGACTCCTGGACGGCCCACAGCCAACCCACGACGATCACAATACAAACAAACTTTAGTTTCATTCTGGAGGAGTTTCCAACCCTTTAACCTGGAACCCAAATGTTCGGTTTCCTTCTTAGACAAACTTAAATCGCGGACGAGATCAGTAAGATTTCTATGACTTAGTAAATGGGGTTCACTTGAAGAATAGCTTCAAATGTTGGATCCATATTGTCCTCTACTTGGTCTACTTTCTTATCACTAGATTCATCTTCACTCAGTGTCATGTTTCTTGGAGGCTCTGGCACAGGTAATTTCTGACTGTGAGGTACTGGCCTCATAGCAGATGGTAAATTAGGATATTTAACAGTATGTTTAGATTTTGATGTTATACCATTTATATTTGTCAGGCAAAGGCATCAAACCGTAGCGTGATAATTGGGTTCTCTCCAAACCATAGGAATGACTGAAGGCATATGATGTGAATGTTTTGCCCATGTTGTGAGAAGCCTGACACATGTGACACAACAAAAATGGTGGAAAGGGGCCAACTTTTATCCTGGTCACCCACTTTACAATCATAGCAATGCTCATAGTATTTTCTAATGAGGTATGTGAAAGAACATTTTATGCGATATGAATATTAATTCACCGTAGATGTAGCTGAAAGAATTTGAACTATTTACAGTTTCTCGGCATTATAATGGTGGATGGGGTATCAGCGCAGAGTGGAAAACACAATGTTTTACACAATGAGCTCTAGCCTGCAACTGACAGAGAACTGCTACAAAGGAGTGGGCATTGTTTGAATGCCACAACATTTCCAGTCGTGTTTCTGCAGGCCCCTGGTGACTCATTCATCTAAGCTTATGCTTTCAAAAAGAAGCAATTGCACCTCACAAACCATGAAAGTTTCTGTCTTTGTTCAATGTTTTGTTTCAAATGCTCCGTAGAGCACTGGTACATATATACTGAACGTGATAGTATGCGAGTATGCTGGAAAAAAGAACTGCGGGTGATATAGAAACTGAGAAACATATTTGGATTCAGAGTGCAGCAAAAATACACAAGAAATAGATATGCTTTTTCCCCATGGGACAAAATCTTTGTTGACTATTGGAATTGTATACCCTCCACCCCTTCCTGCAACCACTGTGATCATGGAATGTCACCTGGTCTTAATACCACTGCGATGATACCGTTATCCCACTACATCACTATACTACCACAATAAAAATTGTTTGCCTTCTAACACTTAATACTACCACTGCGATTACAGGATGTCCCCGTGTCATCTTACTACCTCTACAGTAATTGTCTGTCCTCCACTACATCAAAATATCATTTTAGACTAAATGAAGAAATATACAACTTCACTGGTTAAAATTAATTTCATTCGTTCTTTCCAATAGAATTTCTGTGTCAGCATATACCCTCCATACTTCATGACACCACTCCCTAGCTATTTTCCTGCCATGCTGATGTACTACAAGGAGTCTTGCGTGGGTGGGGAGAAGCCTTCTGTTTTACTGTCTTGTCTCCATTGATGTACATAATGAGTGTGGGATCGTACTACTGTCTTCCAGCAGATAACCTCGTCATGGACTATCAGATCACCTGGTACTTTTCCTTTCCATTGTCTGCTATGTATTACGAGAACAGAATGTCCCACACCCCCACCATCTCATTTTCCCTGGGGGTCATACCATACTATCTTGCGCTCTTCCTCACACCACTTATATCCCTGCCTTCCTCTGATACCAGAGCAGTTATATGTTCTTACCTTCGTTGTACCGTCATCCAGATGCAAATATTGTTGGTGTGGTTATATAAGGGTAAAGTGGTGTGCACAGTACTATCGTAAAGGTAATGAGACGAGGTGTGGATCATACTATTATCGTAGTTACAGGAAGATGAGATGGGACACATACCATTATCGTCCTGGTGATAAAATACGGTAGAGGACATACTCTTACCATACTGGTAATAAGGTGAGGGAAGGAGGCGTGTTATATGATATATATATATATATATATATATATATATATATATATATATATATATATATATATATATATATATATATATACATATATATTATTTTTTATTTATTATACTTTGTCGCTGTCTCCCGCGTTTGCGAGGTAGCGCAAGGAAACAGACGAAAGAAATGGCCCAACCCCCCCCCCCCATACACATGTATATACATACGTCCACACACGCAAATATACATACCTACACAGCTTTCCATGGTTTACCCCAGACGCTTCACATGCCCTGGTTCAATCCATTGACAGCACGTCTACCCCGGTATACCCCACATCGTTCCAATTCACCCGATTCCTTGCACGCCTTTCACCCTCCTGCATGTTCAGGCCCCGATCACTCAAAATCTTTTTCACTCCATCTTTCCACCTCCAATTTGGTCTCCCACTTCTCCTCGTTCCCTCCACCTCTGACACATATATCCTCTTTGTCAATCTTTCCTCGCTCATTCTCTCCATGTGACCAAACCATTTCAAATCACCCTCTTCTGCTCTCTCAATCACACTCTTTTTATTATCACACATCTCTCTTACCCTATTATTACTTACTCGATCAAAACACATCACACCACATATTGTCCTCAAACATCTCATTTCCAGCACATTCACTCTCCTCCGCACTACTCTATCCATAGCCCACGCCTCGCAACCATACAACATTGTCGGAGCCACTATTCCTTCAAACATACCCATTTTTGCTTTCCAAGATAACGTTCTCGCCTTCCACACATTCTTCAACGCTCCCAGAATTTTCGCTCCCTCCCCCACCCTATGATTCACTTCCGCTTCTATGGTTCCATCCGCTGCCAAATCCACTCCCAGATATCTAAAACACTTCACTTCCTCCAGTTTTTCTCCATTCAAACTTACCTCCCAATTGTCTTGATCCTCAACCCTACTCTACCTAATAACCTTACTCTTATTCACATTTACTCTCAACTTTCTTCTTTCACACACTTAACCAAACTCAGTCACCAGCTTCTGCAGTTTCTCACATGAATCAGCCACCAGCGCTGTATCATCAGCGAACAACAACTGACTCACTTCCCAAGCTATCTCATCCACAACAGACTGCATACTTGTGGGTAGGTTAGGCCATTCTTTCGTCTGTTTCCTTGCGCTACCTCGCTAACGAAAGAATGGCCCAACCCATCCACATACACATGTATATATATGCACGTCCACACACACACACATATACATACCTATACATCTCAACGTATACATATATATACACATACAGACATATACATATATACACATGTACATAATTCATCCTGTCTGCCCATATTCAATCCCGTCGCCACCCTGCCACACATGAAAATGAAAACACCTCCCACCGCATGTGCGCGAGGTAGCGCTAGGAAAAGACAACAAAGGCCACATTTGTTCACACTCAGTCTCTAGCTATCATGCGTAATGCACCGAAACCACAGCTCACTTTCCACATCCAGGCCCCATAAACTTTACCTGGTTTACCCAAGAAGCTTCACAATCCCTGCTTCAATCCATTGACAGCACGTCGACCCCGGTATACCACATCGTTCCAATTCACTCTATTCCTTGCACGCCTCTTCCCCCACCCTATGATTCACTTTCGCTTCCATGGTTCCATCCGCTGCCAAATCCACTCCCAAATACCTAAAACGCTTCATTTCCTCAAGTTTTTCTCAATTCAAACTTACCTACCAATTGACTTGGCCCTCAACCCTACAGCACCAAATAACCTTGCATCTATTCACATTTACTCTCAGATTTCTTCTTTCACACACTTTACCAAACTCAGTTACCAGCTTCTGTAGTGTCCTACCCGAATCAGCCACTAGCTCTGTATCATCAGCGAATAACAACTGACTCGCTTCCCAAGCTCTCTCATCCACAACAGACTGCATACTTGCCCCTCTTTCCAAAACTCTTGCATCCACCTCCCTAACAACGCCATCCATAAACAAATCAAACAACCATGGAGACATCACGCACCCTTGCCGCAGACCAAAATTTACTAAGAACCAATCGCTTTCCTCTCTTCCTACACGTACACATGCCTTATGTCCTAGATAAATACTTCTCACTGCTTCTAACAACCTGCCTCCCACACCATATATTCTTAATATCTTCCAAAGAGCATATCTATCAACTCTATCATATGCCTTCTTTAGATCCATAAATGCCACATACAGATCCATTTGCTTTTCTAAGTATTTCTCATATACATTCTTCAAAGAAAACACCTGATCCACATCTCCTCTACCACTTCTGAAACCACACTCCTCTTCCCCAGTCTGATGCTCTGTACATGCCTTCACCCTCTCAAATCAATTCCCTCCCGTATAATTTCTCAGGAATACTCAACAAGCTTATACCTTTGGAATTTGAGCACTCACTTATATCCACTTTGCCTTTGTCCAATGGCACTATTCAAGCATTCAGCCAATCCTCATGCACCTCACCATGAGTCATACATACATTAAATAACCTTACCAACCAGTCAACAATACAGTCACCCCCCTTTTTAATAAACTCCACTGCAATACCATCCAAACCCGCTGCCTTGCCGGCTTTCATCTTCCGCAAAGCTTTTACTACCTCATATATGTATATGTATATGAGGAACACAGAATTTGGTGCCTGAGATATTAGGCCTTTTTTTAGGTAGATTTGGGTCGCTGATTCTAGATATGCCATCAGTTTTTGTTCTAACAGCTCTGGTTATCAAGATATGATATATACCTAATTGCTATGCATACTACCGATCATGTACAACGATTGATGGCTACAAATCATTATTGTAGCATTTTGATAAAAAAGAAATGGCTTCACACAAGTAGAATTTTTATATCATGATTGAATTACATCTATAAAATCAGATAATGGGGAAACAAATAGAAAGTTATATATCATTAGTACAATGCTCATTTACTCAGACATCTCACGAAAGCGGCGTTTCAAAAACTTCTTGCGGTGTGCTGTCACAGGATAATCATGTTGACTAGTCCAGCAGTAATCCGTTATCATATGGGTATCGCAGTGTGCCCTGTATCTTTCCTCCATAGTTCCTAAATCTTGGTGGAATCGTTCACCCTGTTCCTCACTTAGGTCACCAAGTTTGTTTGGGAAACGATCCAAGTGGCTGTGGAGGTAATGCACTTTGATGTTCATTTTACAGCCAAGTTGACAGAAAGAAGGGAGCAGGTTCTCCACTGGTTCAAAGTAGTTATCTGCTTTATGGTTACCATGAAAATTCCTTTCATCCACAGTGAACGAAAACCTTGCATCTGCCTCGGTATTGTTCAATGAACCTTGGAAATGTGGGTCTTTCATGAGTTCCCTGATTTGCGGCCTATCGAAAATACCTGCCTTCAGATTCTCCATGTTAAGCGCTGGAAATTTTCTGCTTATGTAGTCAAAGCAGAGTGTCCTTCTTTGTTCAAAACCTTCACAAACTGTTTAATTAAACCTTGTTTGATGTGCACTGGTGGTAAAATGAACATATGTCTGTCAACCGAGGGTTCTGCGATTTCATTCATTTCTCCAACCACCATGTTTTCTATCAGAGGCCATTGTTTTCTCACCCAGTGCTCATCCTTAGCTCCACTCCCCCAGAGACAGATAAAACAGGGATACTTGGTGTATCCACTCTGCTGACCCAAGAAAAAAAGTTACCATCTTAAGATCCACACAGATTAGCTAATGGTGATCGTGGTATGTTATCTTCTGTAGCACCAGGGTGATTGTTACCTGCTGTTCAGTTATCTTAGATGAGTGACCAATTGGGAGTGATCCATATTTGTTGCCACCGTGTAGAAGCACACATCTGAAGCTCCACTTAGAACTATCTATGCTCATGAGAGGAACATCTATTGATAAGTGCATTATCTCAATAGATGTAGCTGCTAGGAGGATATCAAGGCCCTATTCTTAATCATTGGCGTAAATATACCCAGAATCATGTTTAAAATCTGAGGCACCAATTTTTTTCTAATTTGTTCCCTATATATATATATATATATATATATATATATATATATATATATATATATATATATATATATATATATATGGGAATGTCTTGGGAGTAAAGTCAGGGGTTAGTGAGAGGACAAGAGCAAGGGAAGGAGTAGCAGTACTCCTGAAACAGGAGTTGTGGGAGTATGTGATAGAATGTAAGAAAGTAAATTCTCGATTAATATGGGTAAAACTGAAAGTTGATGGACAGAGATGGGTGATTATTGGTGCATATGCACCTGGGCATGAGAAGAAAGATCATGAGAGGCAAGTGTTTTGGGAGCAGCTGAATGAGTGTGTTAGTGGTTTTGATGCACAAGACCGGGTTATAGTGATGGGTGATTTGAATGCAAAGGTGAGTAATGTGGCAGTTGAGGGAGTAATTGGTATACATGGGGTGTTCAGTGTTGTAAATGAAAATGGTGAAGAGCTTGTAGATTTATGTGCTGAAAAAGGACTGGTGATTGGGAATACCTGGTTTAAAAAGCGAGATATACATAAGTATATGTATGTAAGTAGGAGAGATGGCCAGAGAGCGTTATTGGATTACGTGTTAATTGACAGGCGTGCGAAAGAGAGACTTTTGGATGTTAATGTGCTGAGAGGTGCAATTGGAGGGATGTCTGGTCATTATCTTGTGGAGGCGAAGGTGAAGATTAGTATGGGTTTTCAGAAAAGAAGAATGAATGTTGGGGTAAAGAGGGTGGTGAGAGTAAGTGAGCTTGGGAAGGAGACTTGTGTGAGGAAGTACCAGGAGAGACTGAGTACACAATGGAAAAAGGTGAGAACAATGGAAGTAAGGGGAGTGGGGGAGGAATGGGATGTATTTAGGGAATCAGTGATGGATTGCGCAAAAGATGCTTGTGGCATGAGAAGAGTGGGAGGTGGGTTGATTAGAGAGGGTAGTGAGTGGTGGGATGAAGAAGTAAGATTATTAGTGAAAAAGAAGAGAGAGGCATTTGGACGATTTTTGCAGGGAAAAAATGCAATTGATTGGGAGATGTATAAAAGAAAGAGACAGGAGGTCAAGAGAAAGGTGCAAGAGGTGAAAAAGAGGGCAAATGAGATTTGGGGTGAGAGAGTATCATTAAATTTTAGGGAGAATAAAAAGATGTTCTGGAAGGAGGTAAATAAAGTGCGTAAGACAAGGGAGCAAATGGGAACTTCAGTGAAGGGCGCAAATGGGGAGGTGATAACAAGTAGTGGTGATGTGAGAAGGAGATGGAGTGCGTATTTTGAAGGTTTGTTGAATGTGCTTGATGATAGAGTGGCATATATAGGGTGTTTTGGTCGAGGTGGTGTGCAAAGTGAGAGGGTTAGGGAAAATGATTTGGTAAACAGAGAAGAGGTAGCAAAAGCTTTGCGGAAGATGAAAGCCGGCAAGGCATCAGGTTTGGATGGTATTGCAGTGGAATTTATTAAAAAAGGGGGTGACTGTATTATTGACTGGTTGGTAAGGTTATTTAATGTATGTATGACTCATGGTGAGGTGCCTAAGGAATGGCGGAATGCGTGCATAGTGCCATTGCACAAAGGCAAAGGGGATAAGAGTGAGTGCTCAAATTACAGAAGTATAAGTTTGTTGAGTATTCCTGGTAAATTATATGGGAGGGTATTGATTGAGAGCCATTTCTTTCGTCTGTTTCCTTGCGCTACCTCGCAAACGCGGGAGACAGCGACAAAGTATAAAAAAAAAAAAAAAAAAAAAATTGATTGAGAGGGTGAAGGCATGTACAGAGCATCAGATTGGGGAAGAGCAGTGTGGTTTCAGAAGTGGTAGAGGATGTGTGGATCAGGTGTTTGCTTTGAAGAATGTATGTGAGAAATACTTAGAAAAGCAAATGGATTTGTATGTAACATTTATGGATCTGGAGAAGGCATATGATAGAGTTGATAGAGATGCTCTGTGGAAGGTATTAAGAATATATGGTGTGGGAGGCAAGTTGTTAGAAGCAGTGAAAAGTTTTTTATCGAGGATGTAAGGCATGTGTACGTGTAGGAAGAGAGAAAAGTGATTGGTTCTCAGTGAATGTAGGTTTGCGGCAGGGGTGTGTGATGTCTCCATGGTTGTTTAATTTGTTTATGGATTGGGTTGTTAGGGAGGTGAATGCAAGAGTTTTGGAAAGAGGGGCAAGTATGAAGTATGTTGGGGATGAGAGAGCTTGGGAAGTGAGTCAGTTGTTGTTCGCTGATGATACAGCGCTGGTGGCTGATTCATGTGAGAAACTGCAGAAGCTGGTGACTGAGTTTGGTAAAGTGTTTGAAAGAAGAAAGTTAAGAGTAAATGTGAATAAGAGCAAGGTTATTAGGTACAGTAGGGTTGAGGGTCAAGTCAATTGGGAAGTGAGTTTGAATGGAGAAAAACTGGAGGAAGTGAAGTGTTTTAGATTTCTGGGAGTGGATCTGGCACCGGATGGAACCATCGATCGGAAGTGGATCATAGGGTGGGGGAGGGGGAGAAAATTCTGGGAGCCTTGAAGAATGTGTGGAAGTCGAGAACATTATCTCGGAAAGCAAAAATGGGTATGTTTGAAGGAATAGTGGTTCCAACAATGTTGTATGGTTGCGAGGCGTAGGCTATGGATAGAGTTGTGCGCAGGAGGATGGATGTGCTGGAAATGAGATGTTTAAGGACAATGTGTGGTGTGAGGTGGTTTGATCGAGTAAGTAACGTAAGGGTAAGAGAGATGTGTGGAAATAAAAAGAGCGTGGTTGAGAGAGCAGAAGAGGGTTTTTTGAAATGGTTCAGGCACATGGAGAGAATGAGTGAGGAAAGATTGACCAAGAGAATATATGTGTCGGAGGTGGAGGGAACGAGGAGAAGAGGGAGACCAAATTGGAGGTGGAAAGATGGTGTGAAAAAGATTTTGTGTGATCGGGGCCTGAACATGCAGGAGGGTGAAAGGAGGGCAAAGAATAGAGTGAATTGGAGCGATGTGGTATACCGGGGTTGACGTGCTGTCAGTGGAGTGAATCAAGGCATGTGAAGCGACTGGGGTAAACCATGGAAAGCTGTGTAGGTATGTATATTTGCGTGTGTGGACGTATGTATATACATGTGTATGGGGGTAGGTTGGGCCATTTCTTTCGTATGTTTCCTTACGCTACCTCGCAAACGCGGGAGATAGCGGCAAAAAAAAATGAAAAAAAAAAAAGAAAATATATATATATATATATAAATATATATATATATATATATATATATATATATATATATATATATATATATATATATATATATTTTTTTTTTTTTTTTTTTTTTTTTTATACTTTGTCGCTGTCTCCCGCGTTTGCGAGGTAGCGCAAGGAAACAGACGAAAGAAATGGCCCAACCCCCCCCCCCATACACATGTACATACACACGTCCACACACGCAAATATACATACCTACACAGCTTTCCATGGTTTACCCCAGACGCTTCACATGCCTTGATTCAATCCACTGACAGCACGTCAAACCCTGTATACCACATCGCTCCAATTCACTCTATTCCTTGCCCTCCAGTTTTTGCCCTCCAGTTTTTCTCCATTCAAACTCACCTCCCAATTGACTTGACCCTCAACCCTACTGTACCTAATAACCTTGCTCTTATTCACATTTACTCTTAACTTTCTTCTTCCACACACTTTACCAAACTCAGTCACCAGCTTCTGCAGTTTCTCACATGAATCAGCCACCAGCGCTGTATCATCAGCGAACAACAACTGACTCACTTCCCAAGCTCTCTCATCCCCAACAGACTTCATACTTGCCCCTCTTTCCAGGACTCTTGCATTTACCTCCCTAACAACCCCATCCATAAACAAATTAAACAACCATATATATATATATATATATATATATATATATATATATATATATATATATATATAACGAAAAAATTAGAAAAAATTGGTGCCCCATATTCTAAACATGATTCTGGTTATATTCACGCCACTAAATAATAATAGGACCTGCATATCCTCCTAGCAGCTACATTTATTGAGAATATTTTTTTTTTCTTTTTTTTTTATACTTTGTCGCTGTCTCCCGCGTTTGCGAGGTAGCGCAAGGAAACAGACGAAAGAAATGGCCCAACTCCCCCCCATACACATGTATATACACACGTCCACACACGCAAATATACATACCCACACAGCTTTCCATGGTTTACCCCAGACGCTTCACATGCCTTGATTCAATCCACTGACAGCGCGTCAACCCCGGTATACCACATCGCTCCAATTCCCTCTATTCCTTGCCCTCCTTTCACCCTCCTGCATGTTCAGGCCCCGATCACACAAAATCTTTTTCACTCCATCTTTCCACCTCCAATTTGGTCTCCCTCTTCTTCTTGCTCCCTCCACCTCCGACACATATATCCTCTTGGTCAATCTTTCCTCACTCATCCTCTCCATGTGCCCAAACCACTTCAAAACACCCTCTTCTGCTCTCTTAACCACGCTCTTTTTATTTCCACACATCTCTCTTACCCTTACGTTACTCACTCGATCAAACCACCTTACACCACACATTGTCCTCAAACATCTCATTTCCAGCACATCCATCCTCCTGCGCACAACTCTATCCATAGCCCACGCCTCGCAACCATACAACATTGTTGGAACCACTATTCCTTCAAACATACCCATTTTTGCTTTCCGAGATAATGTTCTCGACTTCCACACATTCTTCAAGGCCCACAGAATTTTCGCCCCCTCCCCCACCCTATGATCCACTTCCGCTTCCATGGTTCCATCCGCTGCCAGATCCACTCCCAGATATCTAAAACACTTCACTTCCTCCAGTTTTTCTCCATTCAAACTCACTTCCCAATTGACTTGACCCTCAACCCTACTGTACCTAATAACCTTGCTCTTATTCACATTTACTCTTAACTTTCTTCTTCCACACACTTTACCAAACTCAGTCACCAGCTTCTACAGTTTCTCACATGAATCAGCCACCAGCGCTGTATCATCAGCGAACAACAACTGACACTTCCCAAGCTCTCTCATCCCCAACAGACTTCATACTTGCCCCACTTTCCAAAACTCTTGCATTTACCTCCCTAACAACCCCATCCATAAACAAATTAAACAACCATGGAGACATCACACACCCCTGCCGCAAACCTACATTCACTGAGAACCAATCACTTTCCTCTCTTCCTACACGTACACATGCCTTACATCCTCGATAAAAACTTTTCACTGTTTCTAACAACTTTCCTCCCACACCATATATTCTTAATACCTTCCACAGAGCATCTCTATCAACTCTATCATATGCCTTCTCCAGATCCATAAATGCTACATACAAATCCATTTGCTTTTCTAAGTATTTCTCACATACATTCTTCAAAGCAAACACCTGATCCACACATCGTCTACCACTTCTGAAACCACACTGCTCTTCCCCAATCTGGTGCTCTGTACATGACTTCACCCTCTCAATCAATACCCTCCCATATAATTTACCAGGAATACTCAACAAACTTAAACCTCTGTAATTTGAGCACTCACTTTTATCCCCTTTGCCTTTGTACAATGGCACTATGCACGCATTCCGCCAATCCTCCGACACCTCACCATGAGTCATACATACATTAAATAACCTTACCAACCAGTCAACAATACAGTCACCCCCTTTTTTAATAAATTCCACTGCAATACCATCCAAACCTGCTGCCTTGCCGGCTTTCATCTTCCGCAAAGCTTTCACTACCTCTTCTGTGTTTACCAAATCATTTTCCCTAACCCTCTCACTTTGCACACCACCTCGACCAAAACACCCTATATCTGCCACTCTATCATCAAACACATTCAAGAAACCTTCAAAATACTCACTCCATCTCCTTCTCACATCACCACTACTTGTTATCACCTCCTCATTTGCGCCCTTCACTGAACTTCCCATTTGCTCCCTTGTCTTACGCACTTTATTTACCTCCTTCCAGAACATCTTTTTATTCTCCCTAAAATTTAATGATACTCTCTCACACCAACTCTCATTTGCCCTTTTTTTTCACCTCTTGCACCTTTCTCTTGACCTCCTGTCTCTTTCTTTTATACATCTCCCACTCAATTGCATTTTTTCCCTGCAAAAATCGTCCAAATGCCTCTCTCTTCTCTTTCACTAATACTCTTACTTCTTCATCCCACCACTCACTACCCTTTCTAATCAACCCACCTCCCACTCTTCTCATGCCACAAGCATCTTTTGCGCAATCCATCACTGATTCCCTAAATACATCCCATTCCTCCCCCACTCCCCTTACTTCCATTGTTCTCACCTTTTTCCATTCTGTACTCAGTCTCTCCTGGTACTTCCTCACACAGGTCTCCTTCTCAAGCTCACTTACTCTCACCACCCTCTTCACCCCAACATTCACTCTTCTTTTCTGAAAACCCATACAAATCTTCACCTTAGCCTCTACAAGATAATGATCAGACATCCATCCAGTTGCACCTCTCAGCACATTAACATCCAAAAGTCTCTCTTTCGCACGCCTGTCAATTAACACGTAATCCAATAACACTCTCTGGCCATCTCTCCTACTTACATAAGTATACTTATGTATATCTCGCGTTTTAAACCAGGTATTCCCAATCATCAATCCTTTTTCAGCACATAAATCTACAAGCTCTTCACCATTTCCATTTACAACACTGAACACCCCATGTATACCAATTATTCCCTCAACTGCCACATTACTCACCTTTGCATTCAAATCACCCATCACTATAACCCGGTCTCGTGCATCAAAACCACTAAAACACTCATTCAGCTGCTCCCAAAACACTTGCCTCTCTTGATCTTTCTTCTCATGCCCAGGTGCATATGCACCAATAATCACCCACCTCTCTCCATCAACTTTCAGTTTTACCCATATTAATCGAGAATTTACTTTCTTACACTCTATCACATACTCCCACAACTCCTGTTTCAGGAGTATTGCTACTCCTTCCCTTGCTCTTGTCCTCTCACTAACCCCTGACTTTACTCCCCAAACATTCCCAAACCACTCTTCCCCTTTACCCTTGAGCTTCGTTTCACTCAGAGCCAAAACATCCAGGTTCCTTTCCTCAAACATACTACCTATCTCTCCTTTTTTCACATCTTGGTTACATCCACACACATTTAGGCACCCCACTCTGAGCCTTCGAGGAGGATGAGCACTCCACGCGTGACTCCTTCTTCTGTTTCCCATTTTATGTATATACATGTGTATGGGGGTGGGTTGGGCCATTTCTTTCGTCTGTTTCCTTGCGCTACCTCGCAAACGCGGGAGACAGCGGCAAAAAAAAAGAAAAAAAAAAAAAAAGAAAATATATATATATATATATATATATATATATATATATATATATATATATATATATATATATATATATATATTATCCCTCGGGATAGGGGATTAAGAATACTTCCCACGTATTCCCTGCATGTCGTAGAAGGCGACTAAAAGGGGAGGGAGCGGGGGGCTGGAAATCCTCCCCTCTCGTTTTTTTTTTTTTTTTTTTTTTTTTTTTTTTTTTTTTTTAAATTTTCCAAAAGAAGGAACAGAGGGGGCCAGTTGAGGATATTCCAAAAAAGGCCCAGTCCTCTGTTCTTAGCGCTACCTCGCTAATGCGGGAAATGGCGAATAGTTTAACAGAACAGATATATATATATATGTATATATATATATATATATATATATATATATATATATATATATATATATATATATATACATATATATATATATATATATATATATATATGTATATATATATATATATATATATAACGAAAAAATTAGAAAAAATTGGTGCCCCATATTCTAAACATGATTCTGGGTATATTCACGCCACTAAATAATAATAGGACCTGCATATCCTCCTAGCAGCTACATTTATTGAGAATATATATATATATATATATATATATATATATATATATATATATATATATATATATATATATATATATATATATATATATATGTATATATACATATATATATATATATATATATATATATATATATATATATATATATATATATATATATATATATATTTTTTTTCCTTTGTCGCTGTCTCCCGCGTTTGCGAGTTAGCGCAAGGAAACAGACGAAAGAAATGGCCCTAACCCACCCCCATACACATGCATATATATACGTCCACACACGCAAATATACATACCTACACAGCTTTCCATGGTTTACCCCAGACGTTTCACATGCCTTGATTCAATCCACTGACAGCACGTCAACCCCGGTATACCACATCGCTCCAATTCACTCTATTCCTTGCCCTCCTTTCACCCTCCTGCATGCTCAGGCCCCGATCACACAAAATCCTTTTCACTCCATCCCTCCACCTCCAATTTGGTCTCCCTCTTCTCCTCGTTCCCTCCACCTCCGACACATATATTCTCTTGGTCAATCTTTCCTCACTCATTCTCTCCATGTGCCCGAACCATTTCAAAAGACCCTCTTCTGCTCTCTCAACCACGCTCTTTTTATTTCCACACATCTCTCTTACCCTTACGTTACTTACTCGATCAAACCACCTCACACCACACATTGTCCTCAAACATCTCATTTCCAGCACATCCATCCTCCGGCGCACAACTCTATCCATAGCCCACGCCTCGCAACCATACAACATTGTTGGCACCACTATTCCTTCAAACATACCCATTTTTGCTTTCCGAGATAATGTTCTCGACTTCCACACATTCTTCAAGGCTCCCAGAATTTTCGCCCCCTCCCCCACCCTATGATCCATTTCCGCTTCCATGGTTCCATCCGCTGCCAGATCCACTCCCAGATATCTAAAACACTTCACTTCCTCCAGTTTTTCTACATTCAAACTCACCTCCCAATTGACTTGACCCTCAACCCTACTGTTCTTAATAACCTTGCTTTTATTCACATTCACTCCTAATTTTCTTCTCTCACACACTTTACCAAACTCAGTCACCAGCTTCTGCAGTTTCTCACATGAATCAGCCACCAGCGCTGTATCATCAGCGAACAACAACTGACTCACTTCCCAAGCTCTCTCATCTCCAACAGACTTCATACTTGCCCCTCTTTCCAAAACACTTGCATTCACCTCCCTAACAACCCCATCCATAAACAAATTAAACAACCATGGAGTTATCACACACCCCTGCCGCAAACCTACATTCACTGAGAACCAATCACTTTCCTCTCTTCCTACACGTACACATGCCTTACATCCACGATAAAAACTTTTCACTGCTTCTAACAACTTGCCTCCCACACCATATATTCTTAATACCTTCCACAGAGCATCTCTATCAACTCTATCATATGCCTTCTCCAGATCCATAAATGCTACATACAAATCCATTTGCTTTTCTAAGTATTTCTCACATACATTCTTCAAAGCAAACACCTGATCCACACATCCTCTACCACTTCTGAAACCACACTGCTCTTCCACAATCTGATGCTCTGTACATACCTTCACCCTCTCAATCAATATCCTCCCATATAATATACCAAGAATACTCAACAAACTTATACCTCTGTAATTTGAGCACTCACTCTTATCCCCTTTGCCTTTGTACAATGGCACTATGCACGCATTCCGCCAATCCTCAGGCACCTCACCATGAGTCATACATACATTAAATAACCTTACCAACCAGTCAACAATACAGTCACCCCCTTTTTTAATAAATTCCACTGCAATACCATCGAAACCTGCTGCCTTGCCGGCTTTCATCTTCCGCAAAGCTTTTCCTACCTCTTCTCTGTTTACCAACTCATTTTCCCTAACCCTCTCACTTTGCACACCACCTCGACGAAAACACCCTATATCTGCCACTCTATCATCAAACACATTCAACAAACCTGCAAAATACTCACTCCATCTCCTTCTCACATCACCACTACTTGTTATCACCTCCCCATTTGCGCCCTTCACTGAAGTTCCCATTTGCTCCCTTGTCTTACGCACCTTATTTACCTCCTTCCAGAACATCTTTTTATTCTCCATAAATTTAATGATACTCTCTCACCCCAACTCTCATTTGCCCTTTTTTTCACCTCATGCACCTTTCTCTTGACCTCCTGTCTCTTTCTTTTATACATCTCCCACTCAATTTTATTTTTTCCCTGCAAAAATCGTCCAAATGCCTCTCTCTTCTCTTTCACTAATACTCTTACTTCTTTATCCCACCACTCACTACCCTTTCTAATCAACCCACCTCCCACTCTTCTCATGCCACATTTGTATATATATATATACATATATTTTCCTGGGGATAGGGGAGAAAGAATACTTCCCACGCATTCCTCATGAGTCGTAGAAGGCGACTAAAGGGGACGGGAGCGGGGGGGCCAGAAACCCTCCCCTACTTGTTTTGTTAACTTTCTAAAAGAGGAAACAGAAGGAGTCACGCGGGGAGTGCTTATCCTTCTCGATGGCTCAGATTGGGGTGTCTAAATGTGTGTGGATGTAACCAAGATGAGAAAAACGGAGAGATAGGTAGTATGTTTGAGGAAAGGAACCTTCATGTTTTGGCTCTGAGTGAAACGAAGCTCAAGGGTTAAGGGGAAGAGCGGTTTGGGAATGTCTTTGGAGTAAAGTCAGGGGTTAGTGAAAGGACAAGAGCAAGGAAAGCAGTAGCACTACTCCTGAAACAGGAGTGGCGGGAGTATGTGATAGAGTGTAAGAAAGTAAACTCTAGATGGATATGGGTAAAACTGAGAGTTGATAGAGAGGGATGGGTGATTATTGGTGCATATGCACCTGGGCATGAGAAGAAAGATCATGAGAGGCAAGTGTTTTGGGAGCAGCTGAATGAGTGTGTTAGTAGTTTTGATGCACGAGACCGGGTTATAGTGATGGGTGATTTGAATGCAAAGGTGAGTAATGTGACAGTAGAGGGAATAACTGGTATACATGTGGTGTTCAGTGTTGTAAATGAAAATGGTGAGGAGCTTGAGGATTGATGTGCTGCAAAAAAGGACTGGTGCTGGGAATACATGGTTTAAAAAGAGAGATATACATAAGTATACGTATGTAAGTAGGAGAGATGGCCAGATAGCATTATTGATTACGTGTTAATTGATAGGCGCGCGAAAGAGAGACTTTTTGATGTTAATGTGCTGAGAGGTGCAACTGGAGGGATGTCTGATCATTATCTTTTGGAGATGAAGGTGAAGATTTGTAGAGATTTTCTGAAAAGAAGACAGAATGTTGGGTGAAGAGAGTGGTGAGAGTAAGTGAGCTTGGGAAGGAGACTTGTGTGAGGAAGTACCAGGAGAGACTGAGTACAGAATAGAAAAAGGTGAGAACAAAGGAGGTAAGGGGAGTTGGGGAGGAATGGGATGTATTTAGGGAAGGAATGATGGCTTGCGCAAAATATGCTTGTGGCATGAGATGGGTGGGAGGTGGGCAGATTAGAAAGAGTAGTGAATGGTGGGAAGAAGAAGTAAAATTATTAGTGAAAGAGAGGAGAGAGGCATTTGGACGATTTTTGCAGGGAAATAATGCAAATAAGTAGGAGATGTATAAAAAAAAAGGCAGGAGGTCAAGAGAAAGGTGCAAGAGGTGAAAAAGAGGGCAAATGAGAGTTGGGGTGAGAGAGTATCATTAGATATTAAGGAGAATAAAAAGATGTTTTGGAGGGACGTAAATATAATGCGAAAGACAAGGGAACGGATGGGAACTTCAGTGAAGGGGGCCAATGGGGAGGTGATAACAAGTAGTGGTGATGTGAGGAGGAGATGGAGTGAGTATTTTGAAGGTTTGTTGAATGTGTTTGATGATAGAGTGGCAGATATGGGGTGTTCTGGTCGAGGTGGTGTGGAAAGTGAGAGGGTTAGGGAAAATGGTTTGGTATACAGAGAAGAAGTAGTAAAAGCTTTACGGAAGATGAAAGCCGGCAATTCAGCGGGATGGATGGTACTGCAGTGGAATTTATTAAAAATGTGGGTGACTGTATTGCTGACTGCTTGGTAAGGTTATTTAATGTATGTATGACTCATGGTGAGGTGCTTGAGGACTGGCGGAATGCTTGCATAGTGCCATTGTGCAAAGGCAAAGGGGACAAAGGTGAGTGCTCAAATTATAGAGGTATAAGTTTGTTGAGTATTCCTGGTAAATTATATGTGAGAGTGTTGATTGAGAGGGTGAAAGCATGTACAGAGCATCAGATTGGGGAAGAGTAGTGTGGTTTCATATGTGGTAGATGATGTGTGGATCAGGTGTTTGCTTTGAGGAATGTATGTGAGAAATACTTAGAAAAGCAAATGTATTTGTATTTAACATTTATGGATCTGGAGAAGGCATATGATAGAGTTGATAGAGATGCTCTGTGGAAGGTATTAAGAATATATGGTGTGGGAGGCAAGTTGTTAGAAGCAGTGAAAAGTTTTTATCGAGGATGTAAGGCATGTGTACGTGTAGGAAGAGAGGAAAGTGATTGGTTCTCAGTGAATGTAGGTTTGCGGCAGGGGTGTGTGATGTCTCCATGGTTGTTTAATTTGTTTATGGATGGGGTTGTTAGGGAGGTAAATGCAAGAGTTTTGGAAAGAGGGGCAAGTATGAAGTCTGTTGGGGATGAGAGAGCTTGGGAAGTGAGTCAGTTGTTGTTCGCTGATGATACAGCGCTGGTGGCTGATTCATGTGAGAAACTGCAGAAGCTGCAGAAGCACTAGGGCGAAGGACTATACAAGTGTCAATAGTGGAGAAACTGAGAATATTGGAAATATCATCGACAGCCCTCTCACATTATAAGTCCCATGTCTGTAAAACTCGCTTTAGGAACAAGACCGTCCCATAGTACCAGAAATGAAAAGGAACGGAGGCTTCTACACAATACCTTAGTCAGAGAGGAGCGCATGTGTGAAGAAGTTAACTTTGGACAGAGCTTTTAGAATTGAAATATGATCAAGCTATTAGAAATCTTTGCTTGCAGAATGATTCCAGTGGAAGATATCTAGAAAAATCTACATTTAATTTATTCTAAGCCATGCGCAATCAAAATTGCGCATGGCTGTTCGCCGATGATACAGCTCTAGCGGCTGATTCGGGTGAAAACTGCAAAGCTTGGTGGCTGAGTATGGAAAAGTGTGAAAGGAGAAAGTTGAGAGTAAATGTGAATAAGAGCAAGGTTATTAGGTTCAGTAAGGTTGAGGGAGAAGTTAATTGTGATGTAAGTTTGAATGAAGAAATATTGGAGGAAATGAAGTGATTAGATATATGGGAGTGGACTTAGCAGCGGATGGAACCATGGAACCGGAAGTGAGTCACAGGGTGGGGGAGGGGGCAAGGGTTGTGGGAGCGATGAAGAATGTGTGGAAGGAGAGAACATTATCTTGAGAGCAAAAATGGGTACGTTTGAACTAATGGCAGTTTCAAAAATGCTATATGGTTGCGAGGCATGGTCTATAGATAGAGTTTTACGGAGAAGGGTGGATGCGTTGGAAATGAAATGTTTGAGGACAACATGTGGTTTGAGGTGGTTTTATCGAGTAAGTAATGAAAGGGTGAGAGATGTGTTGAAATAAAAAGTGTGGCTGAGAGAGCAGAAGAGGGTGTGCTGAAATTGTTTGACCATATGGAGAGAATGAGTGCGAAAAGACTGACAAAGTGTATATATGTGTCAGAGGTGGAGTGAACAAGGAGAAGCAGGAGACTAAATTGGAGTTGGAAGGATGGAGCGAAAAAGACTTTGAGTGATCGGGGCCTGAACATATAGGAGGGTGAGAGGTGTGCAAGAAATAGAGTGAATTGGAACGATGTGTTATACTAGGGTCGACTTGCTGTCAATGGACTGAACCAGGGTCATGTGAAGCGTCTGTGGTGAACCTTGGAAAGGTCTGTAAGGCTTGGATGTGGATAGGGAGCTGTGGTTTCGGTGCATTACACATGACGGCTAGTGTCTGAGTGTGGCCTTTTTGTCTGTTTTCTTGGCGCTATCTCCCTGAAGCTGGGGGTAGCGATGCTGTTTCCTGTGGGGTGGGGTGATGACAGAAATGGATGAAGGCAAACATGTGTGAATTCGTACATATATGTATATATGTTTATTTCTCT